>NC_057804.1:63282635-63588848 GCF_018294505.1 Triticum aestivum | reverse complement strand
ACGAACCAGGCGGCGACACGTGGCGGCGGCGGGGCGACCCGGACGTGTCCGGCTGCGGCCGGACGTGTCCGGTGGCGGCGGAGACGAAATCTGCTAGGGTTTCGTCCGGAATTCGGGGGAGGGGTCTATATATAGAGGTAGAGGGAGCTAGGAGTGTCCAAATGAGGTGTAGTTTTCGCCCACACGATCGTGATCGAACGACCGAGAGCATGGAGGGGAGTTAGATGGGTTATTGGGCTGTTTTGGAGGGGTGTTGGGCTGCAACTTAAAAGAGGCCTCTGCGGATATGCGGATAACCGTTGGAGTATCAAACGAGCTCCAAACGTCCCGAAACTTGACAGGTGGTCTACCGGTGCTATACCAGGGCCACTTGGCAAGGCTCGGTCCATTCCGAGAACGTTCAACACCCGCACACGTAAATAGACAAGAGGGGTGCGCCGATGCATGTGGGAGTGTCGGATTGTGAAACGGACAACGGGGAAAATGCTCGGATGCATGAGACGAACATTTATGCAAATGCGATGCACCCGATGACATGATATGAGATGCATGACATGAATAAAATGCAAAACAAAACACAAAACCCAACCACGGAGGGAATATATCATATCGCATAGCCGAAAATGGCAAGAGTTGGAGATACAAATATGGAAAGTTACATCCGGGGTGTTACAGGGCAGTACCCAAGTCCCGGTCCACCCACATATCAAATTATCAAAGTACCGAACGTGAATCTTATGAACGTGATGAAACTAGCTTGATGATAATTCCCAATGTGTCCTCAGGAGCTCCTTCCTTATTATTAGAATTTTTCCAGGCTTATCCTTTGCTCCATAAAGGATTGGGCCACCCTGCTTCACTTTATTACTTTATTTACTTTTTGCTCGTTACTATTTATCTTATCACAAAACTATCTATCACCTACTATTTCAGTGCTTGCAGAGAAAACCTTACTGAAAACCACTTATCATTTCCTTCTGCTCCTCGTTGGGTTCGACACTCTTACTTATCTAAAGGACTATGATAGATCCCCTACACTTGTGGGTCATCAGGCCCCCCCTGTGCCGAGCTTTTTCTCCGGCGATCCCCACGCCACCGCCCCGCCACCGCTGGCAACAACCCCCCCCCACCGTGAACCCTAAGATACATAATGGGGTACCTCTCTGGCGAGCCCCCCTCCCCGCTGCAGCTGGTTCTTCCTTCACCACGGCGAGCCCCCCTGAAAATCGACTGACCCAAAAGTCGGTTCAGTCGACTGAAGTGTAGCTAAATCGGAGCAGCATCGCAAGCAAGAGCAAGAGCGAGAGCAAGAGCAGACCAGGTAGGGGACCGAGAGCAAGAGCAGAGCAGCAGCGCGAGCGAGAGCTAAAGCAGCAGCAGCTCCTACTAATGTGGACGTCGCCGCCGAGGGAGCGACATCATGGAGGAAGTGGCCGGCGACGCCGCCGTGGATGGAGCCGTGCCGTGTCGGCTCGGGACTGAGCGTCGACAGCACCGTGAGATGGAATCAAGAAGAAAATGCAGTGATTAGTGTACAACCTCTTTGGTGGCGCCGATTAGGCCGCAGCTTCATCCGAGGAAACGGTGATGATGATGCTCTTCCGGTGGTGCAGGTGAAGACGACGGTGTGGGAATGGAGGTGGTGTGATGTGGGGAACGTCGGGGCAGCTCCTTGGAGGTGGAGGACGGGGTGGCTGAATCGGCGGGACGACGAGATCGACGACGGATCCTCATCCGGTACGGTGGATGAGGGACGTCGAGGTGTTGCTGTGGACGACGTCGTCGGGGAAGAGGCTCCGGCTGGGTGGCGGACGGAGCAGGGTGTGGGGCTTCGTCGCGGGTTTTCGCGGCCTTGGTGTACGAATGGGTGGGCGGGTGGGATGGCAGTGGGGAACCATGGCTTAGGGACGCGCTTGTCCGAAATGCGGGGTAAGTTACGAAAGTACCCCCACCGATTTGAGGCGGTTCTTTCGGTTCAGGGGTACCAAGGGCATTTCGCGTGTCGGGATTTCACAGGAGGTGGGAGTTTTCGCGCGCGTTGTAATCTTGGAATAGCAAGGCACGAGTTGAGATGGAGGGAGTTGTTGGAGCACGGCTAAGACAAAGATATATCTTAAATATTTCGGGCTAACAAGGCGCGGGTTGAAATTTCCGGACAAGCCTAACGTGTACTGTACCAAATCAATGCACACTACAAATGTCATTCAGAACTTTGAATTCATGTTATGTTCAATTAAAATATTTCGTTACGTGTATAATGCATGCAACCTACTCAAATGAACGTTTTAGTGCATTCCAAATGTATATACTACCGCTTCAATATGAACTAAATTTGAATTCGTTTCTCTATTTGAATAAGATCTACAGTAATGATTGTTGTGAAGTCAAAGCATTTGAATTCGTTTCTCTGTTTTAATAAGATCTACAATCATCATTATTGTCAAGTTAAACCATCATTTGTGTTATTATCTTCACAGCACACCACATGATTATCTCGAGTTACATATGAACTATGTGTACTATATGAACTCGAACTCGATTTTTCGAATCCACTTTATGTTGATTTCAAATCACATTACATTTCCAGCTCTAGCTAGATCTTCATAATCTAAACCATGTCTCATATGTATAATGTGTTTATCACATTATGTATGGTGCCCCGTCCCCTACGCCTACAAGTATTTAGATGTGAGTTGCAAACACCACACATTACCACAAATTGAAATAAAATGTGAGAATGGTCGATATATAGTATTGTTTAGATTGTTCGATATTTAGTTGTAAGCTGCAAACGCCACACATTATCACAAATTCAAATAAAATGTGAGATTGTTTGATGTATAGTATGGTTTAGATTGTTCGGTATTTAGCTGTGAGTTGCAAACGCCATGCATTATCACATTATGGTATAACATGTGCACAACACGTGTATCACCTTTATATTCATGCATGCGTATGTTTAAACACTATGATCTCCTATTCAAATATATGAATCCGCTTTCATATCAAATTATGATCTTTGTTAGTCTCTTACACCCACACAATCCTCTAACCTTTGTAGCTACCACTAACTTTCTCTCGTGCATGCACACGCCCTCCTCGCCCTCCGCCTCCCTCAGCATTCTATCCACCGGGCACATTCATTTTTTTCTTTAGGTCGTTCTCCCAGAGTCTCCACAACTCCTTTCCAACACACACCGATTGATAAACCTCTCTAGCGATGCCTGCCTACAACATACACACACACCTTCAATCTCCTCCTTTATGTGTCCTTGCCTCGTGTCTCTCATACGGTCACACACACGTGTAAACTCTCGCCCCTCTATTCATCGATCTCACAACCGCACACTCCTCCCCCTATCTAGCTAGTAGCTGGGCCTCTCTCACCACCTCCTAGCTCCATTCTCTCTGTCTATCCGTCTCACTGGGCCTTATTTGCCTCTAACAAATGGACGTACACCGACCTATCTCTCGCTATACATATAGCTAGCTAGGTCCTTATAACTCGTTTTTACCCACGCGTTGACCGATCTACCTCATTAGTTATGTCTCTCCCTTCCTCTGACAAACAACAATTGATCTACCGATCTAGTTAGGTTTGCTTACCAAACACATGGTTCCCCTTCATCATCCATGGATGTGTCCCAACAGATCTATCACGCACAGGCACACACAGAAACACATCCCCACTCTTATTGATAACATTGCAGTTCCACCCTCAGTTTGTCTAGTAGGCCTCTCCCACCATCTTCGAGAAGCAACTCCATCACCCATCCAGCACTCTACCCCTCTCCCTCCATCTCTCTCTCCTCCCTCTCTCTCTCTCTGTCCATCATATTGCCGTCCTTCAGTTATGTATGGATGTCGACCGATCTCCCTCAAGACATAGCTGGGTCTCTCCTTCTCAACACATAGACGAGTCGTTCTACCTCTATAGTTAGGCCTCTGCCTACCCCTCCCCCCACCCTCCCCCCCACACACCAATACACCGAGCGCTCTAGTCATGTCTCCTTGCCACACACAAACTTGACATGTGCCTTCTAACATTCCGGTAGGTCAGTCGCCCTATATCTTTGACTTGCACACACACACAATTTCGATGGCTCTCTTCATCGATCTCGCACCCACCCACTTGATCCTCTCTTCGACTCTATCGATATCTATGACCCCTACCTCTCTTCTCGTGGATTGCCCGACCCTCTATATATGATATGGATAGGCCTCCATTTCACACACATTGCATGCAAAATTTTGTTTGAGATGTCATCGACACATAATCCCACAAATAATTCACGAAATCAACCCCCACCCCACCCCCACCCCCACCCCAAAACAAAAAACACTCACGAACGTGGTTTTGTATCTCTCTCACACACCCACGTAGGTGGGGGACATGTACGAAGAGAAGAGGTGCATGCACGACGCACGTACTCCCGTCTCTTTCCCAACCACACCCACGCGGGTACACGGTGGAGCTCATTTCTGTATGAAAAAGGCAGCCCACATGGTAATTTGGCACATGTACTGGGTGTCCAGTTGGTGGAGGGAGGATCGCCTACCATGGGTGAACAAACAAATTGCAACTTGACGCGTTATGTTAAATTAAAAAAAGAGGCAAACCATGTGGGGCCTACCTTAGAGGCAAGACTCGATTTTGGTGAAACTGCACAAAATGATCCGATGGTCAAAAGGTTGCAAAATTCATTTATTAGGAAGCTCGAACGTTGCCAGCAAATTGAAGCCTGGTCAGGGTTCACGGTTCAAGGGCTAGGGACTGGATGGATCCTTTTTTTTCTTTAGCTGCCTCTGTTCCAAAATAAGTGTCAACTTTAGTAGTAGTACAACTTTGTACTAAAGTTTGCACAAAGTTGAGACACTTATTTTGGAACGGAGGGAGTACATATTTGCTATGATCTGTCAATCATTGTGATGCAATAGCATGCATGTTAGTCTCCTTTGTATTTGATGAAATGTTGCAACGGGCAACCTTGGATGCAAGATACATGTAACAGAAGCTGGAAGCTTCATAGCATTGTACAAATTTATCTCGCTGATAAATTACAGTACGTACTATACTAGTACTTCCTCCGTTCCTAAATATAAGTCTTTGTAGAGATTTCACCATGAACCACATGCGGATGTATATAGATGCATTTTAAGTGTAGATTCATTCATTTTGTTCCATATGTAGTTCACCTAGTGGAATCTCTACAAAGACTTATCTACTAGTAATAGCTAGCCCCCACTACTAGGAATTCTCTATCCTCTCCTTGATCCACATCATCAAAATTAATGTAGCCGTTAGATGAACTAAATCAGTCCATAACAGCCGTCTGGTCTAGACGTTGAGAGGCTCCACACTAAGCCACATGCAAGCATGCAGAAATACCGTGGCATGCATGTGAGTGGGTTTTAAATCACATCAACATGTCTGCATGCAAGCATGCACCGGTAGCATGCATGTAAATGAGCTATTAAGTCCCATTAACATGTCAAAAAGAAAAATAATCCCATTATGCAGTAGGAGTTGGTTGATCTTTTTTCCTTACGTGGGATGATCTAAATGATGACGGGAGTTTATTTAGTTTGGCTACCACATTTGTCATGCGGTTATAGAGTTTTTTTAGTTCTATGAAATTGATAATTTTGCGGAGAGCGATATACGGCTGTTTTGCGACAATGCGCGGGGACTCATCTAGTATTTAGGAACGGAGGGAGTACCATGTAAAGAGTTAGATGTCGCACGGTGTCCAGAAAATATGGTGATAGTGTGAGGTGGGCCATGTAATCACTAAGCCTGCATGTTTTCACTGCTCTTGCACCCCTCCGCTGTAAGAATGGAGAAAATTGTAATCTAGTGGTACCTCCTTTCGCCGAAAGCGTGGGACATCCAGCAGTCCTACCACCGCAGTAATAAAGACCAATGAGCCATTAAATCACATAGACCCGACAGTAAGTTGGACGGACGAAGCAACCATCACTCTTGTGCTAGTGAGAGGTCGCGTCCGCTCTGTCTGGGCATGAATGCGGCACCGATTCTTTGGAGCGGCGCTGATCGTTTCGGGCGGGAAGTGCGCGCGGGCGATGGAGGGGCTTTGGGTGGGCCAGGCTGGTCAGGAGCGGGCGTGGCAGCTGTCCGCATGTCCCTACCGGTCACCCCGGAAACAAGAGGATGCACCGACTCTCGCGGCTAAAATCGTACAGTACACACCATCTCTCTGTAGGAGTAGGTTGATATATCGCTCTCTCTAACACACACATGCTGTTAAACACACACACACACCCACACACACACACACAGACACACACACACACGCACACGCACACGCACACAGCTTGGTCCCATTGCGCCTTGTAACGTGACTTATTACACCTAGACGGAGGGAGTAGTAAGTATACAAGATACGGTGGCACACTAACTTAGGTCGAATACAAGTGACCAAAATTGTGTGCATGTTATAATAAGGATTCACTTAAAATAGTACGCGAGCGAACATAGGGATCAATTGGACAGTGTTCCCGAGCAGTAGCGAGATGTGTGAGGTAAGATACACCGCTGGTGCTTTTAATTTTTCTTATTAAGTTGTTTGTTTCAACCTCTAACTGGTGGGACCCAATGCACTACATGGAGAGAGGTAAGGTGACTAAGGCTGCATTGTTTCTGCACCACTATGGATAGTCTTACCATCAAAGCCACATCACACGATTATGATTGAAATCCCAATGACTCCCACACACACAAAAAAACATGGCATGCTTGTCACACAAATGCAGGAATGTATAAAAGGTTATTTTCCTCTCGTTGAACATAACGGGAGGGTTGTGTAGCTGGTTAGCCTGTTCGCTCATCAAACTTGAGGTCTCGGGTTCGATAACTACACTTGAGCATAATTTGTGCTAGGAGGATTCTTTGACTGGTCAAAATGGATGGATACGGAGCTATATGATCTCGTAGTGACCGTATAATCACCTCATCACGTATAAGCTGCAGCCTCGGCGCTTTTTTTCTAGGGTTTGCACGCTTCACACTCTCTCTCCAGTATATATATATACACGCTGGAGCCTCAACGCTTGTAGTTGCTCTCTTCACACTCTCTCGCCCTCTCCAGATCTAAACAAGACTTCGTTGGCCTCTCTCTCCCCTCATTGCTGCTCAAAGAGCCGGTAGGATCCGTCCGCCGGGAAGGGAAGGAGGTTTAACAATGTCGCCGTCGGCGAGGGAGGGAATCCACTACCGGTGCAACTGTTCACTTTCACCCAGCGGCGGCGCGGGAGGGCCTCCGGCCCCATCTTCTTTGTCGTTGTCCCGTCGCCCACTGAACCACACCCCAAGAACCTTAAGGTATAATTTACTTACTCCACATGCATTGCTCTAGCTGCATGTATACCATGAATCTAGGGCGTGGTTCAAAGAGGAAAGGAGTGGGGGAAAGTAGTGGGAAAAGTTGTATATAGCATGAATCTAGGACGTGGTTCAAAGAGGAAAGGAAGGGGGAAAGTTGTATAGCATGAATCTAGGGCGTGGTTCAAAGAGGAAAGGAATGGGGGAAAGTAGTGGGGAAAGTTGTATCACATAAATCTAGGACGTGGTTCAAAGAGGAAAGGAAGGGGCAAAAGTACTAGTACAGACTGGCTATCCAGCACCTACGTTGGTCGAAAAGGGAAAACAATGACAAACACAGTACGCACATCTGTAACGAACTGATCTTTTGTTTTGGGGGACAAGGCTGTAGAGTTTGAGCAGGACTAGATCTGCTGCGCTCACATAGGGAAAGGTGTCTAAAGATAACAAAACTAGGACTAACACAAATATGATCCTTGGTTGTTTGTTCTTTGTTGCAATAGACTCTACATGACCATAGTACATCGGTAGATGCACATGGTGCTGGTGCGTCCACTGTCCCGTGCAACTCATTAGCTGTTGTTAATCTAAGGCCTTGTTTGGTTAAAAACTCCCTAGTCCCTACCTGCTTGGTTCTAGGGACTAAACATGGCCTAGAGGTTATTAAATGACATGCTAAAAGACCATGTTACACCTAGTAATGAACTAATAGAGACAAGGTGCGATGCGTGGCAGGGGCAACTGTTGGAAAAAGTACCAAAAAGACTCCCTTGGGGTCTTCTTTCTTTAGTCCCAAATGCCCATTTTTAGTCCCTAAAAGTCCCTCCTGTTTGGTTTAGATGGGACTGACACGGAGTTTTTTAGTCCCTACACCAAAATGTCCCTGTAAACAAACACCCTCTGATAATGCCGCTGGAAAATTGATGCAATGCCACAGTTAAAAGCAAATTACATGTTTAACGAATTTTATTGTTAATATAATCTCTATGTTAATATTAATCAATGCCACCGTTTGAGAAATGCTACTATCTTGCTTTCTTTCCCATTTAGATAAGGTAGATGCTTCTTTTTGTTGGCTTCTGTGTCATCCACCGTTATTGACCACTAGTTGTTTCTTTTGCACCTCTGTGTAAACAGGGTTATCTACTTCACCTCGTTGCCATTGTGACCTTTTGTTGCACTGCACAAAACACTTTTGTTTTAAGAGTGTTTTGTGCAGTTCAACCAAAATGTCACACCGACAACGTTGCTTGATTGCTTGATCTTAGTGGAACTGCACAAGAGGAGATCTTACTTCCTATCCGTGTTGGCAAATTTGGTTCAGATCTTCTTCTTGTGAGTTGTTTGAATTCCGCATCATGAGAGGTCAGTACTAGCTTTCTTTCACATGATTCTGCAGTGTGCTTTCATATGTTGTGCTACTTGTACGATAATGTTGCTTGATTTTAGTGAACTGCACAAATGGAGACAAGACTTCCAATCTGTATGTGCACCGTAATATCCCATTGAGGTAAGATAAGGATATTTCACAACTGTTGGCCTGTATTTTGCCACTTTCATCAGAAAATTAAGTTTAGTACTATACTTGTGCTCCCTAATTGACATGCCAAATCTTACATTGAAGGCGAAGCTTGTCTGTTATTGAACCAAGTGATGAAGGGGAAGAACAAGCGAAAGAAAAACAAAAATCAACCCCGGTGCTGTAATGAAGCACTTGAACTGTGATGACACAAGTAATGATATAGTTTTGCATCTTAATTTATTGCTATGGCTGGAACGAGCAATTGTTTTGCCACTGATTTGATGCCACTCTTAATGTAATACGTAATTATCTCTACTTGTGCAAACAGGGATCTTCTTTGAAGATACCATATATTTTAGTGGAACTGCACAAGAAGATGTTGGAAACATTAAACTAATCGAGGAGTATATAGTAAGCATGGCCACCACCGTAGATAGCAACAGATGGTTCCGGAGAAGTGCTTCATCTGTATGCTCTACACAATAAGCCTCCTGACAAAGGTTGGTACTCGCCCACTGATTTCATCCATATGATTTGAGCTTTGTCATCTCTATTGGTGTTGTGCTACTGTTTAGATACTGTCATGAAAAAGTGGTATTGTCCTTGAGAAGTGCTTCATCTGAGTTGTTATAAATATTTCCTTTACTTTTTTTCGAGCAAACAGGGATGCTAGCATTTAGTTGTCCTATTGTCTTTGCACAACAGGATCATCTTCCTCTGAAGAAGAATATGGACTACGTGAAGTGACTAGTTCCGATTATGCCAGTATGAAGAAGCCCTGTCTATCTTCTCATCAGAAGGAGCAGTTGAAGGATGGTTACATTACTCCCCACAAGACCAAACTAACTTCAGCTCAGAAGGACTGACAAATCTCCATTTTTTTGCTGTGATGCACGAGTACAATATTGTTCTAGGATTCTTTCTGGTGAGTTCCATTTTTCTAAAAGTGTGCTCTACATGGACCATGTAGGTGCCTGTTTAAACTGTCAATTCATAGTACAGTTTGCTTTATACTAATCACTTTTTTTGTATTTGTGCAAACAGAGGTGCTCAGCTTGATTTCAATGGGAACTGCACAAAATGTTCATGAATACATCGAATCATTCATTTCCACCACAAGAAAGGAGGTGCCGATAAGTTCAAGGCGTTGCAACATATAAGGGCGAAATCATACAAGCTACGCGCGAATTTGGTTGATTTTGGTGGAACTGCACAAAAAGAATAGCTGGTTTATTTAGCACGAGGTGCCATGTCAATGTCCGAACTGATGGCAAACCCTACCGATTCCACAATTGTAGGCATTTGATATTTTGGAATGGGACAACCTTGTCAAATTTTCCTCATTGATTTTAGCAAGACATGCGTTTGATATTTTCGAATGGGACGCCCTTTGCTGTCAGCAGCGTCGATCAATTTTTTCTTTATTCTTTAGTTGTGAAGTAAATATTGCCTCTGACATGTGAGTCGCTGAGATGCATAATCATCGATTGTTTTGAATGTTCTCTATGAACCCCGTGTGTTTGATTGCAATGTACAGAAACGCTAAAAAGCTGCTCAAACTCTTTGTACTCATTTTGTTCCTTTTTACTTTGCACATTGTGAAAGTGCATACTTTTTTCTATAAGATTGGTCAAAGTAGAGATACTTTGACTGCAGACAAAACTTGTATGCAGACTAGAAAGGACCGGAGGGACTACATGTGAAACTGCTGCAAACGAGGTGATCACCCTGGGAATAATGCTAGTACATATTGTTTTGCATGTTCATCCAATGCCAGTGATACAGGAATTTGAACTAATCAAAATAAATTCATTCATACACGGTCGGATTTCATATAAACATGTCGGATTTCATTACATTTCATACATTCTTCAACTAAAATGGGGTGCGCTGGAGGTATAATTAATTAACCGAAGCTACCCACCTGTGTCCCGCTGAGCCGAACAGAAGCTTCAGTGACTTAACTGCAGGTGCAGTTGCGTAACTGACATGTGGCCTGTTGGGCCCATGTGTCAGTCAGCCAACTGCACCAGCAGTTAAGTAGAAGCAGTGTTCTTCTCCAACACAGCTCTCCGACTCCACGTCGCCGCCAAGAAGCTAACCGGCCGTCAATGGTCAACCCGCCTAGCTTGGCTTCAATCGGAGGGTAGCAGCGGTGGCCTTACTTGGACCCGAGCGGCGGCGACCTACCGTGTTCTACTCTTCCTTGTTTTTTGTGTGGCGTGGCCTCGTTGGCAGCGGGGCGGGGCCTCGGTGGAGCCGGCGATGTCCTCTCTCTCGTTGTCGGCGGGCGGCGCCTTGGCGGAGCGGTGGAAATCCTCCCCCTCGTTGCCGGCAGGGTGGGGCCTCGGCTGAGCCGGCGATGTCCTCTACCTCGTTGTTGGCGGGGCGGGGCCTCGGCAGAGCCGACGGTGTCCTCTGCCTCGTTGTTGGCGCCGTGGGGCCTTGGCGGAGCAGGGCCTCGTCGACGCCAGCAGAGCGAGCACTCGTTGAAGCCGGCATTATCCTCTGCCTCATCCTTGGTCTCGCCAAACAGCGCCTAGCCCGCTTCATCGCCCTCTTTGTAGGTAGCCGCAGCCTCCGCCACCCGCATGCGGTACCGCCAGCGCTCGAGGCGGCCCTCGCGGGCGGAGCGGTATGAGTCGAGCAGTGCCTCCTACTTCGCCCGCTCCGCGGCGATCTGCTCCTCTGCCTGCAGGTGCTCCTGGAGGAGATGGTGGTTGTAGGAGGCATCGGCATGCGCCTCCCGGAACTGCTCCTCACGCATCTGCCTCACCGTGTTCATATATTGGGCACGGGCCTCGCCGATGGTCATGGTGCAATGCACCGGCGAGGATGGCACGGAGGAGGGGGTTGGCGCCGGATCGTCGACTACCATGTTCTCCATTGGGACGTCGTCGTCCTCCGGCTGCCTGACGGCCAGCCGGTCGGCAGCAATGGCTGCCATCTCCTTGTGGTCCGTCGTCCGCCCGCCCCGAAGAGCGCTGGAGCACGAGGAAGCCATGGTGGGCAGTAGTGGTGTGGACAGGAGAAAGGGAACGGATGCGGATGACTGTGACTATGGCCGGCGCAACAGTTTATATAGGAATGGTGGGCGGCGGAGGGTCGGACGTGTGGCGCCGGAGTAGCCGCCTCGGCAACCGCGTATCATTAATGTGGGCGGCAGATGGACGGATGGAAGGCACTTGTGTCGTTTGAAGGCGGAGCAATCGCCTGCACCGGGAAGCGGGGCGGGCGGTGCTGACTGTTTCAGGCGGAAAGCGCGCGCGGGCGAGGAGATGACTTTACTTGGAGAGGATGACAATGGGGACCCACCAGGGCCATAGCCTCACGTACGCAAGTGCCTCCTTATTATATATATATAACTATAATTGTTTTTTTGCTTCCTCCTGGTTTCCTGACATCACGGTCCCACACCATTGTCAACCTATATAGTCAATAAACGAGAGAATTGCACAAGAAGCGGCCGACAGCTGGGACCAAGCAGCTCGAGCAGTATTTGTGTTTTTGAGGTGTGAGCACTGCAGAGTTTTTTGATGTTTAGCCCAGATATTAATTTTTCTCCTCTGAACAACAACGAAAACATCGCTGCAGGTATTAACTGGGCGGGCTGTGGCCCGTCTAGCCCAGGCCAGATATCCAGCCCAGATATTAATTTTTTTCAAGCTAAAAATGACTAGCCCAGCTATACTTTTTTTAGGAATACCCAGGCAAGGTCAAGTTGTTATTCTCCGCCCCGCTGGGCTGCAATTCTTTCCTAGGAGGGATGCATTAGGCTTAACAAGAAAATGACCTTTAAGAAATAATAAATGGGATGTAATTATAAAAAGTGGGCAGTAACTATAAAAAATGCACCAAACACGTAATTTCTTTATAAATATTATTTTTGGATATTGAAAATTTTAATTTCATTAATTGTTGCGAGCGCAATGTTTCACTGGATTTTTACGTAATATAAATTTATATTGAAATTGTATTTAATCTGACTAAAAATTTCGGGATAAAAATATTTCGGATCCCATAAAAAATGTGGGAAGTTTTATTGAATTCTGTTTTGAACAGTTGGTTGAAATGGGATGTACTTTTAACAAAGTGTAAATGGGTTGTAGTAAATTCCATTAGAATTCAAAAATGGGTTGCACATTCTTACAAATCTCAAATGGGCTATAAGTTCTCTGCCACACACTTGTGGCCTTACTAAGTTGACGCTTCCCCTAAAAAAAGAGTTGACGCGCATGCAAGGCTTTGTCAACTTATAGTCAACACACGATTCTAGAAGTAGTGGCCATTGGATGTCCATCCAACGGATGCCGTGCTTCTTCTTCAATCTCAGATATTCTAGCTTCACCCGCCCAAAAAATGATTCCTCCCCCTGACATCTGGGGCGCACCGTTTCGGAAGCTGGCCTGTGGGCCTACTAAGTTGACGTACCAAGGGATTTGTCAACTTAGTCAATATAAACGATTCTAACTGCAGTGACCATATGATGTCCATCCAACGACCGTCGTGCTTCTTCAACCTCTGGTCTTCTTGCTCCAGCTGCCCAAAGCAGCACCGGTCGTGTCACCTGCTCCTGCCTCCCATGGCCGGTTGTGCTGCCGCGGAGGACTCACCTCCCCCTACTACTCCCACCGCTAGCCAGGCCATCCCTCCACTCACCCACACCCCATGTTATTCTGCGGCGACGGCAGCCTCACACCGCAGCCGAACCAGTGAACCCTTGTACTCCTCTCCGCGTGGGCATCCACTGCCGCGTCTTCCCCGTCTCCATGTCGTCCCCTTCCTAGGCCTCGCCGTCATCCACCGCCATGGTGCTCTTGGCGCGGCATGGTCAACGTGGTCAAGGAACGACTTCCATCGGACGTGGACTTTACGTGGAGAGGCTGACAGCTGGGTCCACGGCCGCAGCAAGGAAGTGCCTCCTTATTACGTCGAAAATAATGATTCCTCCACCTGACAGCTGGGACCCACCGGACGGGCCACTATATTTTGCGAAAAAAACATTTCCCCCTGACTGCTGGGACCCACCAGCTACATCTTCGCATGCAAGGAAGTGCGTCCGGGCAAAAAAAAACGATTCGCCCCCCTGACTGCTGGGACCCACCAGCAACACCTTCGCACGCAAGGAAGTGCGTCCAAAAAAAAAAACGATTCGCCCCCCTGACTGCTAGGACCTACCGGCTACATCTTCGCACGCAAGGAAGTGCCTGGCAGTCGGGACCCACCTGGTCGAAGCGTACGTAGCGTTGTCATTCTGGTCGCGAACGTGTACGTACATACTGGTGGATGTAGAGGCGCGCATGTGTCGTAGTAGAGGCGCGCATGTGTTGTAGTAGAGGCGCGTACGTGTCGTAGTAGAGGCGCGCACG
Organism: Triticum aestivum; assembly: GCF_018294505.1. NCBI lineage: Eukaryota > Viridiplantae > Streptophyta > Magnoliopsida > Poales > Poaceae > Triticum > Triticum aestivum. The sequence continues at coordinate 63,574,615 of NC_057804.1, read as the reverse complement.
TAGCATGTACACGTACATACAACGGCCAGTGTGCAAGAAAGAAAATACGACCACGTATGTGTACATACGGGCGGGGTCTCGAACACCTACTCGCGCATACGTACGGCCAGGGCTCGTGTACATGGCTGGGTCAAACAACGTCGTCGTCGTGTTCATGGGGAGCCAACCGGCTGGGTCAGAATGGAATGCATCGTCGTCTTCATCGGGAGGGCTTGGACGGAACAGGCGATGGAAATGAGGTCTGGCGTACCGCAAAACGGACGAAACGGCCTTGTGTTCGACCGGCCACGTTCAAAATGGGATCCTGTTCATCGGGAGGGGTCTGGCGTACCGCAAAACGGAGGAAACGAACCTCCTATGGTCAAAACGGGGGTCCTGTTGATCGGGAGGGATGTGGTGTACCGCAAAACGGACGAAACGGACTTGTGTTGGAGCGCTACGGTCGAAACGGGGTTCCTGTTCATCGGGAGGGGTGTGGCGTACCGCAAAACGGGACTCCACGAGATACTGTTCATCTCCACCGTCGACCTCCTCCAGCCTCCACGGGCTACCGTCGACCTCCTCTAGCCTCCACAGGCTCCTGTTCATCCAGCCTCCACCATGCGCTACTCCACCGGCTACTGTTCAACCACCCCTCCATGGGCACCCCTTCACCATCTACTGTTCATCCAGCCCTCCACGGGGTCATCCTGTTCATCCAGAGGCAACGCCACGGGGTCCTACATCCACCCCCACCGCTCACTGGTCATCCACCCCCCCCCCGCAATGCTCACTGTTCGTCCAATCACTCGGCTTCAGTTAGCAGTAGTAGTGAAGGAATCGCTCGATCGGGTTCAGTTAACAGCCATCGATCGATCGCTCGGGTTCAGTAATGCGTAGCCTGCAGTGCAATCGCTCGGGTTCAGTTAGAGCCCAACGCCTCGCTTGGGTTCAGTTAGAGCCAACGCCTCGCACACATGCGCGTACGTGTACGAGAGAAACGCGCATCGCTCGGCCCCCGACTACCCACCATAACCGGGAACTCCCCGAAATTTTCCTCGCCCTCGCTTCTACCACGGTTTTTTATGTCATTGACGGCCCAAAGAATGTCATGCAGCTGCGTCTCCGGCCCGCCCAGGACGAAAAGCCCATTTTATATCATGATTTTTTGTCAGAGAAGTAGGAGCCTACCACATCTATGATGATACCGGGTTTTGTCACAATTATCGTCATAGAAGTGTCATAAGTATGACAGGAAAAAAATTCGTTCGGCCCAAAATGTCATGGATGTGTCTTTTTTTGTAGTGAATAACGAACACTTGTGACAACCCAAGGTGAAGATAGAAAGCATAAGCATCATCAAGACAGGGGATGCCAATTAAGATGGCAAAAGCCTCGTCAAGATAAGCATGAGGAAAATAATCTTCACCACACAAGAGTGCATCAGGATGCAACGAGATAAGACACACACTCAAGGCAAAAGCTTTCACAGAGCCACCAAAGAAATAACATAAGAAAGACAAGGTGGACGTGAAAGAAAGGATATCATCTAGAGATGTAATTTCTCTCAAGTGTATAAGGGTCTAGGTAGACGAAATCATGACGATATATATCTACAAAGAAGGATGTACACCCGAAATAGTTACAACATGAAGGAACAAGATATCCAAAAGGAAGTCATACATATACCAATAAGATATGTGCTTGGAAACATAGACCAAGGCTAGATATGGTCTTATTGTATATAAATGAATTCCTACCACACAACCATCAAAGACATCGCAACTAGCAACAAGAGATCATTGTTGGGATGCTTTGAGAAAGGAAACAAGTATCACAAGAAAGAAAGAATAACATGCCATGATATAACTACACACGATTGATGCAATAATGTGTGCATGTAGTAGATGATGATACTTGTTACCGAGAGAGCATTGGAAGGATGTAGTACATACCAATTGAAGGTAGAAAGTAGTTCATTGATCATCCTAGCTTGACTCCAATAAGCACATGGTGACAACACCTTCCTTTTGAATGAGCCGAGTATCCAATGCATCTCCAATTGTTCCTAGAACAACAACACAAACAAAATGGTAGCCAAACTCATTGGGACCAAAGAGTTAGAGAACCAACAATACATAGGACAAACTCCACATAGATATGTGCATATAGATATGAAAATGAACCTCATGCACATCTCATCCAATTTGAGACTTGGTGGAGTTTCCCCTATATATTGGGTCAAAGAAATAAAACATGCCAAAGGAACTACATGAGGTTAAAATGCATGCTCAAGACTTTCAAGAACCGATACCAAAATACAAGGAAAAACCAAGTGAAATGGATACCAAATGGAGAAATCATCACTTGGAAGATATCATTAAAAGATACATCAAGGAATGAGATATCCATTGGAACACACAAAAAAGATGTCAAACTCCCAAAGGAGAGGATGGTTCCAAACAAACCAATCTCTCTACAAAGTTTCATGATGGCACAAAGTACCAAAAGAAACGACTTGTCATCCACCAACACACACTTAATATGGATCAGAAGATGAGTGTTTATAGAAAATAGGATAGCTCCCCCACGAGTTGTGCATTATAGAGTATTTGCATTTGAATACAAAATGCACAAGGTGGGATCACCACTTTCTCTATATCATGAAAACACTAGACAAGAACAAGACCACAACAAGATCCTCAAGTGGCACGGAAGGCAATGGGAGTTGACACAATTTAGGCAAGAGATAAAGCAAATAAAAGCAAATGCCAAAGTAAAGATGATCAATAATTTCTACCACACAAGTGCGTACCAATTGTCAAAAGATAAGAAGTATTTGGAAGTAATTCCTGGTGGTAGATAGCAAGGATATCCGACATCATCTTCACACCAAACACAAGCAAATTGCAACTTCTAAAGCTAACATGCCACCTAGGAACAAGATAATTTACAATATCAATTCTAGGTGACAAAATCTCAAATGTACACATTTTCTAGGCTTGAAGTATGCACATAGCATATTATTCCCCCATAATGTGATACCAATAAAAACTAAACAAGAGGCAACAAGAGGATCCAACAAGAGATGATTAATGGACTATTTAGAATTTGAATTTCTCATGAGAAGGCATGCCACATAGTGACTAGATAATCTTGTAATATCAATACTAGATGGTATTCCTCATGTACACACATTTATAGGATTGTGAGGTGCACAAAGCACATCACTCTCCCATAATGGGATATTCCATTAATCTCTCACAAGAGCCAACTAAGAAACAAACAAGATGCACAAAGGATCAACGCACGACACACATGTACATGATGTGCAAACCAACATACACAAACTTGATTCCTCAAGTTAAGCAAATTGGAAACACATCATATACAAACACACGCAAGGTACAAAACCACAACATGCTAAGGGCAAGTAACTATCAATGTAAACAATTTAAGTACGAGTTACCGCAAGGAGGAACATTGGATGTAACATAGAAACTTGAGACTCCTAATGACTTGGCTTGAGATAATATGGATGATGAAGACCCCTCAAATCTTCATAACGTAGCCAAGTCTCCAATGCCCTCCAACAACACCTATTGATCAAGTTTGAGCTTGTTGGTCCCCAACCAAGTTGGGTCCTAAGAGGTTAGTCACAATAGGCATGGCAACCCAAATGGTTCTTTTCTTGACACCGCTTTGATAGCAACAAACTTGGAAACACATTGCCAACCTTATCCTTCCCAAGAGAATAGATATAATCAATAGTAATTGGGTTGGATACGTTACCACTAGTGCATGAAAAAGCGAGGTGACCTTTCTCACGACATAGGTAGCAACGTCTACTCTTCACGTTCTTCTCACTTGATTTCTCAACTTGAGAAGCATTAGCTCGAGTTTTCTTGGGAATATGACTTTCTTCAACTTGAGGTTGAGCATAAGAGTGAACTTGTGGCCTCTTCCCTTGTTGCTTGTCACTAATGGGCTTCTTCTTCAATGGGCAAGATCTAACATGATGCCCTTCTACTTTGCACTTGAAGCAAACAATCTTGGCCGAATTCTTGACTTGTTCTTGGCCCTTCTTTTTGTTCATCTTGGACTTCTTCTTATTGGAGTTGAATCCAAGTCCACCTTTTTCATTGGGGGATTTTTGAACACTCAAGATATTGTTGAGTGTGGCCTTCCCTTCATGACACTTTTCCAAGTCTTTCTTCAAAGAAGTGACTTGGGCCTTGAGCTCTTTGATTTCCTCTACATGGTTAGTCGCAACGAAAGCACTAGAGGAAGTATAAGCTTCATCGTTAGAGCAACAAGGCAAGGAAAGAAATTCATCACAAGATGTACCAATGTTATGCATGGATGAATCACGAGGACTAGCACGAGGCAATATAGCATTTTTGACTAAAATTAGTGCTAGTATCTGCATGAGGCTCACTAGATGTTACCTTAGCAATCATGGCCTCATGAGCTATCTTTAGCACATTATGGGATACTAGAAGATCATCATGAGAGCTTGAGAGCTTTTCATGGCTTTCTTCCAATTTCCCATAATTGCTACATAGCAACTCAAGTTGAGCCCGTAGCTCAACATTCTCCTTCAAAATGGATGCTTCACAAGTAAGAGAATTAATAGCACAACCATCATCATTAACAACAAGAGGAGAAGGCAACTTGGCAAGCTCTTTTAAATAAGAAGCTTCAAGTTGAGCATGAGACTCGGTGAGTTTGATGAGCTCACCCTTGATGACCCTTGAGCCATTTTCGAGGTGCTCAAAATCCTCAAGGAGTCTAGCATGAGCAACTTCAAGCTTAGCATTTTTAGTTTCAAAAGCATTGGCCACCTCAAGAGCTCTATCATTAGATTCCTTCACTCTAGATAATTCTAGAGCAAAAGTCTCCTCAAGAGATTCCTTGGTGGTTTGTTCAAGTTCAAGAGCTTGAGAGAAGTCCGCAATCTCATTAGCGTAATCACGCTCATGACCTTCCATTTTATCAATGGTGACCTCATGCTCCTCAAGACGAGATTCCAACTCATCAATATATTTCTTGCTCTCAATAGCAATCGACATGATTTCCATGAAGTTGGAACGAGAAATTTTATTCTTAAGAAGAGCTTTAAAAATCATTTCCCCCTTAATTTTTAAGGAGGCAATATCATCATTCTCTTCATCATAATCGACATCATCATCACTCTTGCCATCATCAATATCATCACAAGATATATTGGGATTCAAAGTGGGAGATACCTTTGAAGCCTTGATCATAAGGCAAAAAGCAATAGATGATGATGTAGGATCCCTTGAAGCACCATTCAATACCACATATTGTTACATGGGGTGTTGGGTTTCCTCTACATTGTTAGCACAACAACTCGAGGAAATACATGCATTTTTACCATGGCAACAAGATATAGCAAGCATATCATCATGAGATTTAGTCAAGCAATTTCTACATGATATGCAAGGACTATCAACACAAGCATGTGAAACATTTGGAGTGCTCGAAGTGCTAAAGTCCAAAGATGAAGCATTGCAATAAGAAAGAGATGAAGGATTATCAACAATAAGCCCACTATCATCATTGCAATGAACACCACTACTCACCATGTCATTACCTTGTGGCAAACCACATGTAGGTGAAGTAGAAGAAGTTGAGAACGCAACACGGCTGGAGGTGGAGGGAGAATGATCATCCTTACAAATCTTGGACACACCATATTTATCTTGAAGCTTTGTCCACAACTCATGAGCATCCCGGAACGGCATGAGTTCAAATATAACTACATTGCTCAAAGCATCGAAAAGCACATTAGAAGCTTGAGCATTGAGATAAGAGTTTTTCTCATCCTCTAAAGATAAGCTTTGGGGATCCTTTGGAGGATAAAAACCCATATCTACAATTCACTCTAAATTTGGGTCCATGACCCTAAAGAGATTAAGCATGCGAATTACCCAAACATCAAAATTTGTGTCATCGAAACTAAGAGTGTTAGAGAATTCTAATCCCCTAGTCGACATATTTACTCTCTAGGCGGTTAAGCCCAACAAAGAGAGACAAGGCTCTGATACCAATTTAAAGATCGAGGATGTCGCCTAGAGGGGGGGTGAATAGGCGCTTTAAAATAATTATGGTTTAGGCTTGAACAAATGCGGAATAAACCTAGTGGTTAATTTCTCAAGCACAAAACCTAAAACAACTAGGCTCACCTATGTGCACCAACAACTTATGCTAAGCAAGATAAGCAACTATGTGATAGCAAGATATATGACAAATAACAATATGGCTATCACAAAGTAAAGTGCATAAGTAAAGGGCTCGGGTAAGAGATAAACGAGGCACGCGGAGACGACGATGAAGGAAATATGCCCTAGAGGCAATAATAAAGTTATTACTTATTTCCTTATATCATGATAAATGTTTATTATTCATGCTAGAATTGTATTAACCAGAAACATAATACATGTGTGAATACATAGACAAACATACTGTCACTAGTATGCCTCTACTTGACTAGCTCGTTTATCAAAGATGGTTATGTTTCCTAACCATGGACAAAAGAGTTGTCATTTGATTAACGGGATCACATCATTAGGAGAATGATGTGATTGACTTGACCCATTCCGTTAGCTTAGCACTTGATCGTTTAGAATATTGCTATTGATTTCTTCATGACTTATACATGTTCCTGTAACTATGAGATTATGCAACTCCCATTTACCGGAGGAACACTTTGGGTGCTACCAAACGTCACAACGTAACTGGGTGATTATAAAGGAGTACTACAGGTGTCTCCGAAGGTACACGTTGAGTTGGCGTATTTCGAGATTAGGTTTTGTCACTCTGATTGTCGGAGAGGTATCTCTGGGCCCTCTCGGTAATGCACATCACTACAAGCCATGCAAGCAATGTGACCAATGAGTTGGTTACGGGATGATGCATTACGTAACGAGTAAAGAGACGTGCCGGTAACGAGATTGAACTAGGTATTGGATACCGACGATCGAATCTCGGGCAAGTAACATACCGATGACAAAGGGAACAACGTATGTTGTTATGCGGTTTGACCGATAAAGATCTTCGTAGAATATGTAGGAGCCAATATGAGCATCCAGGTTCCGCTATTGGTTATTGACCAAGAATAGTTCTAGGTCATGTCTACATAGTTCTCGAACCCGTAGGGTCCGCACGCTTAAGGTTTCGATGACAGTTTTATTATGAGTTTATGAGTTTTTATGTAACGAAGGAGTTCGGAGTCCCGGATGAGATCGGGGACATGACGTGGAGTCTCGAAATGGTCGAGACGTAAAGATCGATATATTGGACGACTATATTCGGAGTTCGAAAAGGTTCCGAGTGATTCGGTTATTTTTCGGAGTACCGGGGAGTTACGGGAATACGGGGAAGAGTATTGGGCCTTAATGGGCCTTAGTTGGAAGGAGCCAGGAGGTGGCGCGCGCCCCTCCCAAGCCCAGTCCGAATTGGACAAAGGGTTTGGGGCGCGGCCCCCCTCTCCCTTCCTTCTCCACTTCCCTCCTTTCCCCCCTTCTCCTAGTTGGACTAGGAAAGAAGGAGTCCTACTCCCGGTGGGAGTAGGACTCCCCTTGGCGCGCCCTCCTCCTAGGGCCGGCCTCCTCCTCCCTTGCTCCTTTATATATGGGGGCAGGGGGGCACCCCATGACACACAAGTTGATCTACGGATCGTTCCTTAGCCGTGTGCGGTGCCCCCCTCCACCATATTCCACCTCGGTCATATCGTCGCGGAGTTTAGGCGAAGCCCTGCGCCGGTAGAGCATCATCATCGTCACCATGCCGTCGTGCTGATGGAACTCATCCCCTAAGCTTTGCTGGATCGGAGCCCGGGGATCGTCATCGAGCTGAACATGTGCTGAACTCAGAGGTGCCGTACGTTCGGTACTTGGATTGGTCGGATCGTGAAGACGTACGACTACATCAACCACGTTGTCATAACGCTTCCGCTTATGGTCTACGAGGGTACGTGGACAACACTCTCTTCTCTCGTTGCTATGCCATCACCATGATCTTGCGTGCACGTAGGAATTTTTTTGAAATTACTACGTTCCCCAACAGTGGTATCAGAGTCAGGTTTTATGCGTTGATGTTATATGCACGAGTAGAACACAAGTGAGTTGTGGGCGATACAAGTCATACTGCTTACCAGCATGTCATACTTTGGTTCGGCGGTATTGTGAGATGAAGCGGCCCGGACCGACATTACGCGTACGCTTACACGAGACTGGTTTCACCGTTGCGAGCACTCGTGCTTAAAGGTGGCTGGCGGGTGTCTGTCTCTCTCACTTTAGCTAAATCAAGTGTGGCTACGCCCGGTCCTTGTGAAGGTTAAAACAGCACCAACTTGACGAACTATCATTGTGGTTTTTATGCGTAGGTAAGAACGGTTCTTGCTAAAGCCCGTAGCAGCCACGTAAAATTTGCAACAACAAAGTAGAGGACGTCTAACTTGTTTTTGCAGGGCATGTTGTGATGTGATATGGTCAAGACGTGATGCTATATTTTATTGTATGAGATGATCATGTTTTGTAACCGAAGTTATCGGCAACTGGTAGGAGCCATATGGTTGTCGCTTTATTGTATGAAATGCAAACGCCCTGTAATTGCTTTACTTTATCTCTAAGCGGTAGCGATAGTCGTAGAAGCAATAGATGGCGTAACGACAACGATGCTATGATGGAGATCAAGGTGCGCGCTGGTGACGATGGTGATCACGACGGTGCTTCGAAGATGGAGATCACAAGCACAAGATGATGATGGCCATATCATATCACTTATATTGATTGCATGTGATGTTTATCCTTTATGCATCTTATCTTGCTTTGATTGACAGTAGCATTTTAAGATGATCTCTCACTAATAATCAAGAAGTGTTCTCCCTGAGTATGCACCATTGCGAAAGTTCTTCGTGCTGAGACACCACGTGATGATCGGGTGTGATAGGCTCTACGTTCAAATACAACGGATGCAAAACAGTTGCACACGCGGAATACTCAGGTCATACTTGACGAGCCTAGCATATACAGATATGGCCTCAGAACACGGAGACCGAAAGGTCGAGCGTGAATCATATAGTAGATATGATCAACATAGTGATGTTCACCATTGAAAACTACTCCATCTCACGTGATGATCGGACATGCTTTAGTTGATTTGGATCACGTGATCACTTAGATGACTAGAGAGATGTCTGTCTAAGTGGGAGTTCTTAAGTAATATGATTAATTGAACTTAAATTTATCATGAACTTAGTCCTGGTAGTATTTTGCAAATTATGTTGTAGATCAATAGCTCGCGTTGTTGCTTTCATATGTTTATTTTGATATGTTCCTAGAGAAAATTGTATTGAAAAATGTTAGTAGCAATGATGCGGATTGGATCCGTGATCTGAGGTTTATCCTCATTGCTGCGTAGAAGAATTATGTCCTTGATGCACCGCTAGGTGACAAACCTATTGCAGGAGCAGATGCAGACGTTATGAACGTTTGGCTAGCTCAATATGATGACTACTTGATAGTTTAGTGCACCATGCTTAACGGCTTAGAATCGGGACTTCAAAGACGTTTTGAAAGTCATGGACCATATGAGATGTTCCAGGAGTTGAAGTTAATATTTCAAGCAAATACCCGAGTTGAGAGATATGAAGTCTCCAACAAGTTCTATGGCTAAAAGATGGAGGAGAATCGCTCAACTAGTGAGCAAATACTTAGATTGTCTGAGTACTATAATTGCTTGAATCAAGTGGGAGTTAATCTTCCAGATAAGATAGTGATTGACAGAGTTCTCTAGTCACCATCACCAAGTTACTGGAACTTTGTGATGAACTATAATGCAAGGGATGACGAAAACGATTCCCGAGCTCTTCGTGATGCTGAAATCGACGAAGGTAGAAATCAAGAAAAGAGCATCAAGTGTTGATGATTGACAAGACCACTAGTTTCAAGAAAAGGGTAAAGGGAAAGAAAGGGAGCTTCAAGTAGAATGGCAAGCAAGTTGTCACTCCGCGAAGAAGCCCAAAGCTGAACCAAAGCCTGAAACTGAGTGCTTACACTGCAAAGGAAATGGTCACTGGAAACGGAAATACCCTGAATATTTGGTGGATAAGAAGGATGGCAAAGTGAACAAGGGTATATTTGATATACAGGTTATTGATGTGTACCTTACTAGTGTTTATAGTAGCCCCTGAGTATTTGATACTTGTTCGGTTGCTAAGATTAGTAACTTGAAACAGGAGTTACAGAATAAACAAAAACTAGTTGAAGGGGAAGAGACGATGAGTGTTGGAAGTAGTTCCAAGATTGATATGATCATCGTCGCACACTCCCTATACTTTCGGGATTAGTGTTGAACTTAAATAAATGTTATTTGGTATTTGCGTTGAGCATGAATGTGATTTGATCATGTTTATTGCAATACGGTTATTCATGTAAGTTAGAGAATAATTGTTATTCTGTTTACATGAATAAAACCTTCTATGGTCATACACCCAATGAAAAAGGTTTGTTGGATCTCGATCGTGTGATACACATATTCATAATATTGAAGACAAAAAATGTAAACTTAATAATGATAGTGCAACTTATTTGTGGCACTGCCATTTAGGTCATATTGGTGTAAAGTGCATGAAGAAACTCCATGCTGATGGGCTTTTGGAATCACTTGATTATGAATCACTTGATGCTTGCGAACCATGCCTCATGGGCAAGATGACTAAGACTCCGTTCTCCGGAACAATGGAGCGAGCAACAGATTTGTTGGAAGTAATACATACTGATGTATGAGATCCAATGAGTGTTGATGCTCGTGGCGAGTATCGTTATTTTCTGACCTTCACAAGATGATTTGAGCAGATATGAGTATATCTACTTAATGAAGCACAAGTATGAAACATTTGAAAAGTTCAAAGAATTTCAAAGTGAAGTGGAGAATCATCATAACAAGAAAATAAAGTTTCTATGATTTGATCATGGAGACAAATATTTGAGTTACGAGTTTGGTCTTCAATTAAAACACTGTGGAATAGTTTCACAAACTCATGCCACCTGGAACACCACAACATTATGGTGTGTCCGAACGTCGTAACCGCACTTTATTGGATATGGTTGGATCTATGATGTCTCTTATCGGTTTACCATTATCGTTTTGGGGCTATGCATTAGAGACAGATGCATTCACTTTAAATAGGGCACCATCAACATCCGTTGAGACGACGCCTTATGAACTGTGGTTTAAGCAAGAAACCAAAGTTGTCGTTTCTTAAAGTTTGGGGCTGCGATCCTTATGTGAAAAAGTTTCAACCTAATAAGCTCGAACCCAAATCGGAGAAGTGCGTCTTCATAGAATACCCAAAAGTAACTATTGGGTACACCTTCTATCACATATCCAAAGGCAAGTTTTTCGTTGCTAAGATGGATCCTTTCTAGAGAAGGTGTTTCTCTCGAAAGAAGTGAGTGGGAGGAAAGTAGAACTTGATAAGGTAATTGTACCTTCTCCCAAATTGGAAAGTATCGCATCACAGAAATCAGTTCCAGTGATGCCTACACCAATTAGTGAGGAAGTTAATGATGATGATCATGAAACTTCGGATCAAGTTACTACAGAAACTCATAGGTCTTCCAGAGTATGGTCCGCACTAGAGTGGTACGGTAATCCTGTTCTGGAAGTCATGTTACTAGACCATGATGAACCTACGAACTATGAGGAAGCGATGATGAGCCCAGATTCCACGAAATGGCTTGAGGCCATAAAATCTGAGATATGATCCATGTATGAGAACAAAGTATGGACTTTGATTGACTTGCTCGATGATCAGCAAGCCATGTTAAATAAATGGATCTTCAAGAGGAAGACGGACACTGATAGTAGTGTTATTATCTACTAAGCTCGACTTGTTGCGAAAGGTTTTCAACAAGTTCAAGGTATTGAATACGATGAGATTTTCTCACTCGTATCAAAGCTTAAGTCTGTCTGAATCATGTTAGCAATTGCCACATTTTATGAAATCTGGCAAATGGATGTGAAAACTGCATTCCTTAATGGATTTATTAAAGAAGAGTTGTATATGATGCAACCAGAAAGTTTTTGTCAATCCTAAAGATGCTAACAAAGTGTGCAAGCTCCAGCAATCCATCAATGGACTGGTGCAAGCATCTCGGAGTTGGAATATACGCTTTGATGAGTTGATCAAAGCATATGGTTTTATACGGACTTTTGGAAAGACCTGTATTTACAAGAAAGTGAGTGGGAGCACTACAGCATTTCTGATAAGTATATGTGAATGACATATTATTAATTGGAAATGATGTAGAATTTTCTGGAAAGCATAAAGGAGTGTTTGAAAGAAGTTTTTTAAAGAAAGACATCGGTGAAGCTGCTTACACATTGAGCATCAAGATCTATATAGATAGATCAAGACGCTTGATAAGTTTTTCAATGAGTACATACCTTGATAAATTTTTTGAAGTAGTTCAAGATGGAACAGTCAAAGAAAGAGTTCTTGCCTGTGTTGCAAGGTGTGAAGTTGAGTAAGACTCAAAACCCGACTATAGCAGAAAATAGAAAGAGAATGAAAAGTCATTCCCCATGCCTCAGTCATAGGTTGTATAAAGTATGCTATGTTGTGAACCAGACCTATTGTATACCTTGCTCTGTGTTTGGCAAAGGAATACAATTTTGATCTAATAGTAGATCACTGGACAGCGGTCAAGAATATCCTTAGTGAGGACCAAGGAAATACTTCTCGATTATTGTCACATCCCTAGCTTCTGGTGCTGTCTGGTGTGTGCATCATGTTTAAATTCAAATGAAAATTTGAATTGGGGAATTTTCAAAAGCCTCAGAATCCTTTTAAAAAAATGATCAAGATAAAAATTGCTTCAAATAAGTCCAAGAAAATGTTCCTGTTATCCTCTGGAAATATTGGCAAGAGGCAAAATCCAAACCAATATTTTTGGTGTCTCAGAAACATTTAATTTGGGCATTTGAATTAAATCAATAATTATTTGAATTGGATTTATATCTACTATTAAATAAATATAGGTCCAATAATTCTGAAATATTTTGTGGAGCATTGTTTTAATTCTTTTAGCTCCTAAAAATATTGTCAGAAGCAAAATAAATTGAATTGGTTTCAAAACCAAATTCAAAACAAACCTGCAAAATAGAAAACAGAACAGAAAAAAATAAAAGAGAGAGAGAGAAGGACTTACCTGGCCTCACCCGTGCAGCCCACCAGAACCGGCCCAGCCGGCCCAGCCTGCCACCGCTACTCCCCCCCCCCTGTCGTCTTCCTCTTGCCAGTGGGAGCAGCTGCGTGCTCGCACGCGCGCGGCCGAGGAGGCCACCTCCTCCCTGCCTGGCTGCCTCCTCCTTCCCTGGTCCCTCCCGCGATGCCACGCAGCCCCGACCCCCTCTCACTTCTCCCTCGCTCTCTGGACCTCCCTCCCCCTCGCTCCTCTGTTTCCCCTCCCGCGACCGAACGGAGCCGCCGCCACCGACGAGAGCCACCGTGGCTACCGGCCACCCCACGGCTCACCGACGCCCCAGGAAGCTCCGCCGGTCCTCCCTCTACCTCCTCAACGAGCCACGAGGCCCCGGACGTGCCACAACACCGCCCTCGATGCCTTCTTCAACCTCGGGACCGCCGGCCATCTTCGTCAAATTCGCCGGCTCCGGACCGTCCCCGACCTCGCCGAGCGTCCCCTCGTCATCGCCGTGAGTCACTGACCCTCTCCCCTAACTCAGCATGCTCCCCTCCGTGCCGTAGCGCCGTTCCCCACGAGCACCGAAGCCACCGTCCGCCATTGCTGCTGCACGCATAGCCTCCGTGCTCCCCTGGCCTCACTGAGCTGCTCTTAGTGCTCCCCATGTCTAGCAGGTGCTGCCCAGCCTCTCCATTTGCTCACTGATGCACCGTAGCGACGCGCCCGAGCACCACCGAACACCATCGCCGCCAAAGCTCGTCGCCGGCATGAGTTCCGGCGACCCCACGACCTCCCACTCGGTCCTCTGGATGCGCGGGAGCAAGGGCCATCCCCTGGTGCCCTCAGCGCGCCAAACTGACGCCTCTAGCGCAAGTCCGGCGTGCCCCGCCGTGTTCTGTGGTCGCCGTCGGCTGGTCTCCGGCGTGCTGACGTGGCGTCGTCGGTAGGGGCTAATGACCCTGCTAACTAACCCTGTGACACTGACAGCGGGCCCCGTAGCGGGTCAAAGCCCGAGTCTACGCGGGATTAGCCCCTGTGTCACTGACGTGTGGACCCCACACGTCAGGTTTGACCCGAGCCGGCCCCTGTTGACTTGCTGACGTCATGCCAACGTCATGCTGACGCAGTAATGTTTTCTGGATTTAATTTAATTCTGAAATTCCAGAAAATGAATATAAACTTCTAAAATTCATAGAAAATTAACCGTAACTCCAAATTAAATAATTTATATATGAAAAATTATCAGAAAAATTCAAGGAATCCATCTGTACCATTTTCATGCATGTTAGAACAACTTATAGCTGCTGTTTAGCACAAATCAAATAAAGGGCATTTAAATAATCACATATGGAGTTTGAATTTGAATCTTGTATTCAAACCAACTTCATTTAATCTGTTGCTAGTTGCATTGGCTCAAAACACATTCATTTTGCCATGTCATGATCATGCATCATATTGTGCATTGCATTGATTGTGTTCCCTTCTGTGTTGCCGGTATTTGTCCCCTCTCGATAGACGTGATACCGATGATGTGATCGTTGACACTGATGAAGACTCAATGTTATCTTCAAAAGTGCCAGGCAAGCAAACCCCCTCGTTCATTCCGATAAAATCCCACTCTCTCGCTCCTGCTCTCTTTTACTACATTAGGACAACATCGATTCATCTGTTACTTGCTGCGGTAGCTGAACCCCTTTGTCTTTTGCATGACCTGTCATTGCCACAGTAAATAGATGAAACCCACTAGCATGAGTAGGAGTTGTTTGAGCCCTGATGTGCCTACTCATTCATGTTTGTTTGTCATGCCTGCTATTGCTTAGAGTTGAGTCAGGTCTGATTCATCGGGGATGAATCAGAGGCGTGTGAACCTGTCCTACTGTGTGTGAGCTAAGTGTGTGAACACGATTTGGTAAAGGTAGCGGTGAGAGGCCATGTAGGAGTACATGGTGGGTTGTCTCATTGCAGCCGTCCTCAGGAACTGAGTTCTGTATTTGTGATCCATGATTCAGCTACTACCACGCATTGGGCCCGAAACCAATGGACCCTCTCGGCTTCTTGATCACCCTTGTCCTCTGTCCAGGAGTTGCAAGTAGTTTCTTGTGTTTGTAGTATGCTGGAGGCCGTGGGCAGCGCTGACCGTAGGGGTGGGCTGTGATGCGGTAGGCACGTGGCACGGTGTACCGGGCGCCCGTTTGGTGTCTCGGGAACCCTGTTCACATCGTTTGGGGCTGTGAGCGAAACTCCGGCCGGATCTCCTCATGGATGGAACCCGAATAGGCGATAAACCTGGACTAGAGACTTTGGTGATTAGGTAGGTCGTGGCCGACACCCACGTTGGGCTTCCGCTTGAAGGTTGCCGAGTACATGTCGTGTAAACGGCGGTAAGTGGTGAGAGCGTGTGTGAAGAAGTACACCCCTGCAGGGTTAACCTAATCTATTCGAATAGCCGTGTCCGCGGAAAAGGACTTCTGGGTTGCTTATATCAGTTCATAGACAAGTGATAGTGGATACTCTAAAATACGCAAGATAAGCGTGAGTGCTATGGATGGCGTTCTCGTAGGGAGACGGGAGCGGATCCATAGTGGTGTATTGATATGGTGAATATGTGGACTCGTGTGCGCCACCTCAAAAAAGTTACTCGCAGTCGTAGTTCAGGATAGCCACCGAGTCAAAGCTGGCTTGCTATAGTTAAACCCCACCATCCCTTTGTTGATAATGATGCATATGTAGATAGTTCTGATGTAAGTCTTGCTGGGTACATTTGTACTCACGTTTGCCTATTTTATGTTTTTGCAGAGAGACTTCAGTCTCACTAGTATTTCCGCGTGGTCTTCGACGTTTAGCTTGTTACCTCAGCTACGATCTTGTGCCTCGGCAGGATTTGGTAGATAGTCAGGCTTCTCAGCCTTTTTCATTTATAGATGTCTGTACTCAGACATGATAGCTTCCGCTTGTGCTTGATTTGTATGCTCTGAATGTTGGGTCATGAGACCCATGTTTGTAATATCTCGCTCCTCGGAGCCTATTGAATAGATTACTTGAGTCATAGAGTCATGTTGTGATGCCATGTTGTATTTGCACATATCGAGCATATTGTGTGTATGTTATTGAAATGCTTGGTATGTGTGGGATCTGACCATCTAGTTGTTTATCTTTAGTAGCCTCTCTTACGGGGAAATGTCTCCTAGTGTTTCCACCGAGCCATGGTAGCTTGCTACTGCTCCGGAACACTTAGGCTGGCCGGCATGTGTCCTTCTTCGTTCCTGTGTCTGTCCCTTCGGGGAAATGTCACGCGGTGAATACCGGAGTCCTGTTAGCCCGCTACAGCCCGGTTCACCGGAGTCCTGCTAGCCCAGTGCTACAGCCTGGATTCACTCGCTGATGACCGACACGTTCAATGCTGGGTCATGGATGCCTGTCCCTGTAAGTCTGTACCGCTTTGGGTTTACGACTAGCCATGTCAGCCCGGGCTCCTTATCATATGGATGCTAGCGACACTGTCATATACGTGTGCCAAAAGGCGCAAACGGTCCCGGGCAAAGGTAAGGCGACACCCGTGGGAATACCGTGCGTGAGGCCGCAAAGTGATATGAGGTGTTACATGCTAGATCGATGTGGCATTGAGTCGGGGTCCTGACAGCGTTGGTATCAGAGCTTGACTGCCTGTAGGATTACCAAGCCAAACTGGTCGAAGTTGAGTCTAGAAATTCTTTAGTTATATAAGGGAATTGATTGTGGGATGGAACGTAAGGCTCTTTTTACTCCTTATACCTCATGCCCTTCTGATCTGAGTCATCTTATCTTTCCTGCGGGGATTTAGAACTAGGCTATCTCTTCTTTCTATTAGGATCACGTGTTACTAATCAGTAGACTTATAAGATTGTTGGATTTAAGTCTCAGTTCAGTTCCTACTACTTCCGTATGTTAATTGTTGATCTCGGAACCTTGATATTGTGCTTCTGAGTGGTTATGCCACCATTTTTGTGATTGTCTCAAATCTTTTTGAGCAATTATAGCCGTTATGCTGTCCGAGTCATCCCAGGTTTCTAAATAGTCCGATGCATTTGCAAATCCCTTCCTTCTGTTTCCAATGTTCCCATGGGCCAGATTAACCACACTAATCGGTGTGTTGAGGTAATTATTGCCTCGACATATATGTTGGAATTATTATTATGACCCTAAGTGCTTAGGGGATCATCTAGTGGTCTAGCCATGATTTGTGTCCTAGTGTGAAGATTCTGGCCTTTATTCTCGGAAGCATCCCGTGATGCTACTTAGTAGTAGGTATTCTACTCCTGGGTTCTGAACCCGAGATTCACTCTACCTACTTCATGTTGATAGTAATTGCTAGTGCCTTTAGGATATTAGTAACCTTTGCGATAGTCCTTGAAGTCCGTGGTATCTTCTTCTTCCAAATACCATGAACTACTTATGGCAGATGTTTATTGGATCAAAAAAAAATCACAATTAGAGTACTCTTGAGGAGTTCTCCATTCATAAATCGTGACTCTGCCAGTTCTACCTTTCTGCATGGGTTATCCGGAAGAAATATGTTGAACTTGGTTCGACATACTAATCTATGCATCCACAACTCAGAAAGTTATATGTTCCTTTGAGTTGTTCTCTTTAGTTGCATTCTGACCCTCGTCTATCAATTGATAGTCAAGAGTATGCGTGCGTTCGTTCATCGATGCCTATGACTCTTGTGGTCTGTCAAGCCATTCTATTCCGGAATGACTAGGAGAAACAAACTCCAGTACCTCTTCCATATCTAGGATTGGGTCAAAGTAGTTGTATTCCGCAGATCAAATGCCAATCCAGCTTTTGGTTCTGCTCTACCTTGGAGTATTACATATTTTATATCGAGATTGTTATAGGACACACCATCCCATGAACTCTTGGTACAGTGACACTTCTTGCCATCACTGTTCATTCCTCGGCCCTCGTGTTGATGCAACCGGAATACCGACAAATGAATTGTGATGTGTGAAATCAATACTGCTAGCAACTTTGTTGCTTGGTAGTTAAAGGATAATAATTTCATTCTTAGTATGTTGGTTTTCGAATCATCCTTCTAAGACTGATCGTGCTACCTAGTCCTTATTTCGGTGCACCCTTCGATTGATGAGTTAGGATCTTGTCAAGTCCTCACTCATTTGATCATATCGTCTTGCCCTCAAAAGCAAGATTGTTCTCGAGCTTAGTAACATACCGGTGGTTCGTGACTTTCCAAATATCTTCTTGGAGGTGTTACCGGGTTGTCACCTGACCGCTATGTTGAGTTCGTGATCAAGTTGGTTTCTTGTGAACCACCTTCTCTCCAAGAATCGGTGTTAGATATCCCTGAGCTAGTTGGTTAAGCTAGACAACAACTTGGAGAGTTGGAAGATAAAAGCTTGTCTGACTTAGTTCGTTCCAAAGGGATATTCTTGTGTAGTGTGTGTTGAAGAAAGATGATATCTTCATCGATTGGTCCTTGTGATCAGTTGCTGGACCTATTGTCTTATCAATCCTTTGATTTGAGTGTGGGCTATCGTCAAATCAAATCAGTACCAACGATGCTCGTAATGTTGTCTTATTCGTGGTTGATCCCTCGAGCATACACCATTATATCTTTTGGTCTGACCAATGCTATCACTTGTTCACTTAACTATGGAATTCCTTTTAAAAGGAAACCCAGATGAATTGTTGTTGTGCCCATTGACAACATCCTTGTCTTCTCCATAATTTTGCTGAACATTAAGCTAGTGTTGGAAACTTTTGAAAGCATTTGTTCATGCTAGCTCATGAAGCATATGTTTGGATGAAGGTAGTGACTTCCTTTAATTCATGTGCATCTGATGCAAGTTGCCGCCGTGGATTCGAGAAAGTCAATGTTGCTTTCTTTGGAATCATTCCAAATCAGTCATGCACACGTGCGAAGAATGCTGTGGTTTGAAGACTTGCAACCTTCAATCTATATGTATCCCTAGCACACCAAGCCACTGATTGATTTGTTCAAGGAGAAGGAGTTCCTTCATAAGAGCTAATCCGGACTTATGAAAGAACTTCGATACCCTCGTTGATGGTTCCCCCTCCTGAACTCGGTAGTGTTTTATTATAAGACTACCACGTGGTCATGCTTGTCTGGGACAACGTGTTCACATGTTTGTAGCAGAACCAGCTCATGTTTTGGAGCTTGCTATCGTAGTTCATCTCCCGAGAATCCCGCAACGTCATCTCGTCGATTTGTGTTGCAAACTTTCATTTTTCTTCCTAAGACTCGATGAGCCTGGAATATCCTAACACCAACCAGAGCTGAATCTCAGGCAGATATGATGGTTGGAACATTTCCCTAAGAACTATAATATTGGTCTCTCGATAACCGGTAAGGTGGATGTCGTGGCCAACACACCCATCCGGTAGACCTATTATTATAGTATCTTGTTTGAGGAAGTTGGCCACCCCCCCCATAGGGATTTCGTAGGATTTACTCCCTAGTTGCCCCTATGGATTTTTGTGTTCCCGAAGTCCGACCTTTTACTTGATGTTTTAGATATCAAACCATATCTATGAATGGGTTATACTAGCACATCAAGGAGAACATTAGAAGCGGAGTGCTAAATGTCTCTCGGTCGATCATCCAGATTTTATTTGCTTGGCCTCGCTAAGGTGAAATCTGAGAAAGTGTTATCCTCCTTCGCATCTGCATCGTCCATCGCTATTTATCATGGTAGTATGTTGTGTTGTCAGCACCCTTGACGCGGTTGTTGATAAAACCTTGATGATTATGGAAATGCTCAAGTTCTTGAGAGCACGCACAAGCACTACGCGTTATCATCATCTCTAACTGGGATTTCTCTCAGTTTCCTCGGCAATGCTATGACCTCTTCAAACAGTGAATTCACTCCCTATTGTTGGGTTCTTCCCCAGTTACCAGAATCATTCCTAGCATTTGCATTTTGTTCCTAGCTTGCACCGCTAATGTGCCATTCTACCATGGGTCTCTCCATTTCCGGTGATAAGCAAATTCATCCATTACGTTGTCTTCAACAAGGTAATCCACATCATCCAAGTCCGAGTATGCCATCCTACCGACCCCCTCCAAACGATCGCTCGAGAATTGCCTTAGGCTGGTTTAAAGAGTTTCAATGATCTCTGAATCAAAAGTAATTCTTTTTGCCACTTAAGGGGATATCTCTACGAGTCACCTTCCCTAAGGTGTATCGTTATGGTATCATGGCAACTCAACTCCTCGCTACGTTGACAATCGTTTACCACCTTCTTAGGTATGAAATTGTTGTCTACCTAGTGAACCTTCGTCATCCGTTTCTTCCACCCCTATTGATGTGTATCTCGTGTCTCAACCCGAAAGATGGTTCTATGTCTCATTCCGTAAGTTAATCTTGAGTTGTTCGATCTTCGAGGAGATCGACCCTTCTAGAGTCTCCTTCTTCCCCCCCCCCCCCTGTCATGTTGACAGGATTTCTCAGAGCAAGACGACAAGACAAAGATGGTGTTCAAATCAACGTTCATTTGAAGTGCACCCTGGATCGTGAACATTATACTAGTTGCGTTTCCCCTTCACCTTACCCTACGCTTGAATCTCGAGACGAGATTTTTGTTTAGTGGGGGTGAGTTGTCACATCCCTAGCTTCTGGTGCTGTCTGGTGTGTGCATCATGTTTAAATTCAAATGAAAATTTGAATTGGGGAATTTTCAAAAGCCTCAGAATCCTTTTAAAAAAATGATCAAGATAAAAATTGCTTCAAATAAGTCCAAGAAAATGTTCCTGTTATCCTCTGGAAATATTGGCAAGAGGCAAAATCCAAACCAATATTTTTGGTGTCTCAGAAACATTTAATTTGGGCATTTGAATTAAATCAATAATTATTTGAATTGGATTTATATCTACTATTAAATAAATATAGGTCCAATAATTCTGAAATATTTTGTGGAGCATTGTTTTAATTCTTTTAGCTCCTAAAAATATTGTCAGAAGCAAAATAAATTGAATTGGTTTCAAAACCAAATTCAAAACAAACCTGCAAAATAGAAAACAGAACAGAAAAAAATAAAAGAGAGAGAGAGAAGGACTTACCTGGCCTCACCCGTGCAGCCCACCAGAACCGGCCCAGCCGGCCCAGCCTGCCACCGCTACTCCCCCCCTGTCGTCTTCCTCTTGCCAGTGGGAGCAGCTGCGTGCTCGCACGCGCGCGGCCGAGGAGGCCACCTCCTCCCTGCCTGGCTGCCTCCTCCTTCCCTGGTCCCTCCCGCGATGCCACGCAGCCCCGACCCCCTCTCACTTCTCCCTCGCTCTCTGGACCTCCCTCCCCCTCGCTCCTCTGTTTCCCCTCCCGCGACCGAACGGAGCCGCCGCCACCGACGAGAGCCACCGTGGCTACCGGCCACCCCACGGCTCACCGACGCCCCAGGAAGCTCCGCCGGTCCTCCCTCTACCTCCTCAACGAGCCACGAGGCCCCGGACGTGCCACAACACCGCCCTCGATGCCTTCTTCAACCTCGGGACCGCCGGCCATCTTCGTCAAATTCGCCGGCTCCGGACCGTCCCCGACCTCGCCGAGCGTCCCCTCGTCATCGCCGTGAGTCACTGACCCTCTCCCCTAACTCAGCATGCTCCCCTCCGTGCCGTAGCGCCGTTCCCCACGAGCACCGAAGCCACCGTCCGCCATTGCTGCTGCACGCATAGCCTCCGTGCTCCCCTGGCCTCACTGAGCTGCTCTTAGTGCTCCCCATGTCTAGCAGGTGTTGCCCAGCCTCTCCATTTGCTCACTGATGCACCGTAGCGACGCGCCCGAGCACCACCGAACACCATCGCCGCCAAAGCTCGTCGCCGGCATGAGTTCCGGCGACCCCACGACCTCCCACTCGGTCCTCTGGATGCGCGGGTGCAAGGGCCATCCCCTGGTGCCCTCAGCGCGCCAAACTGATGCCTCTAGCGCAAGTCCGGCGTGCCCCGCCGTGTTCTGTGGTCGCCGTCGGCTGGTCTCCGGCGTGCTGACGTGGCGTCGTCGTTAGGGGCTAATGACCCTGCTAACTAACCCTGTGACACTGACAGCGGGCCCCGTAGCGGGTCAAAGCCCGAGTCAACGCGGGATTAGCCCCTGTGTCACTGACGTGTGGACCCCACACGTCAGGTTTGACCCGAGCCGGCCCCTGTTGACTTGCTGACGTCATGCCAACGTCATGCTGACGCAGTAATGTTTTTTGGATTTAATTTAATTCTGAAATTCCAGAAAATGAATATAAACTTCTAAAATTCATAGAAAATTAACCGTAACTCCAAATTAAATAATTTATATATGAAAAATTATCAGAAAAATTCAAGGAATCCATCTGTACCATTTTCATGCATGTTAGAACAACTTATAGCTGCTGTTTAGCACAAATCAAATAAAGGGCATTTAAATAATCACATATGGAGTTTGAATTTGAATCTTGTATTCAAACCAACTTCATTTAATCTGTTGCTAGTTGCATTGGCTCAAAACACATTCATTTTGCCATGTCATGATCATGCATCATATTGTGCATTGCATTGATTGTGTTCCCTTCTGTGTTGCCGGTATTTGTCCCCTCTCGATAGACGTGATACCGATGATGTGATCGTTGACACTGATGAAGACTCAATGTTATCTTCAAAAGTGCCAAGCAAGCAAACCCCCTCGTTCATTCCGATAAAATCCCACTCTCTCGCTCCTGCTCTCTTTTACTGCATTAGGACAACATCGATTCATCTGTTACTTGCTGCGGTAGCTGAACCCCTTTGTCTTTTGCATGACCTGTCATTGCCACAGTAAATAGATGAAACCCACTAGCATGAGTAGGAGTTGTTTGAGCCCTGATGTGCCTACTCATTCATGTTTGTTTGTCATGCCTGCTATTGCTTAGAGTTGAGTCAGGTCTGATTCATCGGGGATGAATCAGAGGCGTGTGAACCTGTCCTACTGTGTGTGAGCTAAGTGTGTGAACACGATTTGGTAAAGGTAGCGGTGAGAGGCCATGTAGGAGTACATGGTGGGTTGTCTCATTGCAGCCGTCCTCAGGAACTGAGTTCTGTATTTGTGATCCATGATTCAGCTACTACCACGCATTGGGCCCGAAACCAATGGACCCTCTCGGCTTCTTGATCACCCTTGTCCTCTGTCCAGGAGTTGCAAGTAGTTTCTTGTGTTTGTAGTATGCTGGAGGCCGTGGGCAGCGCTGACCGTAGGGGTGGGCTGTGATGCGGTAGGCACGTGGCACGGTGTACCGGGCGCCCGTTTGGTGTCTCGGGAACCCTGTTCACATCGTTTGGGGCTGTGAGCGAAACTCCGGCCGGATCTCCTCATGGATGGAACCCGAATAGGCGATAAACCTGGACTAGAGACTTAGGTGATTAGGTAGGTCGTGGCCGACACCCACGTTGGGCTTCCGCTTGAAGGTTGCCGAGTACATGTCGTGTAAACGGCGGTAAGTGGTGAGAGCGTGTGTGAAGAAGTACACCCCTGCAGGGTTAACCTAATCTATTCGAATAGCCGTGTCCGCGGAAAAGGACTTCTGGGTTGCTTATATCAGTTCATAGACAAGTGAAAGTGGATACTCTAAAATACGCAAGATAAGCATGAGTGCTATGGATGGCGTTCTCGTAGGGAGACGGGAGCGGATCCATAGTGGTGTATTGATATGGTGAATATGTGGACTCGTGTGCGCCACCTCAAAAAAGTTACTCGCAGTCGTAGTTCAGGATAGCCACCGAGTCAAAGCTGGCTTGCTGCAGTTAAACCCCACCATCCCTTTGTTGATAATGATGCATATGTAGATAGTTCTGATGTAAGTCTTGCTGGGTACATTTGTACTCACGTTTGCCTATTTTATGTTTTTGCAGAGAGACTTCAGTCTCACTAGTATTTCCGCGTGGTCTTCGACGTTTAGCTTGTTACCTCAGCTACGATCTTGTGCCTCGGCAGGATTTGGTAGATAGTCAGGCTTCTCAGCCTTTTTCATTTATAGATGTCTGTACTCAGACATGATAGCTTCCGCTTGTGCTTGATTTGTATGCTCTGAATGTTGGGTCATGAGACCCATGTTTGTAATATCTCGCTCCTCGGAGCCTATTGAATAGATTACTTGAGTCATAGAGTCATGTTGTGATGCCATGTTGTATTTGCACATATCGAGCATATTGTGTGTATGTTATTGAAATGCTTGGTATGTGTGGGATCTGACCATCTAGTTGTTTATCTTTAGTAGCCTCTCTTACGGGGAAATGTCTCCTAGTGTTTCCACCGAGCCATGGTAGCTTGCTACTGCTCCGGAACACTTAGGCTGGCCGGCATGTGTCCTTCTTCGTTCCTGTGTCTGTCCCTTCGGGGAAATGTCACGCGGTGAATACCGGAGTCCTGTTAGCCCGCTACAGCCCGGTTCACCGGAGTCCTGCTAGCCCAGTGCTACAGCCTGGATTCACTCGCTGATGACCGACACGTTCGATGCTGGGTCATGGATGCCTGTCCCTGTAAGTCTGTGCCGCTTTGGGTTTACGACTAGCCATGTCAGCCCGGGCTCCTTATCATATGGATGCTAGCGACACTGTCATATACGTGTGCCAAAAGGCGCAAACGGTCCCGGGCAAAGGTAAGGCGACACCCGTGGGAATACCGTGCGTGAGGCCGCAAAGTGATATGAGGTGTTACATGCTAGATCGATGTGGCATTGAGTCGGGGTCCTGACAATTATGGAGGTGATAAAAGAGCCCATCATAAAAAGTTACATCGGTGCAAGCTTTTACACCGATCCAGATGACTCTAAATCTCAATCTGGATACATATTGAAAGTGGGAGCAATTAGCTAGAGTAGCTCCATGCAGAGCATTGTAGACATAGAATATTTGCAAAATACATACGGCTCTGAATGTGACAGACCCGTAGACTAAACTTCTCTCACGAGCAAAACATGATCATACCCTAGTACTCTTTGGGTGTTAATCACATAGCGATGTGAACTAGATTATTGACTCTAGTAAACCCTTTGGGTGTTGATCACATGACGATGTGAACTATGGGTGTTAATCATATACAGATATGAATATTGGTGTGAAATCACATGATGATGTGAACTAGATTATTGACTCTAGTGCAAGTGGGAGACTGAAGGAAATATGCCCTAGAGGCAATAATAAAGTTATTATTTATTTCCTTATATCATGATAAATGTTTATTATTCATGCTAGAATTGTATTAACCGGAAACATAATACATGTGTTAATACATAGACAAACATACTGTCACTAGTATGCCTCTACTTGACTAGCTCGTTTATCAAAGATGGTTATGTTTCCTAACCATGGACAAAAGAGTTGTCATTTGATTAATGGGATCACATCATTAGGAGAATGATGTGATTGACTTGACCCATTCCGTTAGCTTAGCACTTGATCGTTTAGTATATTGCTATTGCTTTCTTCATGACTTATACATGTTCCTGTAACTATGAGATTATGCAACTCCCGTTTACCGGAGGAACACTTTGGGTGCTACCAAACATCACAATGTAACTGGGTGATTATAAAGGAGTACTACATGTGTCCCCAAAGGTACATGTTGAGTTGGCGTATTTCGAGATTAGGTTTTGTCACTCCGATTGTCGGAGAGGTATCTCTGGGCCCTCTCAGTAATGCACATCACTACAAGCCTTGCAAGCAATGTGACCAATGAGTTGGTTACAGGATGATGCATTACGTAACGAGTAAAGAGACTTGCCGGTAACGAGATTGAACTAGGTATTGGATACCGACGATCGAATCTCGGGCAAGTAACATATCGATGACAAAGGGAACAACGTATGTTGTTATGTGGTTTGACCGATAAAGATATTCGTAGAATATGTAGGAGTCAATATGAGCATCCAGGTTCCGCTATTGGTTATTGACCAAGAATAGTTCTAGGTCATGTCTACATAGTTCTCGAACCCGTAGGGTCCGCGCGCTTAAGGTTTCGATGACAGTTTTATTATGAGTTTATGAGTTTTGATGTATCGAAGGAGTTCGAAGTCCCGGATGAGATCGGGGACATGACGAGGAGTCTCGAAATGGTCGGGACATAAAGATCGATATATTGGACGACTATATTCGGAGTTCGGAAAGGTTCCGAGTGATTCGGGTATTTTTCGGAGTACCGGGGAGTTACGGGAATACGGGAATACCAGGACGTGGCGCGCGCCCCTCCCAAGCCCAGTCCAAATTGGACAAAGGGTTTGGGGCGCGGCCCCCCTCTCCCTTCCTTCTCCACTTCCCTCCTTTCCCCCCTTCTCCTAGTTGGACTAGGAAAGAAGGAGTCCTACTCCCGGTGGGAGTAGGACTCCCCTTGGCATGCCCTCCTCCTAGGGCCGGCCTCCTCCTCCCTTGCTCCTTTATATACGGGGGCAGGGGGGCACCCCATGACACACAAGTTAATTTACGAATCGTTCCTTAGCCATGTGCGGTGCCCCCCTCCACCATATTCCACCTCGGTTATATCGCCGCGGAGTTTAGGCGAAGCCCTGCGCCGGTAGAGCATCATCATCGTCACCACACCGTCGTGCTGACGGAACTCATCCCCGACGCTTTGCTGGATTGGAGCCCGGGGAACGTCATCGAGCTGAACGTGTGCTGAACACGGAGGTGCCGTACGTTCGGTACTTGGATCGGTCGGATCGTGAAGACGTACGACTACATCAACCGCGTTGTCATAACGCTTCCGCTTACGGTCTATGAGGGTACATGGACAACACTCTCTCCTCTCGTTGCTATGCCATCACCATGATCTTGCGTGCACGTAGGAATTTTTTTGAAATTACTACGTTCCCCAACAGACGATGTATCCTGAAGTTCACACCCTTGCGGATGCTAATCTCCGTTTGGAGCGGTGTGGAGGCACAATGCTCCCCAAGAAGCCACTAGGGCCACCGTAATCTCCTCACGCCCTCGCACAATGCAAGATGTCGTGATTCCACTAAGGGACCCTTGAGGGCGGTCACCGAACCCGTACAAATGGCGACCCTTGGGGGCAGTCACCGAACCAATACACTTTGGCAACCCTTGGGGGTAGTCACCGGTACCCGTCAAACTGCTCGGGGCGATCTCCACAACCTAATTGGAGACCCCGATGCTTGCCCGGAGCTTTACACCACAATGATTGAGCTCCGAACAACACCAACCGTCTAGGGCGCCAAGGCACCAAAGAGGAACAAGCTCTAGGATGTCCAAACACCCAAGAGTAACAAGCTCAAGGGTACCAAACACCCAAGAGTAATAAGCTTACCAACTTGTAACTTCCACGTATCACGTGGAGAACTCAAACCGATGCACCAAATGCAATGGCAAGGGCACACAGAGTGCCCAAGTCCTTCTCTCTCAAATCCCACCGAAGCAACTAATGCTAGGGAGGAAGATGAGAGGACGAACAAGAAGGAGAACACCAAGAACTCCAAGATCTAGATCCAATGGGTTCCCCTCACATAGAGGAGAAATTGATTGGTGGAAATGTGGATCTAGATCTCCTCTCTCTTTTCCCTCAAAAACTAGCAAGAATCCATGGAGGGATTGAGATTTAGCAAGCTCGAAGAAGGTCAACAGTGGGGGAAGAACACGAGCTCAAAGGATAAGGTTCAATGGGGAAGAAGACCCCCTTTTATAGGTGGGAAAAAAATCCAACCGTTATGCTCACAACCCGCACAGAGCGATACTACCGCTAGGGCAGTAGTACCCCTTTGAAAAACAATAGCAAGGAGGCAGAAGGCCAGTAAAACCGCCGGAGCGGTACTACTGCTTGCGAGCGGTACTACAAAAATACTTCCGTGCCTACCTCCGCTGAGCAAAACACGAGATTTTGGTCCAGAGCGGTACTACCGCTTAGGATCCACGTTAGTACAGCTCTAGAGCGGTACTACCGCTCAGGAGCCGCGGTAGTACCGCTCTGGAGCGGTAGTAAAAATTTACATCCGCTCTAGTCGCGGTAGTACTGCTGCAGCCTTTACCAAAACAGCCACAACTTTTGCAAACGGACTCCGAATTCAACGAAACCAAGTTTGTTGGAAAGCTAACGACATGGGCTAAAACAATATTGATAGAAATATCAATAAGAAGAAAATGAAAAAATGCCCATAAGAAAATGGTGAGAACCCTTTCCACGGATAAGACCGGTAAAACCTCCAACACCGAAAACATCATAGAAGACGCATGCGAACTCCGTTTTCGATGAACTCAAGCTTGTCATCAAGATGACCATAAGGTATAAGACTCACAAAGAGAACCAAACAAGAACCAAGAAACATGATGCAAGGATGCAATGGTTTCAGCTCTCTACTAACGATACGATCAAGCTACCAACTTGAGAGCCCCCCTTGATAGTACGACAAACGATCCTATAACCCGGTCTCACAACTACCACCACAAGACTAGTAAAGTAGAAAACCTATCAAGGGCAAACCTTTGCCTTGCACATGGTCCACTTGAGCTAGATGATGACGATCTTGACTCCCTCAAGTTGGACCACCTTTCTTGATTGTGTTGGCTCGATGAAGACTAGATGATTGCTCCCCCATAGTCCACTATGGGTGAGCCACTCTTCGGCACATCTTCACAAGTCCATTGACACCACAATGGATGGCAAGATTCAAGCACTTGATCTCTTCATGATACTCCACTTGAACTTGCACACGGCAATCTTGATGACGATCACCACTTGATGTCATCCTTTCCATGGGTTGTATGATATCTTCCTCTTGACGCAAGCCCATGGACACGTACCTAACCCCACATAGAACTCTCACATAGACCATGGGTTAGTACACAAAGTGCAATGGACAATGCTTATCATACCATAGGATCACTTGATCCCTCTCGGTACATCTTCTACGCTTTGTGAGTTGATCAACTTGATTCACTGTTGACTTAGTCTTGATCAACCTTGAATCTTTCCAACTCTCTTCATTTGGATGATGTCTTGAAGGTAAACATGAATGATCACACAATCTTCTTCTTCAAGACATGCTTGCAATAAGCTCAACACTCACATGACCAATCTTTGGATAATTCCTTAATAGCACCTTGGTCAACTCATAAACTCCTTGAAACCAACACATGGACTTCAAGAAAAGCCTATGGACAAAACCTTCAAATATAACTCAAGGCAACCATTAGTTCATAGAGATTGTCATCAATTACCAAAACCAAACATGGGGGCACCGCATGTTCTTTCACCCCTCCTAGTCCAATCCGAACCAGCCCATGGGGGGCGCGGCCACCCCTTGAGGCCCTTCTCTCTTTTCCCGTATGGCCCATTAAAGCCCACTACTTCCCCCGGTGAATTCCTGTGACTCTCTGGTAATCCGAAAAATACCCGAATCACTTGGAACCTTTCCGATGTACGAATATAGCCTTCCAATATATCGATCTTTACGTCTCAACCATTTCGAGACTCCTTGTCACATTCGTGATCTCATATGGGACTCGGAACAAGCTTCGGTAATCAAATCACATAAACTCGTAATACAAATCGTCATCGAATGTTAAGCGTGCGGACCCTACGGGTTCGAAAACTATGTAGACATGTCACGCCCAATATGCGACCCTATCCAAAAGGAACTTGAAGGTCCCACCAAGGATAGACCCGCATATTGAAACGCTTTTGCAAGGTGGATATCATTATATCAACATTACATAATAGATGGGGATACATACATAAGGCATACAATGCCACTCGAATACAACATCACAATACATAAGAGCATCATCCGACTAAGGATGAAACACAAACAAAAACTCAAACAACATCTACCCTGCTAGCCCAGGTTGCCGACTCGGAACCTATCCCCTGATCGAAGAAGCAGAAGAAGAACTCAACGCAAGCAAGCATTGCTCTCGCGTCATGATCATCGCATAACCTATACCTGCAACTATTGTTGTAGTAATCTGTGAGCCATGAGGACTCAGCAATCCCATTACCATGGGTATCAAGACTAGCAAAGCTTAAAGGGAAAGGAAGGGGGTAAAGTGGTGAGGCTGCAACAGCGACTAAGCATATATGGTGGCTAACATACGCAAATAAGAGCGAGAAGAGAGCAAGCGGAACGGTCGTCAACTAGCAATGATCAAGAAGTGATCTTGAACTCCTACTTACGTCAAACATAACCCAGAAAACCGTGTTCACTTCCCGGACTCCTCCGAAAAGAGACCATCACGGCTACACACACAGTTGATGCGTTTTAAATCGGATCTGGTGTCAAGTTATCTACAACCGGACATTAACAAATTCCCATCTGCCTATAACCGCAGGCATGGCTTTCGAAAGATTATACCCTACAGGGGTGTCCCAACTTAGCCCATGACAAGCTCTCGCGATCAACGAAGGAATAGACCTTCTCCCAGGAAGACCCGATCAGACTCGGAATCCCGGTTTACAAGACATTTCCACAATGGTAAAACAAGACCAGCAAGACCGCCCGATGCGCCGACAATCCCGATAGGAGCTGCACATATCTCGTTCTCAGGGCAACACCGGATGAGCAATCCGTACAACTAAAACCAGACCTCAAGTTTCCTTGAGGGGGCGCTGCAAAGGGCTCTAGTTCGGACCTACACTTAGACAAGCACTGGCCCGGGGGGGTATAATAAAGATGACCCTCGAGAGAGCGACTCCCAAGGGAAAAGTAGGTGGTGGTGAGGCAAATGGTAAAACCAAGGTTGGGCCTTGCTGGAGGAGTTTTATTCAAAGCGAACTGTCAAGGGGGTCCCATAAATCACCCGACCACGTAAGGAACGCAAAATCTGGGAACATAACACCGGTATGACGGAAACTAGGGCGGCAAGAGTGGAACAAAACACCAGGCATAAGGCCGAGCCTTCCACCCTTTACCAAATATATAGATGCATTAATAATATAAGAGATATTGTGATATCCCAACCAAAATCCTGTCCACCATGGAGAAATCTTCAACTTCACCTGCAACTAGCAACGCTATAAGAGGGGCTGAGCAAAGCGGTAACATAGCCAAACAATGGTTTGCATAGGAAAGGTGTCAAAGGTTAGAGGTTCATGGCAATTTGGGGAGGCTTGATGAGCAAAAGATATGTAACGCAGCAATAGCGATAGAACGAAGCAACTAGCATGGCAATGATAGTAGTGAGATCCAGGGTAGCGGTCATCTTGCCTGAAATCCCACAAGGAAGAAGAACGAGTCCATGAAGAAGACAAACGGAAGTAGTCGAACGGATCCTCACAACTCCGGAACGAAACCGAAGCTAACGAGAGAAGCAAACCGGAAAGAAGCAAACAACATGGTAAACAACCATCACATGAACATGGCATGATGCACAATCAAGTATGATGCATGTCCGGTTTAATGAGGCATGGCATGGCAAGTGCAACAAACAATACTACAAGTTAAGTGGAGATCAATATGCAACGAGTTGCATATTGACAAAACACCACATGCAATTATTTAGTTTGATCTCGGTTATGTACCCAACAATATTAAATGTTGTTAAACATGGCAAGGGGTGAAGCATATGAAAACTACCTATCTCAGCAAGCTTAAATGAGGCCGGAACAACATACAACAATTCCGGAAAATCCCCATATGCAAATTATGGATTTGGTACTGTTCTGCCCTAAACCATATTTTAATGTTGTTAAACATGCAAGATGAATGCACCAAGTTAATCTAGGCATTTTTCCACCCCATTTATATATAAAGTTTATTAAAATCGGAGCTACGGTTAATTAGTTACGAAATAAATCATTTTAGCATGGCATTATGCAAAATAAATGCAAATAGCATTTTTAACATATTTAACATGGATGAAAGTGGCAAATTATTAATATACACAAGATTCTAAGCATTTTACATATATAAATTATTTACATGTGATGCACGGTTTGTGAGTTATTATATGCATGTACATGAGGGTGTTTTCTACAAAACAGGTAAATCTCTGGATAAATAGCAAATTTGCAGGCGCTGAAGAAAACACGGCCTGGGCCGAAACTGCAGGCTGCGAGGGCGCTCACCATGGGCTTTGGCCCGGTCGGTGGAGCAGGAGGCGGGGCAGGCCGGCTGGGCCTTGGATGGAGCAGGCTGGGCCTAGCGCTCGTCCACGCTGGCTCGGAGCGGGTCAACGCAGGTGGGGCAAGCGAGCTGCTGCTGCCCGTTTCTGAAGAACAGCAACAGCAGCATGTTCAAACGCCGGCGGCTGGGCGCGATGGATTTCGGCGACGGGTGGCTGACGGCGACGCGAGTGCCGGGAACGGGCAGGTCCAGGCGAGGGGTTTCGGATCCGGCGGTGCAAGGGAGCCCCAAGGCGGGGAGGAACTACAGGGCCATGGCGTGGAGCTCCTGTCCAAGGCAGAGAGAGAGACCTGAGAGAGAGTTGAATACAGAGGGAGGACGAAGAACGAGGGAAGGAGACGGATGGACAGGGGAGGCGGACCCATCGAAGGGGCGCGGTTCCCGGTGGCGTTGATGGATCTCCAGGATGGTGGAGTCGAGCGGGACGGTGACGGCTCGGCTCCTGTCCAGCAACACAACGGCGAGGCGGGGAAGAAGCTCCTGATGTGGGACTGCGAGGACGGACGCGCTCGGGAGGAGAAGAGGAGGGCGACGACGCTTCCGGAGTTGGGTTCCTCGGCCGCGGGATGTGGAAGGAGGAGCTCGTGCTCCTGGTTTCTACTCGGGAGGCGCGAAGCAGAGGAGACCGGCGCCTGGCGGGCTGTGCGGGGACGAGGAGGCGCGAGGCTGCAGGGAGCTCCAGCTGCGCGAGAAGCAACGGGTTGGCGAGGAGGCTTCGGAGATGGCCGGATCAGGCCAGTTCGTGTCGGGGAGGCGACCTGCGGGGTCCGGCGGCGCGGGAATTTGGAGGAGAAGGTGCTCGGGCATGAGGAGATCGACGAGCTCGGGGCCTTGGGCGGCTTCACGATCCATTCGGGGTCGAGGGGAGAAGAGGTAGGCTTCAGGCGCCGG
Source organism: Triticum aestivum (assembly GCF_018294505.1). NCBI lineage: Eukaryota > Viridiplantae > Streptophyta > Magnoliopsida > Poales > Poaceae > Triticum > Triticum aestivum. The sequence continues at coordinate 63,541,427 of NC_057804.1, read as the reverse complement.
GGCAAGAAGCAGAGGAGGAGCTCGGGATCGAGGCTGCTGTGAGTTGGGCGGCGCGCAGAACAAGGGAGGTGGTCGGAGATCTGGTTGGTGGAATGGATCAGGAGGAGGCTGCAGCTCTGGTTGGTCGGGGTGGACTGGATTGGGAGGATCCCGAGGACGATGCGGGAGAGTGGCGGCGGCGGGAGACAGGATGGATGGATTGGACTAGGGTTTGGACAAAATATATACATTAAGTGGATTAGGTCAGGGGCTACCTCATCCCTGCGATCGTAATCGGACGGTCGCGAATAAAATAGTTAGGGAGCCCAATTAACAAAACGGAGATGTTTTGTAGATGTTAGGGGATGATCCGGAGACAACGGTAGCAAGAGTCCGGTTTGGGTCAAGGGGAGTTTTTGGACGCGCGAGAGGGGTCTATGCACTGTGCAAAGAGGGGTTAGGCGATCACGGTCAAGAGGGGAGCGAACACCCGATTGGCCTGGAACGGTCAACAAAGGCAAAGCGGTCAAGAGGGAAGGTGATGAAGGCAAAGGGAGAAACGTCAACGACTAACGAATGCAAGTTTTAAAACATGACGGCAACGGAGTGCCAATGCAATGCAGATAATGACATGATGAAATGCAACAAACAAATAAATAACACACAACAACAACGAAATAACTGGAAGGCTTTTGAAGCGTCGGTCTCGGGGCGTTACAACACTCCACCACTATGAGAGGATCTCGTCCCGAGATCTAGGATGGCACCGAAGAGAAATGAAAGAGGAAGAGGAGAGGTAAAACTAAGTTGCTTCTTTGACAAACGAGTGAAACCAATGAACCTTGAGAGGTTGAACAAAGTGAATGAAAGAATACAAAGAAGATGACGAGATTGCAAACACTCCATTATCAAAGAGGGACAAGGAAACCTTGTAGGGTTAAATATGGAACAAGAGCTCCATGAACCAATAAGAATATGCCACCACACCGGTTGGAACGAGATATACAAGGAACGATAAAGAACAATCTCGGCAGCACTCCGGTTGACAAGAGGAGCAAAACTTGATAAGATGCAAAGATATTGCAGAGCTGATGCAACACTCCGGTTGGAAATGGAAGGAATCGAATTCGAACTTGGCAAAATGATAGCACCTGGATGAGACTCCGGTTAAAAGAGGAATGATAGACACAACACTCCGGTTAAGTGGATAAGCATGGAAAAGAACCCGATCCTCACAATTCGAGATGATGATTAAAGAGAGCAACATCACCATGCCTGCAGAAGAAAGAATAGAAGATAGATCATTGGAATAACAGATGGAGGAGAAAATGCCAACTTCTGCCGCAATTAAGCTTGGAAAGCACCCTTCCGAGAAGGTTATAACGGAGTTGTTGGAAAAACCAACAACGAAAAGAATAAGCTTGTAGTGGGCTTATGGAAAACTTCTCAAAATTATGAGGTGAGCTTATGCCACCCACGGAAACAAATGATTGGATTGATATCAACAAGGAGACGAGAAACTTATTTCACCGGGAGGATAAATGAAGAACTTGGATCATTTATAAGCACCATAAATAGCAACAATCCTCAGGGAAAGCTTTAGGTGAAATATAACCCAGGATAACTCCAATGAAGAGATTAATATGGGTTGAAACAATTCATGATCGCAGAGAAAATGATGGATTCACAATATCTCATTCTTGACAACTTGTGAATCACGAAGGGAAATTGTCAAGAGTGACATAACACCATCTCAAAAGATAAGGTAGAAAGGATTGCACTTCAGAATGCAAGATGAAGAATGCTTGAACGCCTCAAAACAAAACATGTGTTTAGCACCATGTTTATTTTAGAGTATAGTTTAGCGGGTCATAACTTCGAGAGGAATCTTGAAGAACAATTAAAGAATGAAGAGAATCCTTGATGAACCGCCATGTAGAACCTCCATGAAGAACTCCAGTAATAAAAGGATGATAGAAAGAAAGAGAAGTTGAAAACACAAGGTGAAGCCTTGCAATGATTTAGATGGAGCTTCGCAACGAGATAAAGCGGAAAACTTGGAACTCTGGAAAAGAAAAGATGAAGCATCTCGAACCGAGAATGTGATATGATGACCAACTCCAAAAAGAAAGATGAATCACTTGTACTCAAGAATTTACTAATCATGAATAATCTCCGGAAGTAAAGAATTAATCACTTGGATGAAACAAGAATAAGAATTATGTCATGCCTATCCTTCACAAATTTAAATTGATGACAAGCAACGGATTTGGCATACTACTTATTCTCGTAGAAAGAATTAAGAGAGATATAGCATAAACTTCAGAAGGTATTGATGGAACCACCGGTGGGATTTGGAAACAATGAATATTTGATATGATAACGAAGGAAGTGAAATCTTGAACAAATTGCCGTAAGAATTGAAAATGAACGTATGAAAGGCACAATTCACCGGGAAGAATTGGAAAACGAATGAATATACTTGAGGGGATTTAGATACATGAGAACGAAGAGATCATGAACTGATTAGAGAATATTTGAACGATGCACTGGTAGAATATGGAGAAGGAGAGCTAAAAGATGAGAATGAATAAGCCCAAAATGATGGCCTTCATAGGAATAAAATGGAAAGAACTCATGAAATGCTTTGGATGGGTGAAAAGAATTGTCACAATCGAAAACGATTACGAGAGGATGACATCAAGCTAGAATCACGAATCTTTGAGAGAACGGATAAGATTTGGAGGAAAACTCTTTTTTGGTCTTCAAATGTTGAGAATGACGAAGGGAAACACCACCATGAATTGTTGAGATACTCCGGGAGAAAATTAGAAAGGTTGAACCAACGATGAAAATATTTTGAAAGCGATCTTGAAGAAAGAATATGACTGATGAAAATTCATTCTTGAGTCAAACTTCGAAAAGGATTTGAGAATAGCTCCGGGAAATTAGAAGAGTCAGGTAAGATCCTGGAAAAAGACCTGTGGGTTAGGGCCCACTAAAAGATACACCGATGAACAATTGATTGAAAGGGGGGGATTGCACCGGTTGAATTAAATGGCTTGAAAAGAGATAACAACCTCGAGATATCTTGAACAGATTAGGAATGATAACACGAAACTTTTGAGGTATCTTCAGCACACATGAACAAATGGAAAGCGAGAGGTGAATGATCAAGAGATACACCAGCATGAGAAAAATATTTGAAACGAGGAAAGGGGGGTATGATCGACAAGGCTTGAATTGAAACCACCAGAGAAGAAAAAGAGAACGAAGAATGATAAACTCAAAGCTTCGTTAGTATCTTCGTGAGAATCACCGGATAAGAACATTGACGGAAAAGAATGGAGAAACTTCACATGAATAAATGGATACTTGATTAAAATAAATGAGTCCTTGCAGAAAAAGGGTGGGAGGGCGGGAAAACAAAGGCAACTTGGGGCATATGGAATGGACACCGGTGAGAAAACTTAGAGTTGATCTTGCGGATGTTGAAAATGATCGGATCCACTTGAAGAGAAGCACACCGGTTGTAAAGAATTGACATGACAATCTCGATGATCAAAAGGATTAGTACTCCCATAGAAATATGAGAACACCGCTTGAAAGGTATGGATTCAACACTTAACTTCGAAGCAACTCGAATACCACAAATAAAACAAAACAAAGGATTTGGCTTGCAGAATAAGCCGGAACAAATACATATGATAGAGATTTACCCAATCCCATATCATGCATCTATCGGAAAGATATTCTAGGAGCTACTTGAATTCCCACCTATAGACTCCCGAAACTTTCTGGTTATGCAATCTGGTGTTGGGGATACAGGGGAAGCAATATATCTCACCCAAACTAACAATCCCTACATCCAGTTGTATCCATCCATCAACACATAACCAAGAAACCTCCGGAAATCGTGTACCTCAACCTTCGAAAAGCATCCGTTATACGAGCTATGGCAATACTCCCAAACTCCCCAGTACTGGTTGACGTCGAGGTTATCTCACCAACAACTGCATAAAAGAGATTTTCGATGTCGGCAAAACTCAGGTATTCCAGAACTGCAACGATAAAATTGTGACGACAACACCTCAGAGCTCAACTCCCCGGGTCAATGCCACATAATAGATAGGAGGCACCAAGAACAATGTTCTCGTCACAAAACCATCGGAACGATTCCAAGATACCCGTGTGATTCTAAAAAAAAATTTAGTGAAATTTGAGGAGAGGAAAGACAAAACATCTACGTTAGGAGACCTCACTAGAGCGACGAAGGGGGCTAAGGAGTAAAAAAGAATCCTACTCTCCGATATATATAATCCTAATACTCAAAATAGTTTTCTTCTAGACTCAACAACGGCCAACAATCAAGGGGGCTCCTATGGTCGGTCGAGGCTCTGATACCAACTTGTCACGCCCAATATGCGACCCTATCCAAAAGGAACTCGAAGGTCCCACCAAGGATAGACCCGCATATTGAAACGCTTTTGCAAGGTGGATATCATTACATCAACATTACATAATAGATGGGGATACATACATAAGGCATACAATGCCACTCGAATACAACATCACAATACATAAGAGCATCATCCGACTACGGATGAAACACAAACAGAAACTCAAACGTCATCCACCCTGCTAGCCCAGGCTGCCGATCTGAAACCTATCCCCTGATCGAAGAAGCAGAAGAAGAACTCAACGCAAGCAAGCATCGCTCTTGCGTCATGATCATCGCATAACCTGTACCTGCAACTATTGTTGTAGTAATCTGTGAGCCACGAGGACTCAGCAATCCCATTACCATGGGTATCAAGACTAGCAAAGCTTAAAGGGAAAGGAAGGGGGTAAAGTGGTGAGGCTGCAGCAGCGACTAAGCATATATGGTGGCTAACATACGCAAATAAGAGCGAGAAGAGAGCAAGCGGAACGGTCGTCAACTAGCAATGATCAAGAAGTGATCCTGAACTCCTACTTACGTCAAACATAACCCAGAAAACCGTGTTCACTTCCCGGACTCCGCCGAAAAGAGACCATCACGGCTACACACGCGGTTGATGCGTTTTAAATCGGATCTGGTGTCAAGTTATCTACAACCGGACATTAACAAATTACCATCTGCCTATAACCACAGGCACGGCTTTCGAAAGATTATACCCTGCAGGGGTGTCCCAACTTAGCCCATGACAAGCTCTCGCGATCAACGAAGGAATAGACCTTCTCCCAGGAAGACCCGATCAGACTCGGAATCCCGGTTTACAAGACATTTCGACAATGGTAAAACAAGACCAGCAAGACCGCCCGATGCGCTGACAATCCCGATAGGAGCTGCACATATCTCGTTCTCAGGGCAACACCGGATGAGCAATCCGTACAACTAAAACCAGACCTCAAGTTTCCTTGAGGGGGCGCTGCAAAGGGCTCTAGTTCGGACCTACACTTAGACAAGCACTAGCCCGGGGGGGTATAATAAAGATGACCCTCGAGAGAGCGACTCCCAAGGGAAAAGTAGCTGGTGGTAAGGCAAATGGTAAAACCAAGGTTGGGCCTTGCTGGAGGAGTTTTATTCAAAGCGAACTGTCAAGGGGGTCCCATAAATCACCCGACCGCGTAAGGAATGCAAAATCTTGGAACATAACACCGGTATGACGGAAACTAGGGTGGCAAGAGTGGAACAAAACACCAGGCATAAGGCCGAGCCTTCCACCCTTTACCAAATATATAGATGCATTAATAATATAAGAGATATTGTGATATCCCAACCAAAATCCTGTCCACCACGGAGAAATCTTCAACTTCACCTGCAACTAGCAACGCTATAAGAGGGGCTGAGCAAAGCGGTAACATAGCCAAACAATGGTTTGCATAGGAAAGGTGTCAAAGGTTAGAGGTTCATGGCAATTTGGGGAGGCTTGATGAGCAAAAGATAGATAACGCAGCAATAGTGATAGAACGAAGCAACTAGCATGGCAATGATAGTAGTGAGATCCAGGGTAGCGGTCATCTTGCCTGAAATCCCGCAAGGAAGAAGAACGAGTCCATGAAGAAGACAAACGGAAGTAGTCGAACGGATCCTCACAACTCCGGAACGAAACCGAAGCTAACGAGAGAAGCAAACCGGAAAGAAGCAAACAACATGGTAAACAACCATCACATGAACATGGCATGATGCACAATCAAGTATGATGCATGTCCGGTTTAATGAGGCATGGCATGGCAAGTGCAACAAACAATACTACAAGTTAAGTGGAGATCAATATGCAACGAGTTGCATATTGACAAAACACCACATGCAATTATTTAGTTTGATCTCGGTTATGTACCCAACAATATTAAATGTTGTTAAACATGGCAAGGGGTGAAGCATATGAAAACTACCTATCTCAACAAGCTTAAATGAGGCCGGAACAACAAACAACAATTCCAGAAAATCCCCATATGCAAATTATGGATTTGGTACTGTTCTGCCCTAAACCATATTTTAATGTTATTAAACATGCAAGATGAGTGCACCAAGTTAATCTAGGCATTTTTCCACCCCATTTACATATAAAGTTTATTAAAATCGGAGCTACGGTTAATTAGTTACGAAATAAATCATTTTAGCATGGCATTATGCAAAATAAATGCAAACAGCATTTTTAACATATTTAACATGGATGAAAGTGGCAAATTATTAATCTACACAAGATTCTAAGCATTTTACATATATAAATTATTTACATGTGATGCGCGGTTTGTGAGTTATTATATGCATGTACATGAGGGTGTTTTCTACAAAACAGGTAAATCTCTGGATAAATAGCAAATTCGCAGGCGCTGAAAAAAACACGGCCTGGGCCGAAACTGCAGGCTGCAGGGGCGCTCACCATGGGCTTTGGCCCGGTCGGTGGAGCAGGAGGCGGGGCAGGCCGGCTGGGCCTTGGATGGAGCAGGCTGGGCCTAGCGCTCGTCCACGCTGGCTCGAAGCGGGTCAACGCAGGCGGGGCGAGTGAGCTGCTGCTGCCCGTTTCTGAAGAACAGCAACAGCAGCAGGTTCAAACGCCGGCGGCTGGGCGCGATGGACTTCGGCAACGGGTGGCTGGCGGCGACGCGAGTGCCGGGAACGGGCAGGTCCAGGCGAGGGGTTTCAGATCCCGCGGTGCAAGGGAGCTCCAAGGCGGGGAGGAACTGCAGGGCCATGGCGTGGAGCTCCTGTCCAAGGCAGAGAGAGACCTAAGAGAGAGTTGAATACAGAGGGAGGAGGAAGAACGAGGGAAGGAGACGGACAGACAGGGGAGGCGGACCCGGCGAAGGGGCGCGGTTCCCGGTGGCGTTGATGGATCTCCAGGACAGTGGAGTCGAGCGGGACGGCGACGGCTCGGCTCCTGTCCAGCAACACAACGGCGAGGCGGGGAAGAAGCTCCTGATGCGGGACTGCGAGGACGGACGCGCTCGGGAGGAGAAGAGGAGGGCGACGACACTGCCGGAGTTGGGGTCCTCGGCCGCGGGATGTGGAAGGAGGAGCTCGTGCTCCTGGTTTCTACTCGGGAGGCGCGAAGCAGAGGAGACCGGCACCTGGCGGGCTGTGCGGGGACGAGGAGGCGCGAGGCTGTAGGGAGCTCCGGCTGTGCGCGAAGCAACGGGTTGGCGAGGAGGCTTCGGAGATGGCCAGATCAGGCCAGTTCGTGTCGGGGAGGCGACCTGCGGGGTCCGGCGGCGCGGGAATTTGGAGGAGAAGGTGCTCGGGCATGAGGAGATCGACGAGCTCGAGGCCTTGGGCGGCTTCATGATCCATTCGGGATCGAGGGGATAAGAGGTAGGCTTCGGGCGCCGGGGCAAGAAGCAGAGCAGGAGCTCGGGATCGAGGCTGTTGTGATTTGGGCGGCGCGCAGAACAAGGGAGGTGGTCGGAGATCTGGTTGGTGGAATGGATCAGGAGGAGGCTACAGCTCTAGTTGGTCGGGGTGGACTGGATCGGGAGGATCCCGAGGACGATGCGGGAGAGTGGCGGCGGCGGGAGACGGGATGGATGGATTGGACTAGGGTTTGGACAAAATATATACATTAAGTGGATTAGGTTAGGGGCTACCTCATCCCTGCGATCGTAATCGGACGGTCGCGAATAAAATAGTTAGGGAGCCCAATTAACAAAACGGAGATGTTTTGTAGACGTTAGGGGATGATCCGGACACAACGGTAGCGACAGTCCGGTTTGGGTCAAGGGGAGTTTTTGGACGCGCGAGAGGGGTCTATGCACTGTGCAAAGAGGGGTTAGGCGGTCACGGTCAAGAGGGGAGCGAACACCCGATTGGCCTGGAACGGTCAACGAAGGCAAAGCGGTCAAGAGGGAAGGTGATGAAGGCAAAGGGAGAAACGTCAACGACTAACGAATGCAAGTTTTAAAACATGACGGCAACGGAGTGCCAATGCAATGCAGATAATGACATGATGAAATGCAACAAACAAATAAATAACACACAACAACAACGAAATAACTGGAAGGCTTCTGAAGCGTCGGTCCCGGGGCGTTACAAGACATGACTGAGACATATCTCCGGTCAATAACCAATAGCAGAACCTGGATGCTCATATTGGCTCCTACATATTTTACGAAGATCTTTATCGGTCAAAGCGCATAACAACATACGTTGGTCCCTTTGTCATCGTATGTTACTTGCCCGAGATTCGATCGTCGGTATCATCATACCTAGTTCAATCTCGTTCCTCGCAAGTCTCTTTACTCGTTCCGTAATGCTTCATCCCGCAACTAACTCATTAGTCACATTGCTTGCAAGGCTTATAGTGATGAGCATTACCGAGAGGTCCCAGAGATACCTCTCCGATACACTGAGTGACAAATTCTAATCTCGATCTATGCCAACCCAACAAACACCTTCGGAGACACCTATAAAGCATCTTTATAATCACCCAGTTATGTTGTGACGTTTGATAGCACACAAGGTGTTCCTCCGGTATTCGGGAGTTGCATAATCTCATAGTCTGAGGAACATGTATAAGTCATGAAGAAAGCAGTAGCAATGAATGGGTCATGTCCATCACACCATTCTCCTAATGATGTGATCCCATTCATGAAATGACAACACATGTCTATGGTTAGAAAACATAACCATCTTTGATTAACGAGCTAGTCTAGTAGAGGCATACTAGGGACAATATGTTTTGTCTATGTATTCACACATGTACTAAGTTTCCGGTTAATACAATTCTAGCATGAATAATAAACATTTATCATGATATAAGGAAATAAATAATAACTTTATTATTGCCTCTAGGGCATATTTCCTTCACATTCTTGAAGCATTTGCATCACAGGACCTCTGGATTCGGCACGCTTCGCCATCTCTGAGTCAGATGGTCAGAAAAGAGCTTTCTTTGACCAAAGACAAGAAGAAGCTTGAAAGGATGTGGAGAGGGCATTTGGAGTGCTTCAAATCTGTTTTACAGTTGTTCAAGGACATGCAAACATATGGGATCCGGAGACCCCGTGGGAGGTGATAAGATGTTGTGTGATCATGCACAACATGATCACGGAGGATGAGGCTGAAGATGTTGCCGGAGGTCGGGAATTTGAGAACATGGATGACCCTATCCAACTTCAAAATTAGAATCACGCCACATTTGATAAGTTTGTGTGAATGCATCAACAAATTCGACATCAAAAAAGTCATGACTAGCTCAAGGAAGATCTAATTGAGCATATGTGGCTTAAAGGGGACAACTAGAACATATGTGCGAAGTGAATTCAAGTTTGGACTATTTTATTTCAAAACTTAGTTCGATTGTAATATTTACATTTGAACCAGTGTTGCATTTGAATATTTTCATTGACAAAAGATTTGACATGCCATTATTTTGAGTATTGCGGACTTAAAAAATAGGAGAGAGGATGTTTAGGGGGGCATGGTTGGATGGTCGGCTCCCGTATACGTTTCCGCGGACGAATCCCAACCAGTATGCTAACAAATAGTGTGTCAGTTTTGAGGGTCAGCTTTGGAGATGCCATTAACTTTTAGGCCCCCGAAAAGATAGTGCACCTGTAGCGTATTTAGAGCATCTACAATCGGACCCCCACTTCACCCCCCTAAACATCCGGGTGAACACCACCCGAACCAAAAAACGCCACCCAACTGGACCCACCAAAGGCAGCTCATACATCTGGGTTGTCCGACACTCCTTGATGGAGCTAAATTCAACAGATCTCGGGTAGGGGTTCCCAATTAAGGGTCTTTATACTATGGTAACAAAGACACGAGTTTTTACCCAGGTTTGGGCTCTCCGGAGTGATAAACCCTACACCGTGCTTGTGTTTTAGTGCTTTTGGTTGGAGTACAAAGTACAAATGATCTACCTCGAGATTGATGTGTGTCGTATACGAGCCCTACCCCTCAGTTTATATAGGAAACCCGGAAGGGGGGGTCTAGGGTCTTGAGACTACGGTAACAAAGCCATACCTAGGTTTGGGCTCTTCGGAGAGATAAAACCCTACACTCTGCTTGTGTTTTATTGCTTCTGGTTGGAGGACAAAGTATAAATGATATACCTCGAGATCGTTGTGTGTCGACTACGATCCCTACCCCTTGGTTTATATAGGCACCCGGGGGGGTTCTAGGGATACATTCTAGTCAGGTACGTACAAGGAGAACATGTTGTAGACGACTTATAATATCTTGGAGTATACGCCAAGTCTTCGAGAATACTCCTTTTATATGCCATGGGCTATGTTGATGTGGCCCACTGGAAACAGACATAGGGGTCCTCGACCAAGCTCACCAGGCCTGGAGATGACATGGTGAGAGACCCCCCCCCCCATCCGGGACACCGTCACCCCTCATATCCAGCCCTTACGTGGGCCAGATATGGGGGCCTCCGGATGAGTCCGCCACATCGCGTTGATGGGCAGGACCCACACGAAACCCATTGGTCTGTCATTTTGATGAGGACACATTCATGTCGTCGCTCCGACGTGTCGCCTGAGGGGTCAAATTCGGCTATTTGAGCCGGACGACGAGGGTAAACCCTATCCACCCCTATTTCTCATCTCCTCCCGTTTGCACCACCACTGCCTCCCCTTCCACTTCCACCACTCTATCCACCATGGCTCGGTAGAAGATCACATATTATTAAACGCTCACACTGGAGCATCAGACGGAGATCGCGAGAGATGTGTGCCGCTGAGATACATTGTGCCGCTCACATTCCAGAGGAGGATTTTGTGGAGGCATACATGGAGGAGCGATGGAGGAGGAGGCGGCGGGCATGGAGGTTGAGCCCGGTGGATTCATCATGGAGGAGGCGGAAGTGGAGCACCTCGCGGTGGAGGCACAATTGTAGGTGGAGCAAGCGGGCTCTGCCACCTTTACCATGCTCATCGTCAATCCTGACCTTGCTGTAGAAAACCAGGCCATCTTAGAGTCGTTCTAGTTCGAGCGGGAGGTGGAGGCGAGCCGCCACTGTATCCACCTCGCCGACGGAGGCAGAATCGACTATTCGTGGACGACGACGAGGAGGAGGCGTCGGAACTTCGGCCCGCCGTCAATGTCCACGAGGTCAACGGCTCCGACAAGGGGGTCATCTACATCTCCGACAACGACGAGTAGAATTTGGGTAGTTTGCTTTTGAATGTTCTAATTTGTTTCATCTATCAAGTATGTACGATGAGATCAACATTGCAGGGATTAGTATGCAAATAGGGGTTTGCAAATGGGGGATGTGATTGCAATGACAGACAAATGGGGTTGACCCTAAAGAAGCCCATATTCCAATGACAGACAAATGGGGTTGACCTTCCTCGAGTGAGATAGTCTGAGTGATCTCAATCCACCAATCATTGACGCTAATCACGGGCCTCCATCCACCAATTTTCATTTTAAGGATGAATTTTGGTTAACTCAAAAATTGCATAATTAGATTTGTTTTTAAAAGATGACATTGGTTAACCAAAAAATTGCATAATTGTCGACATCTTCTAACTTCGCCCCGAGCTTTCTACTAAACACTTCTTTTTAATTTGCCAAATGTTACAGCACAAGGTGTGCGTTGAAAATCTTTTGGCATTAAATCCTAGCGAGCAACCGAGCTGTTCAAGCAGGCCACAGTTTCCTGCTTTACAGTCTCATATTCTCATAAGCTGTTTCCAGTGGCCAGGCAAACCAATGAACTACTGAAGTGAACAATGAAAGCAAATACGCCCTCTGTTCATTCTTGTAAGACGGAGCTAAAATTGAAGTGTTTTAGGTGTTGTCTCAAATGTCTAAAACATCTTACAAAAGTGAATGGAGGGAGTACCTTACTTGTGTAATAATTGTATATGATCATCACAGATCCACAATAATCAGCAATCTAATAGTAGCAGTAAAGCATGATTTCACAAAGAAAAATTGCTCAAGGGTTGTCCATATAACTCAGTTCCAGTATTATAAAAAGCGGTGCAGGCAAATTCTAGCCTCCTGACTTAAAGTGAAGTAGCTAGTTCAACTAGAATTCTCCACCATTTTAGGCACCGCAACATCTCAAAATAAGAAAGAGGAACAGGTTCTTTGCGTACAGAAAATCATCCGATCTGGTATGAAAACAAGGATCCAGCAATACACACAGAGCAGGCGCAAACTGCATGCTCCCGCTTAGTTGAACTTCCCTAGGCTTAGCAACCACAGAATTCACTTTGCGGCTCATACTTGAAGTGATGCTGACGATTCACTCTTGTCACCTGTTGCCTTCTCTCCTGCGGTTTTGTCCTCGACGTTGTTTGCAGCTCGCTCATTCGCACGGGCCTCGTCTTCAACCAGGGATCCAGTGCGCATCAGTTCCTTGACCTTGCGGAATTCATCGTAGTGATTGCGGCGATGCTCTTTGAAACTCACTGATGATCTGTCAGCTTCTGAGTCTGCATGAACACCAAACATATCACTGCCTATTCCAATAAAGTCCTGGACTCAGATGGTAAGCTTATTATTGCCCATTACGTTGATAATGAAGTATACACTTGTGCAAGACATCAAATACAAATATAAATCATGATATAGGATACCAACTTAGAAAGAGTTACAAAAAGTTTATCTTAGCTAGCTAATTCAGAGGAGCTATATGAGTAGTCATATAGTTGGATCACTTGTGGACTTCATTACAGAAAGCTGATACCATAAAATCAAGTCGCATAACTCAGCTAGTCAAATATATTGAACATCAGTAATTACTGATTTACTCTAGTAACTCTAGAAACATAAAATGGTAACTGAGAAAGAAGCTACCAACCACCATCCTGTTCCATGGCATCTGCATCATCATCTGAGGATGCCCACTCATCATCCTTTGAATCATTTTTACTTGAAGAGGCCACACCATTTAAAGCAGTCAATATAGCTTCAGCACTAACAGTCTCATCTAGACACTTGTCGAAAGGGCGTGTTGGTGATAGTGACCCTAGAGAGCAAGCAATGAAAGCAATTATTCAGCGCTTGCACATTATGAGCACAAATAGTGGTCAGATATGATGAGATACAAGTAACAAGACATATACCATCTTCATCCATCATAGGGTGATACGGTGTCTTGGGCTCTGTTATCTTCTGCCTCACTGGCTTGTTTGATTCAATCTCATACAGATTGTCCTCATTCCACTTCACGCGATGGGAGCTGAAGAGAAAAAGGTCAAAATAATGGAAGCAAAATCAAGCAGGTTGAGGTCTAGCTCACACTTATGCAGCCAGTTCAGTTGTTTTCATTAGCTCTGGATCATAGTGCAGCATTTGCGCCAAAAAACATGGTTTCATGTACATGTAAAACCATATACAAATATAAATGGTACTACAAAATCATACCCATTTTTTCCTATACCAAATTCATGTAGAAATCAATAGCTAGGCCTTATTGTGTTTAAGCAGGCAACAGAGCAATGCTATTTTCTATGTCTTCATAGTACCATAAAATGCAAAAGCCAAATAAAGAATCTTATGTCGAATATAAGACCTTTGACATATTAGCTCTATCAGTCCTTCCCAGTTTCTCAAACAGAGAATACTATTTTGTATAAAACCTGGATTAAGTTAAAGACTGTCTACACATTTTAATTTACCATGTCATGTTGCAACGTAAAAATCAATTGTATTCCTCAGGACACCAAACAAATATGCTGAACCCTTGTTCACAAGTTGGTCAAAAAAAAGAGAGAGATGCTTATGCTCCATCATTATGCTAGCCCAGAGATAAGATTTGAAACAACCCAAGCCAAGTAATGGAGTACTAAGACTGAAAAACGTGCATACCAAAATAAGTCAGTATGCATCATATCTTTCGAACAGTTTCTTATTGATATCAAAGGAGGAATTAAGACTACTAACCTCATGCTTTAAGTTTCTGATGAGTGAAGATCAAGAAACGTTTAGACAGCAATTCGAAGCCAGATAACACCACCTATTCTAGGTTTTCCTGCAGAAAAAAACTGTCAAGAGTAAATCGGACAAAGATGCACATATTTTGGGAGATGGAAGGTGGGAGTGTGCCACTGTGACTACTGAATCTGACACACACAGACCATCTAATAGTGCATCTGACACATGGGAGGTGGGACAAGCTAATGACCAGACGGCAGTTGTCAGCAAGAATCTATGGCTTTTGTAGTCAATCAAATGTGCAGTTTTCTGATAATTTTGACAGAATGTGTATACCAACAATCTTTCAAAAACATACTTAGATTAATAGTACACAAATTGATACGGAATAGTTCAACATGATAATAAGCAAAATTTGCTATGTGACATTGTAAAATGGGGGTAATTGCGCATCACACCAAAATGGTGACCGTTTGATACAGAACAGTAGAATAACTATACTACTATTGTAACAACCAGCAAGAGGGCTGCACGAACTGTCTACTTAATTTGCCTTCCATCCTCCTAGCATTACTGCTCAAGAACAAGCAAGTACTCCCTCGGCACCGCAACCGCACACACTGCTGCACAATTTCTCTTCCCTGGACTGGCCGCCTTGCTTTCTACAAGGGTGCCCCACAAAGGCCAAACATGCCATCACCAGCCATGATGGTGTGTTCGACAAAGATGGTCTTAGTTGAGGTAGTTCACTGATGGGCATGCTTCAACCTGGCGCAACGCGGCCATGAAGGGAGTGTGCCACTGTGTAGTGGCACCGGAGACCATCGCTACAAGGCCGTGAGGTGTGAAAGGCTGAATCTGAGGATTCGATTTACGTGGTGAACAATCGGCCGGGGCTACACGAAATGTTTATTCCCTCTGAAAAAAGATGGAATGACTGTATTACGATCGCTTCAGTGTGCTGTGGCAGATGGCCGGTCACCATTTCGGAGCCAAACCCCATGATTTTGTACCCATAATTAAAACTAAAAAGAGATCATCATCGAAGTATTGTGCGGGCGCGACAGGGCGGATCTCGATGGGTGCCCAAAACTCGTAGAGGTTACTTTGGGTTTAACTAATCATCGCTGGATGACTCCAAAAAGATCCCATACCTCAAAAAATCAATGTCCTAGGCTGCGGGTGGGGCGGAGGCAGCGGGCGCGCGATGTCGCGGTGAGGTAGAACGGGCACGGCGGCCCCGGCGAGGCGGGATGGGTTGGTGGGCGGCTGAGGGGTGGGGGCGGGGCGTCGGCGATGACGCGGAGCTAGGGCACGGCGGAATCGGGTCGGGTCGGATTGGTAGGGTAGGGTAGGTAGGTCAGGCGGAGAAGAGGAGGGCGCCGCACGGGACGGAGTGGTGGCGGTGGAGAGGAAAAGCCGCTGCTACGGGGATCGGCCGCGCGTCGTAGCGAAAGGGAGATGGATTTTGACCGGGATCAGAGGGGGGATTACCTTGGCTGCTCTCGGCAGTGGTTCCGGCGGAGGAGCGAGCTCGGCGTCGAGGTGGACGACGAGGGAGCAGCGGCGAAGGAGCGAATCGTGGTCGGGGTCGGGGTCGAGGTCGGGGGTCGGGGTGGGCACGGGGCGGAGGAGCACGCGCCGGAGGTGTTTCCGTGGCTTATTTCTTTTCTCACGCTCGGCTCTTCCCCTCTGCCCCCGGTACTTCCACACAATTATGAGAAAATCCCACCCTTACAGTGAACTGAAATGAACAAGCCAGGCTGCAAGTTTTTTCTTTTCTTTTCTGAGGCAAAAAAAAAATGCCAGTCCAGTATAGATAGTTTGCCAAGCAAGAATGCCAGTGTGTATTTTCCTGACTTGGTCGTCTCTGTTGTTTGCCAAGAATCACAATCAATACTGCATATGATAATTAAGCCTGTATAACATCTTTCTAAGATACTAGTCCGTCCCATAATATAAGAACGATTTTTGTTTTTGTAAAATACGTTCTTATATTATGGGACGGAGGGAGTAGATGTCTAATTTCTTGTCATCTGTTTGCTTAGAGTAATTTGTTCCATGTACACAGTACCATGAGCAAGTTGTTCCTGTGTACCACATTATCGATCTTGATTTTCCTTGAAACATTGGTCTGACAATGTACTGTTAAAGTTAGTGGTGTGCCTCTCAACTTGCTCAAGTATTGAGAATGTACTGACAATCTAGATTTGTTGGATGCCTTAACTAAATGTACCCTTCTGTTCTGTACTTGCGCAACCTGAAAATCATGTCTTTGTTCTGTACTTGTGTCTTAACTTCCAAAGCCATCACTTTATCTTTGCCTATGAGGAACAAGTGTTTTTCTGTGTTGTATTTTGAGAACTTTGGCAAGTTCCAAGTGCTAATTCTTCTCTTCTTGGTTACTAGCTTGTAATTAGTTGCAGGGACGTAGCCACGAATACAACATAAGGGGGGCCAATTCCACACAAAATATCTTGGAGGGGGCATATAGGTAATTTTGAGTAAATTTGGGGTCAGATCCATAAATTAATAAGGGGGTTTTTAGAAAAAATCCAAAGGGGGGCATGCCCCAGCGCGCCCCTGGCTACATCCCTGCTCAGTTGAGTTGAAGAAGCAAGTAAAAAAAGCCTCGAGACAATGAAGAAGCAAGTTCTGAAGAAGAATGGCAGGTTGAATCTGGTTGATGTTTAAACCAAGCAATCTTAAATCAATAAGTGCATGAACATTTGAGTGATATATGCTGTAACATTTCAGTATTTGGAGTGCATGAACATTCATGTGCATAAACATTTTAGTATTTGACTATTTGTACTATGCTGCCTGATGTGCTTGTGCTAAGCTGATAATATATGGTGAGATGTTGCCTGGCGTGCTTGCCATGCTGATCATGCTTGTGCCGTGTTGCATGACGTGCGTGTACTGCCTGATGTGAAGAGCTGCATGCGTTTCTTTCTTACTTCCAGTCTTGTTCACGTGCCACGGCTCCGGGTGAGAACCCTTATCTATTCTCAGACTCGGCAGAGGCGACGCATCGCGTCGTCACCCTCATGGGGGCGTTGTCTTGGAGTTTTTGGTGTCATCGGTTGATCCTAGGCTAGGTGTTAGGCTAGCTCTAGTTTCCTGTTGTATCTTTCGATCCGCTTTGTAAGAGAGTCATCTCATCACATTGTATCATTCGACTGTGTACTGCTCGGTGTTGTTGCTTTATATATAAAGCGGGGCGAAAGCCTGTTTCGAGACGTTTGGTGGGATGTGGGATGCCCACTAAACCCACTAATTATGTCTAAAAAAATGTGGACAAATGGGGCCTTCAACTTATACTATGCGGCAGATGTGGGGCGAATGTGGGCCTCCCGCGAAACGTCCCACATGCGACGTGAAGAAGCCACCATAGTGACTTAGACAACCGGACTTTGCAAAAAGCGACACCCCAAACGTCTGCGGACGCGTCCGGACAACCCTCAAATCCATGCATGTCGGTCATATAGAACAAACATCACCAATTCAATAAAGCAAAATAATCATAGTTCAACATTGAAACATGCCAAAATGAAATTAAACGTCCATGCCACGTCTAGTCAACATGATGAATCACTTGTCGGACGCCATCCGGACCGACCAACTCGTAGTCTGTGCATAGGTTGATCTCCTTCTTCCTCGCCTCAAGCCACTTCTTGCCTTTCGGATCCAATAGGTTTGCATCGGTCAATATTATCCTCGAATCCTCTGTGTCTTGAGTAAGTTGCAACCTCTCCTTCTCGGGCTCTATTGTTTCAAAAGTCATGGTCTTCTCGAGCTCCCATTTAACACACGTCTCTTGCTTCTCTAAGTCTATCATCTCCCTCTTAATTCGCAACATGTTGTTCACCCTCTCTTGGTCCCAATTCATCCTCTCTTTTCGCACATTCAACATGAGTTACCACTTCACTTTCTTTGGTGCAGCAGCACGGATGGGGGAGCAAGGGTGGAGGACGGTGATGGATCGGACGCGAGAAATGGAGGACGGGTGCGGGAGGAGCCAGGTCAATTTGGTGAACTTGATCAATTTGATGAAATTTAGGGCGGTTTTGGTCTGTCCGGCCCACCGTGGCGGACACGCCCGAGCGCGTCCAAGCCTCCCCATATCTACCCCAGGTATGGAAAGGATATGAGGGATGGACGGATATGATGGGTGCTGGTTAACCCGGACGAGTAGGGCCGGTTTGGGGGTCAGCTGGTAGGGTCGCGATTTTGTGACCATTGACCGGTTTGTCCGTCAGACGCATTTGAGGAGCCTGGTTGTAGGTGGCCTTACTACCAGCTAGAGGTGAGTTAACCAGCCACTCAGGCTTGGTTAATCTCATGCTCATTAAGGCTCAATTTGTTCAAATTGTTAAGCTTAATGGGAAAAAACATTGCATGAATGTGTTCGTTTAACGGCCGTTAAACTCATGATTGTTTGTTAATATGCATTACTCCCTGTTGCCGGTTTGATTTTTATGAAGGTGCCACAAAATATTGCCGCTTATAAGATAATAATATGTGTTATGTCATACTAATTAATGAGCTTAACTGGCTGCTCGTGAAACTCGTTTGTTAAGCTCGTTAAATTTGACGACCTGAAATCTGGCTTTGACCATTACAAGGGAGCTACGAGCTTATGAGTTGAGCTATCGAGCCCTTATTAACCCCAGGAGCTACGAGTATTTTTTTCACCCCTACTACAAGTTATGCTTTGGCTTAGAATAAGCGGTGAAAGCCAAAGCCAAAACTAAGCAAACAACCCTTGTAGAGATTTAATTTCTGAACAGAGTAAAATACATCCACGGTCGGCTAAAGAAATACATACAAAATATCAAAATGGCTAAATTTGGCTTTAGAGTTTAATTTAGTCATTGTATTCATAAAATTTCACAATCCAATCATTATCATTACTGAAATGTCTCACTTTAAGGTCATATACATGCGTATTTTGTTGACGTGGCATGTAGAGACCATATATTGCATAATAGATTGTGCCACAGAGGCCTGCAATTAGACCCCTGGAGCGCTAGGCAATGTTTTGTATTCAACGATTCCGAGGCAAAACCATCAAAATGGAGGAAAGAGAGGCGACTGCGGTAATTAACAACATGTTTGTTGTGGGTGTGCTTCTCTAGTCAACTCACGTGCGTGAGAGGCATCATCGACAGTGCACCCATGCGACACCATGTACCGTGTTGCATCGCCAGCCCGAAGGTGACCCACCCCTCGTGTATGGGTAAGTACACTTTGAACCCTCTTGTTCTCTTAGTTTAGTACAATCTACTTTGAGGTTGGTTTCATGGTGCTGGAATGTAATTTGTGTGGAGATGTTGTTGATAGGATTTAGGGTTTCCATTTTGATGCTTCAAATGCAAAGAGATGTGATTGACCATATAACCATGACGTCACCTCTTCCTTTCAATCGATCAAGACAATAGATTCAAAGTTGTTACTTTTGAAAGTGCATGTAGTCCCCATGTGTGGTGTTGGTAATTAATGACAATTCGTATTGACTAATTTTTTCATTGAGATACACTTGAAGGAAAGTTCATAAGCAATGCATGGAGAATAATGGATGGATTAGGAATGAGCGCCATCAATATCAAGATATCCATGAAGATCACTGAGCTCTAGTGATGAATATATTATGATCATGAAGAAGCAAAAGAAATGGACTTTGAGGCCTCAAGATTAAGTTCTATGGTTGAATCAAGTATAATCGATATGAAGTCCATGTGATGTATAATATGTGATCAAGCTGGAGTTCACTGGAGGAACTCAGAAGTTGTCATGCTTGGACTTATGAGCTGAGTCGTGACGAATCAAGATCTTGAGAGAATGATCAACGAGAAAAAAATCTAGATTTGTCTTGAAGATGGGATCATAATGAGCCCATAGGTTGATCAAGTCTTGAAGCAAGTAATTCAAGTGAATAATTCATTGCGTCTCTCAAGAGATTGTGATGGAGCATGAAGAAGAAAAAGTGATAACCAATATGATATTCATGGATAAACAATATATGGTCATGAGAGAATTGAGATATTGGTGATCATGTCTTGAAGCAATGAAGCATAGTGAAGATCTCCATATGGCTATCAAGACATCAAGATTAAGTGCTAAAAAAAGACATCAAGATTAAGCATGGAATAAAGATAAAGGTTGACCAAGATAGAGAATGGAGATTGAATTCTAATGGTCAACACACAAGAGCAAATGATGTATCACATGGGATCTTCTGGTATGGTAATAAAAATTTGAATTGTGCTTTGTAAACTAACGTTCCCGACCTGGTGGGCCAGGATGAGGACTCCTAGGTTGGTTCCAGCTTGGGCCACATTGGGCAACCCATGACGCATTACACAAAGACTTCAGAAGACTTGACATATAAGCGGAGGATACAGGAACCATGGAGGACTCTGCCTCCACCAACATAGATGACTAAGATCTATAATCCTAGGGCGGTCGACCCTCGGTATGTTATATAAGCAGGGTTGGTGCTCGTCGATAGCATACATACAATCCCTTGGAATTCACATGTACTTTGTACACACCCCTACCGCAATATAAAGGAGCAGGATACCTTTACAAGGGTTGTAGCCAATAAGTGTCTTGCTTTAGTGAACCTTGGCCTCCCAGGCATGTAGTAACGATATCACGACATCTGCCTATGTGTTGTTGGACAACAGAAACCCGCACGATAGGCCCTGCTCGCCAGGGTCTGCGGAGCCGCATGTTGACCACAAGTACTAGAGTGATTATCATGGAGGAGTTGCCGACCTTATTCTAGAGATATGCAACATTGGAAAACACTATTGATGTTATCCTTGTACAACTCTCCTTCGTGCTTAGCAAACTATGCGTTGGGATTCTGTCTGATCCTCGGGTAACTCCTTGCGCAAAAGATAGGTCGGGATGGGCTCGGTCCATACACTTATTGGATGGAGGATCGGGATTGGGGAGTGGCCATATCGAGCATCAAGATGATAAGTACATGGCAATTGACAAGTTTGCTTCAAAGATGAACCCGATCTATACTCTTCATGGTGATGATGTTTTAGAGTCGAGAACGACTCTTCTTGAATGTGTGTGTGTGGGGGGGGGGGGTAATGATGCAGAGCATCCCAGGGTCATCACCATGCCAAGTGTTCCATCACTAAGGGACACATGCATCACATATACAAAGATGAATTATATCCTTTATGTGTGTTTATTTGGATCTCTCAAGGATGGTATACTACTTGACACTCCTACCTTGTGCACCTTTAGGTTTTAGCCAAACATCACAAATGGCATGGAGGAGGTCAAGCACAAGATAACGATTGGACCATCCAAGAGGGAAGCATGTAATCAGAGAAGGAACCATGAGGATGAAGGCACGGAGCGCAAAGACTAACCTCGGAGGACAAGAACAATCGAAGGAGAACATTCATGTCAAACATGCCTCAGATGATCCGGCCCCATCTCGGACATACTCCAGAGCTTCTAGACACTCCTTGGACAAAACTTAGACCCTTGAACCCCCTCCGACCTTCATGTAGTGCCTCTGGATCAGGTCGGGCATGCCTTGGACATGCCTTGGATAGCCTAACTCTATGACTCGTGCTTGCGTGCATCGAGTTGGACCCAACCCATGTATCTTTCCCTTCCTCACTTGCCCTTTCATGGGTGGGCCTATATATACCTCTCCCCCTCCCACATCTAGGGTTAGCTATGATCATAATAGACACTAATGAAGCTTAGCTCATTTACCTCCCCTATGAAGGAAATATGCACTAGGGGCAATAATAAAGTTGTTATTTTATATTTCCTTATTCATGATAAATGTTTATTATTCATGCTAGAATTGTACTAATCAGAAACTTGATACATGTGTGAATACATAGACAAAACATCGTGTCCCTAGCATGCCTCTACTAGACTAGCTCGTTAATCAAAGATTGTTAAGTTTCCTATCCATGGACATGAGTTGTAATTTGATGAACGGGATCACATCATTAGTGGAATGATGTGATGGACAAGACCCATCTGCTAGCTTAGCATAATGATCGTTCAGTTCTCTTGCTACTGCTTTCTTCATGTTAAATACATATTCCTCCAACTATAGATTATGCAACTCCCGGACACCGGAGGAATGCCTTGTGTGCTATCAAACGTCACATCCATAACTCGGTGATTATAAAGATGCTCTATAGGTATATCTGAAGGTGTTTGTTGGGTTGGCATAGATCGAGATTAGGATTTTTCACTCCGAGTATCGGAGTGGTAGCTCTGGGCCCTCTCGGTAATGCACACCATATGAAGCCTTGCAAGCAATGTGACTAATGAGTTAGTTGCAGGATGATGCATTACGGAACGAGTAAAGGGACTTGCCTATAACAAGAATGAACTAGGTATGAAGATACCGATGATCGAATCTCAGGCAAGTAACATACCGATGACAAAGGAAATAACGTATGTTGACATTGCGGTTCGACTGATAAAGATCTTCGTAGAATATGTGGGAACCAACATGAGCATCCAGGTTCCGCTATTGGTTATTGACTAGAGAGGTGTCTCGGTCATATCTAGATAGTTCTCGAACCCGTAGGGTCCGCACGCTTAACGTTCGATGATGATATGTATTATATGAGTTATGTGTTTTGGTGACTGAAGGTTGTTCGGAGTCCCGGATGAGATCACGGACATGACGAGGAGTTTCAAAATGGTCGAGAGGTAAATATTGATATATTGGAAGGTGGTATTCGGACATCGCAATGGTTCCGGAGTGTTTCAGATAATTATGTGAGTATCGAGGGGTTACCGGAACCCCCCGGGGGAAGTAATGGGCCTTATGGGCCATAAGGGAGAGGCAAGGCAGGCCACAAGGAGGTGGCCCCCCCCATGGGGAGTCTGAATTGGACAAGGGGAGGTGGCGCGCGCCCCCTTTCCTTCTCTCTCTCCCTCTCTTTCCCCCTTCCCCCCTCCGTTAGAAGGAAGGGGGGTCGACTAGGACTAGGAGTCCTAGTAGGACTCCCCCCCATGGCGCGTGACCTAGGGCCGGCATCCTCCCCTCTCCCTCCTTTATATACGGGGGTGGGGGGTACCTCAAGGCACATCAATTGTCTTAGCCATGTGCGGTGCCCCCCTCCACCGTTTACTCCTCCGGTCATATTGTCGTAGTGCTTAGGCGAAGCCCTGTGCGGATCACATCACCATCATCGTCACCACACCGTCGTGTTGACGGAACTCATCTACTCCCTCGACCTCTGCTGGATCAAGAGCTCGAGGGACGTCATCACGCTGAATGTGTGTTGAACTCGGAGGTGTCGTACGTTTGGTACTTGATCGGTTGAATCGAGAAGACGTTCGACTACATCAACCGCGTTAAGCTAACGCTTTCGCTTTCAGTCTACGAGGGTACGTGGACACACTCTCCCCCTCCCGTTGATATGCATCTCCTAGATAGATCTTGCGTGAGCGTAGGAATTTTTTGAAATTGCATGCTACGTTTCCCAACAGTGGCATCTGAGCGAGGGCTATGCGTAGATGATATGCACGAGTAGAACACAAAGAGTTGTGGGCGGTGATCGTCATACTGCTTACCACCAATGTCTTATTTTGATTCGGCGGTACTGTTGGATGAAGAGGCCCGGACCAACCTTACATGACCGCGTTCATGAGACCGGTTCCACAAACAGGCGACTAGTTTTGCATAAAGGTGGATGGCGGGTGTCTGTTTCTCCAACTTTAGTTGAATCAAATTTGACTATGGCCGGTCCTTATGAAGGTTAAAACAGCAAACTTGATAAATCACCGTTGTGGTTTTTGTGTCGTAGGTAAGTACGGTTCATGCTAGAAGCCCGTAGCAGCCACGTAAAACTTGCAACAACAAAGTAGAGGACGTCTAACTTGTTTTTGGAGGGCATGTTGTGATGTGAGATGTGAAGGAAATATGCCCTAGAGGCAATAATAAAGTTATTATTTATTTCCTTAATTCATGATAAATGTTTATTATTCATGCTAGAATTGCATTAACCAGAAACTTAGTACATGTGTGAATACATAGACAAAACATATAGTCCCTAGTATGCCTCTACTTGACTAGCTCGTTAATCAAAGATGGTTATGTTTCCTAACCATAGACATGTGTTGTCATTTGATGAACGGGGTCACATCATTAGGAGAATGATGTGATGGACATGACCCATCCGTTAGCTTAGCATTATGATCGTGTTAGTTTCATTGCTACTGCTTTCTTCATGACTTATACAAGTTCCTCAGACTATGAGATTATGCAACTCCCGAATACCGGAGGAACACTTTGTGTGCTACCAAATGTCACAACGTAAAAGGGTGATTATAAAGGTGTTGTACAGGTGTCTCTGAAGGTGTTTGTTGAGTTGGCATAGATCGAGACTAGGATTTGTCACTCCATATTTCGAAGAGGTATCTCTGGGCCCTCTCGGTAATACTCATCACTATAAGCCTTCCAAGCATTGTGACTAATGAGTTAGTTGCGGGATGAAGTATTATGTAATGAGTAAAGAGACTTGTCGGTAACGAGATTGAACTAGGTATTGAGATACCGACGATCGAATATCAGGCAAGTAACATACCGATGACAAAGGGAACAACTGAAAGTGCAACTATCCCTGGGTGGTTTTGGTAATGATTAACAACATATAGCTTATTGAACTAATGCTATTTCAAGATAAATATTTAAGGAAAGTTCAATGATTGGCTGGCATGGATTAGGAATGTTGACCCCTCAAAATGCTAAGGACAAAGGATTGGCTCAAGCTTCAAAGTTCAAGACTCTACATTTTATTTTAGTGATCCAAGATCACATTGAGTCCATAGGAAAACCAATACTATTAAAAGGGAATGAGGTGTGAAAGTGCAACTATCCCTTGGTGGTTTTGGTAATGATTAACAACATATAGCTCATTGAACTAATACTATTTCAAGATAAATATTTCAGGAAAGTTCAATGATTGGCATGGCATAGATTAGAAATGTGGACCCCTCAAAATGCTAAGGACGAAGGACTGGCTCAAGCTTCAAAGTTCAAGACTCTACATTTTACTTTTGGTGATCCAAGGTCACATTGAGTCCATAGGAAAGCCAATACTATTAAAAGGGGATGATGTGTTGCTTAATGGCTTGCTTGCTCTCATGATGCTTAGTGATATGCTCCAAAGCCCTCAACTACTTTCTCATATCCAGATTTGTCCCATACCAAAATTCAAACTCGGCCCGACCGATTTGATCCATCTGGCGCCACCGACTTCATTTGACATAGCCACTGCCAGAAACCCTAGTCACTTTGGTCCAAGCGATAGGGATCTCGATCTCACCGAGATGGGATTGCAAACTCTCTCTTTCCCTTCGTAACGTTTCGGTTTAACCGAGATGAGCGATCGGTCCCACCGAGTTTGCAATGAAAACTCTCTGTTTCCCTTTCATAACGTTTCGATCCCACCGAGATGAGTGAATCGGTCCCACCGAGTTTGCCTGACCAACTCTCTGGTTAGCTTATTACCAAAGTCGGTCCCACCGAGTTTGTGTAATCGGTCTCACCAAGATTACGTTATGCCCTAACCCTAATGATATCGGTCCCACCGAGTTGACATGTAGGTCCCACCGAAATTCCTAACTGTCACATGATGTACTAAATCGGTCCGGCCGAGTTTTATGATTTGGTCCCACCGAGTTTGGCATATTGTGTGTAACGCTTAGATTTTGTGTGGAGGCTATATATACCCCTCCACCCTCTCCTCATTCGTGAGGGAAGCCATCAGAACGTGCCTACACTTCCACTACTCATTTTCTGAGAGAGAACCACCTACTCATGTGTTGAGACCAAGATATTCCAACCCAACCATATGAATCTTGATCTCTAGCCTTCCCCAAGTTGCTTTCCACTCAAATCATCTTTCCACCAAATCCAATCCTATGAGAGAGAGTCGAGTGTTGGGGAGACTATCATTTGAAGCACAAGAGCAAGGAGTTCATCATCAACACACCATATATTACCTTTTGGAGAGTTATCTCTCCTATATTGGTTAGGTGTCACTTGGGAGCCTCCGACAAGATTGTGGAGTTGAACCAAGGAGTTTGTAAGGGCAAGGAGATCGCCTACTTCGTGAAGATCTACCCTAGTGAGGCAAGTCCTTCGTGGGCGATGGGCATGGTGGGATAGACAAGGTTGCTTCTTCGTGGACCCTTCGTGGGTGGAGCCCTCCATGGACTCGCGCAGCCGTTACCCTTTGTGGGTTGAAGTCTCCATCAACATGGGTGTACGATAGCACCACCTATCGGAACCACGACAAAAACATTCGTGTCTCCAACTGTGTTTGCATTCTCCAATCCCATCCCTTTACTTTCTTGCAAGTTGCATGCTTTACTTTCCGATGCTCATATACTTATTGCATGCTTGCTTGAATTGTATTGTGATTGCTTGACTTGTGCTTAGTTTCTAAAATCTGCAAAGAACTAAAATTGGGAAAATGCTAGCTTTTTATTTAGTCAAGTAGTCTAATCACCCCCCCTCTAGACATACTTTCGATCCTACAATTAGTATCAGAGCTTTGGTCTCCATTTGCTTTGATTTCCATAGCTTTTGGTGATCATAGCCTTGGTTTCACAACCTAGGAGAGTATGGCGTCTAGCAAGGGAAACTACCACCGTAGAGGTACTTACTTCGATGGCACTAATTTTGCTAGTTGGAAGCATAAGATGAAAATGCATATTCTTGGACATAACCCTGCCGTTTGGGCTATTGTTTGTATTGGCTTGCAAGGTGAATTCTTCAATGGGAGAGAACCAAACCATGAAGCCACCGCGGAAGAGTTGAAGATGCTGCAATACAATGCTCAAGCTTGTGATATCCTCTTCAACGGATTGTGCCCCGAAGAATTCAACAAAATCAGCTGTCTTGAGAATGCAAAGGAAATTTGGGACACTTCGATTGATATGCACGAAGGTGCCGACTCCGTCAAGGAATCCAAATTGGATGTGCTTCAAAGTCAACTTGACAAGTTCAAAATGAAGGATGGTGAAGGTGTCACTGAAATGTATTCTAGGCTTGCTCTCATCACAAATGAGATTGCCGGCTTAGGAAGTGAAGAGATGACCGATAATTTCATCATCAAGAAGATCCTAAGAGCCTTGGATGGAAAATATGATACCGTGTGCACATTGATCCAAATGATGCCCAACTACAAAGATCTCAAGCCAACGGAAGTCGTTGGAAGAATTGTTGCTCATGAGATGTCACTCAAGGATAAAGAAGAGCTTCACAACAAGTCAAGTGGTGCTTACAAAGCCTCGTGTGATGCTCCTACATCATCAAGTGAGAAACAAACCTTCAATGAAGAATTGAGCCTAATGGTGAAGAACTTCAACAAATTCTACAAGAGTAGAAGCAAGGAAAGAAGTTCCAAGTCAAGGTCCTACAATGACAAAAGATCTTCGAGTCATGAGCGCAATTGCTACAATTTTGGAAACCCGAACACTACTCCAATGAGTGTACGGCTCCCTACAAGAGAAGAGAAGATTCACCTAAAAGAAGAAGTAAAATAGAAGAATCACCACCAAGAGAGAGAAGGAGTAGAGATGACCGTTATGAACGAAGAACCTCCCGGAGAAGCAAGGATTCGGAAAGGAAGGACAAATCATCAAAGAGCTACACAAAGCAAAGACATCAAGCTCATGTTGGTGAATGGGTATCCGACTCCGACTCCGACCATCACTCCGAGAGAAGCTATCACTTCGACTCCGAATGTACTCAAGATGAAGGTGTTGCCGGTCTAGCACTTGTGTCAACCAACTCCTATGACATATTTGACTCACCAAATGAAGGAATTGGAATGTGCTTCATGGCTAAAGGCCCAAAGGTATCACATCCCGAGTATGTTGAGTTCAATAGTGATGAAGATGATTTGTTAGGTGATGATGATTTAATTGTTGACAACTCTAGTTATGAAAACTATGATGAAACGTCAATTAATCATGCTAATCAAGATAAAACGAATGACAATGATAAGGAGAAGATTGAGCGTATAACTAAAGAACTAAACACTCTTAAGTTAGCTCATGAAACTACCTTGGAAAATCATCGAGAACTTTTAAAGACTCATGAGAAGTTACGCTTTGAAAAGCTCAACCTTGAGCAAGATCATGAGTTTTTAAAGGCAATCGATGATGATCTTTGCAAGAAAAGTCCTTCTTACATTGCCAAGCATTTACTCTTGTCCACTTATATGCCACAAGTCAAATCTAACAACAAGAGTAAGAAAGATTCTTCTTCTAGTAGTAACAATAATCATGCTAAATCCAATATTGTTGCTTCTAGTAGTTCTCTTGATTCCACTAATGATTCTCTTAGCCAAGTTACACTTGAGCAAGAAAATAGCTTATTGAAGAGAATTATAGAGAAAGGTGTCTACAAGAGCCTTGCCGGGAGTAAGCAATTTGAGGAAATTTTACGCAAGCAAGGAAGGCACCGCAAGAATCAAGGTGTTGGTGTTGAACGAAAGTTCAATGTCAATGGAGTTGAGTGGGAAGAAGATCAATACCCTAAGACGAAGTTTGTTCCTCAACAAGAGAAGTATGATCGTACTTCTTTCCAATGGGCACAAGCACAAGATGATCTTCCACCACAAGACCACAAGCTAAAAGGCAAGGACAAGCTTCAAGAGGAGATTGATGCATTTGAAGAAGCTCCCAAAGCCTTGGTCAAGTGGATTCCCAAGACTACATCAAGTTCTACTTCATCAAGTATGACTACATCTCCAAGGATTCCCATCAAGATGATGTGGATCCCGAAGAAGAAGGACTAGAGAGTTCTTGAGGGTGACCCCGCCAACAAACTTCACTCATATCATTTTGGAGAGAACAAGTGCAAGCAACTCTCATATCATGCACTAGTTCAAGGAGTCACAAATCCTCTTGTTGGTAAGACAAGGGACAAGGTAACCTAATGCTTTCATGGACATCATCTTGTGTGTACTTCACTCTATGTCTATGGATATCCTTGTTTGTTCCTTGTGGGACTAACCCATGTAGGTATTGAAAGTGCAACTCACTCAAATGGATTG
This sequence comes from Triticum aestivum, assembly GCF_018294505.1. Classification (NCBI taxonomy): domain Eukaryota; kingdom Viridiplantae; phylum Streptophyta; class Magnoliopsida; order Poales; family Poaceae; genus Triticum; species Triticum aestivum. Next base: position 63,512,033 of record NC_057804.1, on the reverse strand, counting down.
CTCCAAGTGATCTACAACAATATTGAGCATCCACATCTTAAACACCTACATGAAGTCATCATCGACAAAACCCAAGGTTAGTTCATCCCTCTCAGGGGGATCTCATATCTAGGAGGAGCTTTACTCTAAGAATTGAGCTAAAGCAACTCTAATGGTGTGAACACAACAATGCTTTATGTAAAAGTGGCAACCCCACTTATGCTTAAACGATGAGTATGACCTATGATCAATGTTCTCATTTGACTCCTAAGTCAATATACTCATATATAGATGACCTAGTCATCGCCAATTGCTTGATAGATGCTAGAATTGGTTGTGCATGCTTTGTCACATATTTTATTTGCCATTTTATTGCGTGAGCATGTTGTTTACATATTTTACTCATTCAAGGACATCCACTTGTTGTTTTGTTTGTTTGGCTCTTTCTCCTTATGCCAAGTGGATGGACAAGAATGCCTAAGAACCTTCTCTAGCTATCTATGCTTTTCTCGTCTCAAACACTATTCATGTTATATCACAAAGTTTGATCAAGTCAGATTTGAACCACTCTGTGTGAGGAGCACTCAGAGTCCCTGATTCATCATAGACTTAAACTTACAAAACCTCTTTGTGCGTTTCGGTCTGACCGAGTCATCCATTTCGGTCAAACCGAGTTCACTAAGTTGATCTAGGTTTTCATCTTGGTGCAACCGATTTGAACACTTCGGTCACACCGAGTTGCAGCAACCTCTTGCGATTCTGCAATCTCGGTGACACCAAGTTGTTCCACTCGGTCACACTGACAGGGTCGGGATATATATACCCACGGGTGAGATTTTGGAAAATTCTTCAAAACCCCTCAGCCCGTGCGTGTCCTGCTCTGCCTCCTCGGGTCTCCGGATTGCCTCCTTGCCACCAGTGACCTCCCGCTGCTGGATTCTGCCGCCGTCGACGAATTCTGCTGCGCCATCGCCGTGGTAGCGAACACCCACCATTCTAGGGTATGTGTTCGACCCCTTATGTTGTCTATTTACCTCTGATTCCTAGCACGAGGATAATGCCATGATTCTTGCCACGAATGAAATCAATCTATCTAGTTAAATCTTCCTTAGGCCTAGTTTGATACAGATAAATTAGGGTTAGCTCTCCGCAGTACTCATCTCGGACCGACCGAATCATAGAAATCGGTCTCACCAATTTGGCTTAGGCCATTGCACATGCGCTTTTCGGTATGACCGAAAAATGCAAATTGGTGTGACCGAGATCACTTCTCTATGAAACCCTAGCAATCTCGGTGCCACCAAATTGTGACTCGGTCTGACCGAGTTCACTAGTTTAGGTTCCAAAAGTTGCTTCGGTACCACCGAGTTTGTCAATTCGGTAGCTCCGAGATCATTTCTGTAGCGAACTAAAACTAAGAGTTTTGACTCATTTGTTTTGCAAAACCTCTGTACTTTGTGATGCTCATCTACTCTACCTCATCTATATCTATTCATAGATTCTGCTGATAGTTTGCCTGCAAGATGTCTGGCCAAAGTGACATCCAGAATAAGTCTGAAGAGCAAGTGCATCTGAGTGAGGGCACTAGTACCTCGAGCAGTTATGATGAGGGCAGCAGGAGCACCCCTAGTAACTTGCCCAAGGTTGCTACTAGAGCAAGGAACAAGATGACCTCAGATTCAGAGGATGAGGATTATGTTGCATCTGAGGATGAGGCCACTTCAAAGAAGAAGGTGATGAAGAAAGAATATGGCGCTGCTGCTTCAACCCAGCCAGGGTTGAACAAGAAGGCACCAGCAAGGAGAGTTCCAATGTCTAAGCCCAGAGCCTCCACTCAAGAAACTTTGGGATCTGAAACCAAAGGGACTGTTGTAGCAGAGAAGAAAAGGAGGGAGAGGGTCAAGAAGACCACTACCAGGATCATTGGCAAGACCTCTATGATGAGAGAATCTGAAGAGGAAGAGGAAGAGGATGCTGCTCCAGCACCTAAGACACAGAAGCTTATGGGAGATGCAATCAGATCAGGGGCTGCTCCTAAGCCCAAATCTGCACCCAAAGCTGCTGCTCCAGCCAAGAGGAGCATAAGAAATATCCCTGCTGAAGAGAAGAACAAGGCCCCAGTGCCTGAAGCTGCAGAAGAAGAAGCTGAAGCCCAAGTGCTGAGAAAGCTCAAACCAAATATCCCAGACCACAATGACACACATCCAGTGGCAGAGGACATGAGCATCAGGAAGGATGCAGGTCTGAGACTTTGGAGGAAGAATGACCCCTATGCTGTGAGAAGGAGAATAGTTGTGGATTACAGGTTCCACACCAAAGAACAACAAGATTTCAATGAGACTATCCTACTTGACAAGAAGCCAATTGTCTGTGACATGAGATGGGTTGACTGGACATACATCAGAAACAATGAAGATCACTTCCCAGTTGCATATGATAGCTTCAACGATTTTGGAGTTGACAAGTTTGTTGGCGAGAAGCTCACTAAGTGGAATGATGAGTTGATCATGGAATTCTACTCCACCGCTTACTTCTATCCAGATGGCAGGATTGTATGGATGTCAGAGGGTACAAGGTACCAATCCACTATTGATGAATGGGCCAAGTTGATAAATGCCCCAACAGCTCGTGAGGATGACTTGGATGTGTATTCCAAGAAGAAGAAAGACCATAACTCAATGGCAAGTATGTACAAGGAAATTCCTGATGCAGACTTGGAAACTCACAATTTTGGTTCAGTGAAGCACTTATTGTGAGGACTGCCTACAATCAACACCATCCTGAGGCATACTCTTTTGCCCAAGTCCAGAGATCACATGATGATAAGAGGACATCCAATCAACTTCCTACACATATTTGATGTTCCTCAGAAGTTCAAAGTGATGAGTCTGATTGTAGAAACAATCAAGAGGACTGCTGCAGATCAGAAAAGGTCTTGTGGGTATGCTCCACAAATTCAGATGCTCATCAACTCAAAGATGGGCACATGCACTTATTTGTTGGACAAGGAGCACTTACCCCTCAGGCTAGATTTTGAAGACAATAATGTGGTCATGGATGAGAATGATCCTTCATCAGTGCAAGCACATGAGAAGAGAGAAAAGGCAAGGGTAGACAAGGCTGCAAAGATGCCAAGTACTGAAGAGGCATCTTAGGTGTTCTTAAAGAGTAAACAAGATCAACTTGGATTTTTGATCCAATCTACCTTGGTGCCTCTTCAGCACCTGAGATCAAAAATCAGGAGAGTTTGGAGAGAATCTACCTTGATGCCTCTTAGATTTTTGCTCAAATCAGGAGAGTTTGGAGAGAATCATTGAGAAAAAATTATATGATCTTGATGTCAAAGTAACTAAGATTCAGTCAATAGTTGAGCAACTCCAGGAGGAAGTAGAGGATAAGAAAGGCAAGGCTACTACAGATGCTTTCACAAGAGTGCCAAGAGGCCAGAGGTCTAATGCAGTGCCAGTACCAGATACTAGAGCCACCACATCTGCACCAGCAGCCACAGCTTCAGTACCACCTCCAGCACCCACTCCAGCAGCTCCAGCTACATCAACAGAAGCCTTCGTCCTTGGAGTCATCTCTACACTGCCTCATGGAGACCAAGCCTGAGAGACGCATAGCACTATGCATATTTGAACTTTTTGGTAACTTGTTGCCAAAGGGGGAGAAATATGTATAGATCATAGCGTTCGAGAGAGAGAGTGTTGATTTTTGTCTCTCGAACTTTATTTGGTTGAACTTTATTGTATGACTACTTGTTACATTATGTCTTTTGTGAGATACTTGGATGATCATGTGGTTGATCATATGCTACTTTAATGTGTGCTTGAATGATATCATCTCTTATTTCCATATATGATCATTCACTTTGCTTGGTGATGAGTGCATGTTTTTTATTGTTATCATTTTGAGCGCTCCACCAAGATGTATGTGACATGGAAGAGTGACCCATGATCCTAACAAACTGTGCATTTGCAGTCCAAAGGAAATTTTACATAATGCACAAATTTAGGGGGAGCTCTTACTTATCACATACTTCTCAAAGCGACAATATATTTCAATCTTTTCATCATTTTTCGAAGCTTTGATCTATATGTTGTCATCAATTACCAAAAAGGGGGAGATTGAAAGTGCAACTATCCCTGGGTGGTTTTGGTAATGATTAACAACATATAGCTCATTGAACTAATGTTATTTCAAGATAAATATTTCAAGAAGGTTCAATGATTGGCATGGCATGGATTAGGAATGTGGACCCCTCAAAATGCTAAGGACAAAGGATTGACTCAAGCTTCAAAGTTCAAGACTCTACATTTTACTTTTAGTGATCCAAGATCACATTGAGTCCATAGGAAAGCCAATACTATTAAAAGGGGATGAGGTGTTGCTTAATGGCTTGCTTGCTCTCATGATGCTTAAGGATATGCTCCAAAGCCCTCAACCACTTTCTCATATCCACATATGTCCCAAACCAAAAGTCAAACTCGGCCCCACCGATTTGGTCCATCCAGCGCCACCGAGCTCATTTGACATAGCCACTGCCAGAAACCCTAGTCACTTCGGTCTAACTGATAGGGATCTCGGTCTCACCGAGAAGGGATTGCAAACTCTTTGTTTCCCTTCGTAATGTTTCGGTCCAACTGAGATGAGCGATCGATCCCACCGAGTTCGCAATGTAAACTCTCTGTTTCCCTTTCGTAACATTTCAGTCCCACCGAGATGAGTGAATCGGTCCCACCGAGTTTTCCTGACCAACTCTCTGGTTAGCTTATTACCAAAGTCGGTCCCATCGAGTTTGTGTAATCAGTCAAACCGAGATTACGTTATTCCCTAACCCTAATGATATCGGTCCAACCGAGTTGACAGTCGGTCCCATCGAAATTCCTGATGGTCACATAATGTACCGAATTGGTCCGACCAAGTTTTATTATTCGGTCCCACCTAGCTTGTTATATTGTGTGTAACGCTTAGATTTTGTGTGGAGGCTATATATACCCCTCCACCCTCTCCTCATTCATGAGGGAAGCCATCAGAACTGGCCTACACTTCCACTACTCATTTTCTGAGAGAGAACCACCTACTCATGTGTTGAGACCAAGATATTCCAATCCAACCATATGAATCTTGATCTCTAGCCTTCCCCAAGTTGCTTTCCACTCAAATCATATTTCCACCAAATCCAATCCTATGAGAGAGAGTTGAGTGTTGGGGAGACTATCATTTGAAGCACAAGAGCAAGGAGTTCATCATCAACACACCATCTATTACCTTTTGGAGAGTGGTGTCTCCTAGATTGGTTAGGTGTCACTTGGGAGCCTCCGACAAGATTGTGGAGTTGAACCAAGGAGTTTGTAAGGGCAAGGAGATCGCCTACTTCATGAAGATCTACCCTAGTGAGGCAAGTCCTTCGTGGGCGATGTCCATGATGGGATAGACAAGGTTGCTTCTTCGTGGACCCTTCTTGGGTGGAGCCCTCCATGGACTCGCGCAGACGTTACCCTTCATGGGTTGAAGTCTCCATCAACGTGGATGTACGATAGCACCACCTATCGGAACCACGACAAAAACATACGTGTCTCCAATTGCGTTTGCACACTCCAATCCCATCCCTTTACTTTCTTGCAAGTTGCATGCTTTACTTTCCGTTGCTCATATACTCATTGCATGCTTGCTTGAATTTTACTGTGATTGTTTGGCTTGTGCCAAGTTGCTAAAATCTGCTAAGAACTAAAATTGGGAAAAGGCTAGATTTTTATTTGGTCAAGTAGTCTAATCACCCCCCCTCCTGTAGACATACTTTCGATCCTACAACAACGTATGTTGTTATGCGGTTTGACCGATAAAGATCTTCGTAGAATATGTAGGAACCAATATGAGCATCTAGGTTCCGCTATTGGTTATTGACCGGAGAGGTGTCTCGATCATGTCTATATAGTTCTCGAACCCGTAGGGTCCGCACACTTAACATTCGATGACGATTGGTATTATGAGTTTACATGATACGTTGTACCGAAGATTGTTCGGAGGCCCGGATGTGATCACGGACATGACGAGGAGTCTCGAAATGGTCGAGACATAAAGATTGATATATTGGATGACTATATTCGGACAACAGAACTGTTCCGTAGAAGTTTCAGATAAAACAGGAGTGTCAGAGGGTTACCGGAACCCCCCGAGGAACTAATGGGCCTTGATAGGTCCTAGTGGGTGGAGAGAGAGAGGGGCCGGCCAGGGCAGGCCGCGTGCCCCCTCCCCCTGAGTCCGAATAGGTCAAGGAAGGGGGCGCCCCCCTTGCCTTCCCTCTCTCCCTCTCCTTCCTTCCCCCTCCCTTCCCCAAGTTGGAAACCTACTAGGAATAGGATTCCTAGTAGGAATCCTACTTGGGGCGCACACTACATGGGCCGGCCGGCCTCCCCCCTTGCTCCTTTATATACGGGGGCAGGGGGCACCCTAGGACACACAAGTTGACAATTGTTTTAGCCGTGTGCGGTGCCCCCCTCCATAGTTACACACCTCGGTCATATCATCGTAGTGCTTAGGCGAAGCCCTGCGCCGGTAACTTCATCATCACCGTCACCATGCCATCATGCTGACGAAACTCTCCCTCAACCTCAACTGGATTAAGAGTATGAGGGACGTCTCCGAGCTGAACGTGTGCTAAACGCGGAGGTGCCGTATGTTCGGTGCTTGGATCGGTTGGATCGCGAAGATGTTCGACTACATCAACCGCGTTAATTAAACGCTTCTGCTTTCGGTCTATGAGGGTATGTGGACACACACACTCCCCTCTTTTTGCTATGCATAGATAGATCTTGCGTGATCATAGGAATTTTTTTGAAATTACCGCGTTCCCCGACAGTGGCTCCGAGCCAGGTCTATGTGTAGATGTCATATGCATGCGTAGAACACAAAGAGTTGTGGGAGATAATAGTCATATTGCTTACCAGCATGTCATACTTTGATTCGGCGGTATTGTTGGATGAAGCGGCTCAGACCGACATTATGCGTACGCTTAGCGAGACTGGTTCTACCGACGTGCTTTGCACACAGGTGGCTGGTGAGTGTCTGTTTCTCCAACTTTACTTGAATCAAGTGTGGCTACGCCCGGTCCTTGTTGAAGGTTAAAATAGCACGCTTGACGAAAAATCGTTGTGGTTTTCATGCATAGGTAAGAACGGTTCTTGCTAGAAGCCCGTAGCAGCCACGTAAAACCTGCAACAACAAAGTAGAGGACGTCTACCTTGTTTTTGCAGGGCTTGCTGTGATGTGATATGGTCAAGGCATGATGTGATATAAATTGTTGTATGATATGATCATGTTTTGTAACAAAGTGTAGGACCTTGAGAAGAAGTGATAAGTAAGTCTAGAAGGGGGGTGATTAGACTACTTGACCAATTAAAAACTATGCCTTTTCCCAATTTTAGTCTTTGGCAGATTTTAGCTATCTTAGCATAAGTCAAACAATCTTCACACAATTCAAACAAGCATGCAAAGAGTATACGAGCAGCGGAAATTAAAGCATGCAACTTGCAAGCATGTAAAGGGAAGGGTTTGGAGATTTCAAATGCAATTTGGAGACAAGGGTTTGGAGATTTCAAACGCAATTTGGAGACACGGTGATTTTTGAGCCGTGGTTCCGATAGGTGGTGCTATCATACATCCACGTTGATAGAGACTTCAACCCACTAAGGGTAACGGTTGCGCGAGTCCACGGAGGGCTCCACCCAAGAAGGGTCCACGAAGAAGAAACCTTGTCTATCCCACCATGGCCGTCGCCCACGAAGGACTTGCCTCACTAGCGGTAGATCTTCACGAAGTAGGCGATCTCCTTGCCCTTACAAACTCCTTGGTTAAACTCCACAATCTTGTCGGAGGATCCCAAGTGACACCTAGCCAGTCTAGGAGACACCACTCTCCAAGAAGTAACAAATGGTGCGTTGATGATGAACTCCTTGCTCTTGTGCTTCAAATGATAGTCTCCCTAACACTCAACTCTCTCTCATAGGATTTGGATCTGGTGGAAAGAAGATTTGAGTGGAAAGCAACTTGGGGAAGGCTAGAGATCAAGATTCATATGGTAGGAATGGAATATCTTGGCCTCAACACATGAGTAGGTAGTTCTCTCTCAGAAATGGTAAGTTGGAAGTGTAGGTTTGTTCTGATGGCTCTCTCCATGAATGAAGAGGAGGTGGAGGGGTATATATAGCCTCCACATAGAATCTAACCGTTACACACAATTTACCAATCTCGGTGGGACCGAATCAATAAACTCGGTCAGACCGATTTAGTAAATAATGTGACCGTTAGGGTTTTTGGTGGGACCGAAATGCAACTTGGTAGGACCGATATGGTTAGGGTTAGGGCATAACGTAATCTCGGTGAGACCGATTACACAAACTCGGTGAGACCGATTTTGGTAATTAGCTAACCAGAGAGTTGGTCAGGCAAACTCGGTGGGACCGATTACTCCAACTCGGTGAGACCGATTTGGGTAATAAGTTAACCAGAGAGTTTACATTGTGATCTCGGTAGTACCGATTGCTCAAACTCGGTGGGACCGATTTTGATAATGGACATACATAGAGAGATTACAATCCCATCTCGGTGAGACCAAGATCCCTATCGGTGAGACCAATTTGCCTAGGGTTTGTGGCAGTGGCTGTGACATCTAAACTCGGTGGCGCCGGATAGAAAGAATCGGTGGGGCCGAGTTTGACTTTAGGTTTAGGTCATATGCGTGGATGTGGGAAAGAAGTTGAGGGTTTTGGAGCATATCACTAAGCACTGTGGAGCAAGAAACTCATTAAGCAACACCTCATCCCTCCTTTATAGTATTGGCTTTTCCTATAGACTCAATGTGATCTTGGATCACTAAAATATAAAATGAAGAGTCTTGATCTTGAAGCTTGAGCCAATCCTTTGTCCTTAGCATCTTGAAGGGGTTCCACATCCTTTAGTACATGTCACTCCATAGTTGAACTTGTCTGAAATATGCTAGATAAAAGTGTTAGTCCAACAAGAGATATGTTGACATTAATTACCAAAACCACCCAGGGAGCACTTGTGCTTTCAATCTCCCCCTTTTTGGTAATTGATGGCAACATACATCAAAGCTTTTAGATAAAGATATAGAGAATAGCAAGTAAAGCTTTGGAAAGACATGTAACAAGCATAGGCTCCCCCTACATGTATGCAATTATGTGAATATAGAGTATAGAAGCATGTGAATGCATGAACATGACAGAGTAAGCAATGTGTTACATGTATCTTGGCCATATGCATCAGAGCAAAGAATATTAAAGAATACCTTCATGCTCATGAGTCCTTCTTGCAAATAGTATGTACATAAGCAAGAATTACTCATACACATGATTGTGATGCATATACTTACCTTGTGGTCTTGAGTTGGCTTAGGATGGAATGAACCTGCATAAACAAGGTTAGATAACACCGATACACCTACTATCCAGAGCAAACAGAAGAAACCACAAGAATACCAAGATCGGGATGACATGTAGAGAGTGAGTACTAAGTACCACATTGAATTAGACATGCCCCCAAAGGTAAAGATATGCAATGAATTTAAGTGATTTCTTTCCCTTGGATGTCTTTCTCCCCCTGAATCTAGCATGGGATACTGGGAGAAGATAGGGAATAGAAAATCAGAGCTGAAAGGAACAAATGATCAGAGCTAAGGCAAATAAGCACATATGAACACGTCTTTCCCCTCAAGAAGACATCTGGTATCTCTCCTCTTAAACACCAAGCATATGGGATCCTTGAGGATTACTCTCTTCTTGAGTATTCTGTCCCCCTGGAGATCTCTCTCTCCCCCTGTGGAAGTGATATTCTCTCTCCCTTTGGAAGTGATAAGCTTTGATGTGATCTCTCTCTCCCCCTTTGACATCAATTTCCAAGAAGGGCTTCTGGAATTTGTTGTGAATGGGTTTGATCCTCGAGTCACAGTACAAAGCACTTATAAAAATGTGATGCTTCTAGAGGACAAGATTCATTGATGGAGCTGGAACAGAAGATAACGATGAATAGGTAGCAAAATGTTTTTCCTATTGTGAAATCGGTGGCACCGAGTGGTATGCTTCGGTTGCACCGAAAGGATTCGGTTGGGCCGAAAATAACAAACCAGTGAGACCGAGTTCATCGCAGAGAAAACACTTGTCACCTCAGCTCACTAGACTAGTAAGATCTCACAAGGATTTGCAAGAAATTAACTAAATGATATGCAATGAATTGGACGCAGGAAATGCAGAGCAAACAGAAAAGAAAACAAAGAAATCTAGATGAAGTTTTTTTTGAAAGGGGAAACAAACATGCATGAGACAAATGCAAGAGCACATAAAAGAACACGAGAGAACCTCATCTAGAGTTGGTCGGTGACAAAGTCACCTATGTTAGAGTATATTGACTTAGGAGTCAAGTGAGATCACTTGATCATAGGTCATACTCATCGTTTAAGCTCAAATGGGGTTTCCATTTTTTGTTTAAGCATCTTGATGTATTCACATCTTGTCGAGTTGCTTTAACTCATGTCTCGGAGTAAAGCTTCTCTAAGATGGAATGACATACCTTGGGTGGTGGTGTTGATCATGTAGTTGAACTTGTGTGGGTTGCTCAAGGTTGATGTAGCTCATCAAGAGTTGGGAGCACCACTTGGAATTTGAGTTCAGTCTACCTACATGGGTTAGTTCTTGCAAGGAAGAGCACTTGTGTATCCAAAATAACAATCATGAAACTTAACATAGAATTTGTCAAAGGATATGTTCGAATGATTCTGTGCTTCCTTTTCTTCAACCACCATAGTATAGAGACTTGGTGATGTAGAGATTGCTCAAGATATGAGTAGGTTACAATCTCATGGAATTTTTTTAAACCAAGTACCTACATGGGTTGGATAACATGCAAGGTGCAAATATATCCAAGACATAAGATTTTCATCATAAGAGAAATATCAAGGATTAGTCATAAGCTCATGTCTTGCATGTATCCAATGGAGTTTCTACTCCAAGTTTGAAGCATCAATGATGTTCAATTCTCCTCTCAACCTGCAAAGCACTTTCTCATCAAGAGGTTTGGTGAAAATATCTGCTAATTGCTTTTCGATGCGAACATGTTTAAGATCAATGTCACCCTTAGAACATGATCTCGAATGAAATGATGACGAACTTCAATATGCTTAGTTCGAGAATGTTGCACGGGATTGTGACCAATTTTGATAGCACTTTCATTGTCACAAAGCAAAGGAACATGTTTCACATGTATCCCATAATCTTTAAGAGTTTGGGTCATCCAAAGTAATTGAGCACAACATGAACCAGCGGCAATGTACTCCGCTTCAGCGGTAGATAAGGATACCGAGTTTTGTTTCTTGGAAGACCAAGACACAAGGGATCTACCAAGAAATTGACAAGTACCCGAAGTGGACTTCCTATCAACCTTGTCTCCGGCATAGTCCGAGTCGGACTAGCCAACAAGATCAAAAGAGGCCCTCTTAGGATACCAAATGCCAAAATTTGGCGTATGAATTAAATATCTCACTATCCTTTTCACGACCTTAAGATGACATTCTTTAGGAGCAGCTTGATATCTTGCACACATGCACACACTTAACATAATATCGGGACGTGAAGCACATAGATATAACAATGAACCAATCATAGAGCGATAAGCCTTTTGATCAACTGGTTCACCATCTTTGGTCAAATCAAGATGTCCACTAGTAGGCATGGGTGTAGACATACCTTTGCATTCTTGCATATTGAACTTCTTGAATAAGTCCTTAGTGCACTTCATTTGAGAGACAAAAGTACCTTCCTTAGTTTGCTTGATTTGCAACCCAAGAAAGAATTTGAGTTCACTCATCATTGACATCTCAAACTTCTTTGACATTAGCTTTCCAAACTTCTCACTAAAATGAGGGTTAGTTGATCCAAATATAATATCATCAACATAAATTTGGCATACAAATAATTCTCCATTAACCCTTGTAGTAAAAAGTGTAGAATCAATTTTCCCAATTTCAAAGCCTTTTTGAATAAGGAACTTAGTTAAGCACTTATACCAAGCTCTAGGAGCTTGTTTAAGACCATAAAGAGCTTTGCGAAGTTTATAGACATGATTGGGTTTCTTAGGATTGATAAAGCCGGGAGGTTGTTTAACATAAACTTCCTCCTCTATTTCACCATTTAGAAAAGCACTTTTAATGTCTATTTGGTATAAGGTGATATCATGGTGATTAGCATAGGCAAGTAAGATGCGAATGGACTCAAGTCTAGCAACAGGAGCATAAGTCTCACCATAGTCCATACCTTCGACTTGTGTGTAGCCTTGGGCGACGAGACGTGCTTTGTTGCGAACTACTTGTCCATCTTCATCTTGCTTGTTGTGAAACACCCATTTGGTACCGATGATGTTGTGGTTGTTGTCGGGCTTCTCAACCAATGTCCAAACTTGATTTATCTCAAAGTTGTGTAGCTCTTCATGCATAGCATTTATCCAATCCGGATCTTCCAATGCTTCTTCGACCTTCATAGGTTCAATGCTAGAGATGAATGAATAGTTTTCACAAAAGTTAGCTAAACGAGTTTTAGAGCGAGTGATTCTCCCGGTTTGAATATCATTGTAGATTTGCTCGACGGGATGGTCTTTAGCAATTCTTGCTCGAACTCGTGAAAGCTTTTGCTTGGGTCTTGGTTGAACATCTTCTTCATCTTGTTCTTCTCCTTCTTCTTGGCCTTCTTCTTCTTGGCCTTGTTCATTATTGGCGTTGTCGTTCTCTTGTCGTGGTGGAGAAGGAGGTTGTTGACGTTCTTGATGTACTTCCTCATTTTCTTCATCTTGGTGTGTCCCACTTGTGGATGCTTCTGTATCAACTCTTGGTTCATCTTTCCGTGAAGTAGAAGCTTCCACTTGGACGGACAAGGTACTCTCCTTCACCTCCGTTGGACGAACCTTGCCAATAGACAAGTCTTGGATTGCTTCCGAGGGATCTTTGTCTCCTACATCAATTGGCAATTGCTCTACTTGCGAGCCGTTAGATTCATCAAACTTCACATCTACCGTCTCTTCAACCTTTCGGGTGAAATTGTTGTAGACACGGTAAGTGTGAGAGTTTGAGCCATAACCTAGTAGGAAACCTTCATGAGACTTAGGAGCAAATTTAGAACGATGATGCTTATGAAGAATGTAGCACTTTGAGCCGAATACTCGAAAGTATCAACTTGGAGTTTGTTACCGGTGAGGAGCTCGTATGCCATCTTGCCGAGTAGCTTGTGAAGATACAAGTGATTTGTTGCATGACAAGCTGTCTTAACCGCTTCTGCCCAAAAGTGCTTCGGTGTCTTGTACTCATCAAGCATCGTTCTCCCCATTTCGATGAGCATCTGGTTCTTCCTCTCAACAACTCCATTTTGTTAAGGTGTGTACGTAGCCGAGAAATCATGTGAAATCCCTTCTCCATCAAGAAAGGTGTCCACATTTGCGTTCTTGAACTCCATTCCGTTGTCGCTGCGAACCTTCTTGATCTTCTCTTCAAATTTATTTTGAGCCTTCCTGGCAAAGTTTTTGAAGATCTTTTGGACCTGCGATTTGTCATCAAGAAAGAACACCCACGTAAATCTTGAAAAATCATCAACTATAACTAGACCAAAAGAATTTCCATTGAGACTTTTGTAAGCGTTGGGACCAAAAAGATCCATGTGAAGTAGCTCAAGTGGCCTCCTTGTGGTCATGATGTTCTTCACGGGATGCCTTCCTCCAACCTGTTTACCTGCTTGACAAGCACTGCAAAGTCTATCCTTATCAAATATGACATCGTTAACACCAAGGATACGATTCCCTTTAATAAGCTTGTCAAGGCTTCTCATGCCAACGTGACCTAACCGTCTATGCCATAACCAACCTTTTGAGGATTTAGCAATGAAGCAAGTTCTAGGTTGAGCCTTTTTAGAGAAATCAACAATGTAAAGATCACCTCTATGTATACCGGTAAATACCATTTTATGATTGTCTCGACGAAACACTTGGCAATCTACTTCAGTAAATAGAACATTGAAACCAAAATCAGCAAGTCTAGATACTGAAAGTAAGTTGTAGCCAAGAGATTCAACGAGCATAACATTCTGAATGGAGCTATCATGTGAGATGGCCACCTTACCGATGCCAACCACCTTACCCTTTGAGTTGTCACCAAAAGTGACATACTTTCGAGGACTATCATTTTCAGCAAGCTCACGAAACATGTCTTTATCTCCGGTCATGTGATCGGTACATCCACTGTCAAGAACCCATTCCTTTCCTCCTGCCATATATGCCCGAAGATTTGCCATAAGACCAAAGTGTCTCATTGCATCATCAAGATCAAAGTCATCATTATCATCCTCATCATAGTATCCATGTTCAACATTGTCATGTGGTGGATCAATTCCTAATGAGAGTGATTCATTAGTATGAGTTTGACAATAATCTCCTCTATGAATTCTAGTATCTTTAGAAATAATATCGCTAATAATTCCAACATTTCCTTTGGCACGCATAAGATTTGTAGGTTCAAATAGACAATTACTAAACATAGGATCATTGGAATTCATCTTAGTCAAGGCAATAGACTTATGAAGAATTTCATCCAAATTTTTCAAGGAATAATTAGGAAATCGTTCCTCAAGAAATTTCCATATAGTGTAGGCACACTCGAGAGTAGGCAGCTTCCCAATCAAGTTTCTAGGCAAGCCTCTAGTGATAAGATTAACAGTTCTAACATTTCTAATCATGTCAATAGACTCATCAAGGGTAGGATGCATAGGATTAACACAAGGTGCACAGGGACTAGCAATGTACTTGTTCAAATGATATTGATTGAAAATTACAAGCATCTCATTTTTTCACTCATGAAAATACTCTCCATCATGTATGGGCATTCTATGTCTAAGACTCCCCAAAGTAGACTCATCCATCTTCCTCCAATGGTGATTAAACCAAAGCAATGGAGACCAATGCTCTGATACCACTTGTAGGACCTTGAGAAGAAGTGATAAGTAAGTCTAGAAGGGGGGTGATTAGACTACTTGACCAATTAAAAACTATGCCTTTTCCCAATTTTAGTCTTTGGCAGATTTTAGCTATCTTAGCATAAGTCAAGCAATCTTCACACAATTCAAGCAAGCATGCAAAGAGTATATGAGCAGCGGAAATTAAAGCATGCAACTTGCAAGAATGTAAAGGGAAGGGTTTCGAGATTTCAAACGCAATTTGGAGACACTGTGATTTTTGAGCCGTGGTTCCGATAGGTGGTGCTATCGTACATCTACGTTGATGGAGACTTCAACCCATGAAGGGTAACGGTTGCGCGAGTCCACGGAGGGCTCCACCCAAGAAGGATCCACGAAGAAGCAACCTTGTCTATCCCACCATTTGCTCTGCATTATAAAGGCCTTACCCGCCGTGATTTTTCTTGCTTCCTGGACTTCCTGGAGAGCGCCCTGGGCTTCAACTCGGGCATCGTATGCGCTTTGGCGATCCTTGGTCAGTTTGGTCTCTTGATATGCAATGTTGCGCTCCAAGGACTCGCATTTCTTCATGGCGTCCTGGAGCTCCTGCTGGACCTCAACAACCCTGGCCTCATGCTTTTCACGGGCGGCTTTTTTCCTTGGCCGCTCTCTCCTCGGCCTCGGCCAGAGCCTTCTTGAGGGTCTCCACCTTGATCGCCGCTCCTAATAAATGTCATGGCACTTTAGTCAGTACAAATCATTCAGCCTTCCTGAAATATGGACAAGATTATTGCATTATTGCATACCTTGATTATCCTCCAGATGTTTCTTCACACGGTCGAGCTCTTCCTCGGTCCGCTCCAGACTTTGCTTCAGTCTGGAGACCTCAGCAGCATGAGAGGTCACAGCCAGCAACAACGCCTGCTTATTCATATAGACATGTCAGTTTGGTCTCCTACGATAATAATTTGATCCTCTGTTCGGCTTTTCATTTCGAACACCGGATAGAGTCTCAGGGGCTATTGTCTATACTGTGACATTCTTTTTACATAATTGCTTTGCTTACCTCAAAGCCTGTTAGAAGGCTTGTGCACGCTTCGGTCAGTCCGCTCTTTGCAGAATGGATCTTCTCAACCACTGTACCCATAAGGGTATGGTGTTCCTCAACAATGGAAGCGCTTCCAGCAAATTATCCAGTGCCTCCGGATGACAGAGGATACCGGTGGAACAGGCACACCTCCTTCTTTTGAAAGAGGTTGCTTGCCTGATTCTAGAGCCGTATAGATCTCCGGAATTGTATTCGTCTGGGGGTGAATTGGATATGGCCCACATTGCCAGTATCCATGGAGATTTGCTCCTCCATGTGTCCGGCAACCGAGGTTTCACCCTCCGGCGCCGCCTTGATGGCCTCCTGAGTCTCTCCTTGGCCTGGGATCCTTTGGGACAACGCCTCGGCACCATCCGTAGCCTTGGGAGAGGAGGCCACCAGGAGGGACCCGCTATCCATTGCCTCTGGGTCCAGCGAATCTCCGAAAGACGAGGACCGCTCGAGGTCGGACCGAGCCGGACTACAGATGCATGACTCAACATGTTAAGACTATGAAGTAGAGAGGTCGGATGTATGAATGTGTTCGGGTCTTTGAGTACTCGCGGTTTGGCCAGGGGCTTCTCCCTGGGGCACCATTCCAAGCTGTTGTCGGTGTCCGCTGTGGAGTTGTCCGAAAGGGAAGCCTCCCCCTTCTTGGACGCCTCGGCCTCCAGATGTGTGGAGGTCACCCTCTTCTTCCTCCCCCCAGGGGGGAATGGCTTTCTTCTTCCTCCTCTTCCTTGTCATCCTTGGCGGAGGAGGAATGAGTCTCGGTGTCTTCGGATGTCATGTCCGAAGCACCCTTGCGACGGAGACCACTCCTGGTCTCCTTGGTCTCCTTGGCCTTCTTCTCTAGTGCTTGATAGGGCGCCAGAACCAGCATCTTCGTCTGAAGTGGAATTGTTGGGTCTTCGGGCAGCGGAGCCGGACAGTGAATCCGCTCCGCCTTCTTTGTCCAGCCCTGAAAGAATCTGTAGGAAGGCTTAGGCTTCTTCCTCAAATATGCAAGTAAAAGATATACCTTGAAAACATGTAAAAACTTACCAAACTAGCGGGATGCGCCAAGTTGTGCCCACGGTCCTCGGTCGAGTCCAGCCACGTCTGGTTAGACTTGAAAAGCACCTTCCAGATGTCTTCGTCTGTAGTGCCGAAGAACTCCAGTAGGGTCTGGTGCTTGGCCGGATCGAACTCCCACAGATGGCAAGTCCGGCTTTGGCATGGAAGGATCCGGCGAACTAGCTTCACCTGGATCACGTTGACAAGCTTGATGTTCTTGTCCACCATGTTCTCGATGCGCGCCTGAAGCGTTGTCATCTCGTCTGACAAAGACCAGTCTAGGCCCTTCTCTGGCCAGGAGGTGAGCCGGGTCAGGGCTCCGGATCGGAATTCGGGAGCCGCGACCCAGGTGGTGTCGTGTGGCTCAGTGACATAGAACCACTGTTGTTGCCACCCTTTGACGGTCTCAATAAAGGTACATGTTGGCCATGTAACGTTGGGCATCTTGCTCACCATGGCGCCTCCGCACTCTGCGTGTTGGCCACCCACCACCTTCGGCTTCACATTGAAGGTATTCAACCACAATCCAAAGTGTGGTGGGGTGCGGAGGAAAGTCTCGCACACGACAATGAATTCCAAGATGTTGAGGAAAGAATTTGGGGATAGATCATGGAAATCTAGCCCGTAGTAATACATGAGTCCACGGACGGATGGGTGGAGAGGAAATCCCAGCCTGCGGATGAAGTGAGAGAGGAATACAACCCTCTCATGGGGCTCCGGAGTGGGGACGATCTGTCCCTCGGTCAGAAGTCAGTGGGTGATTTCCTAGGCCAGATACCCGGCCTCCCGGAGCTTTGTAATATCCTTCTCCTTGATGGAGGAGACCATCCACTTGCCCCGCGCTCCAGATTCGGACATGGCTCGAGTGCTTTCTAGGGGCGGAAAGGATGAGAACTTGGGTGCTGGAGCTCGAGAATGGGGGAAGCGGAGAGAAAGAAGGCGTGGGTGAAAGAGATGAATCCTTATCTCTTTATAAAGGCAGTGAATATCAAGCGCCTCCCCACTCGCTCTAAAAACTCGCTTATCCCCAAGGGTCGTGCAAATGGTACGGTGGAATTACCGAAGCCCGTATCGATGAGAATCCCGCAATAAGGGGACACGATCTCTGCTTTGACAAGACATGCCAATGAAACCGCATCTCGAAATATGGAGCCGCGGGCTAAAAAACGGTTCGAAATAATGGTCGGGCGGCGACGTGATGTCATGCTACAAAAAGTTGTCAGCGGATTGGACTCGTGAAAATATTATGCTCTCTACGGTTGTGTGTGGAATTTGTTTTGCAGAGCCGGACACGATTCTTGTGTTCGAAGACTATTTTGGAGTATTCGGAGAAGGAACACGCCTTGCAATGCCGAAGACAATCTGCGCGTCAGACACCTCGTAATTGAAGCCTAGTTCAGGGGCTACTGAGGGAGTCCTGGATTAAGGGATCCTCGGACGGCCGGACTATGAAGCGTAGGCCGGACTGTTGGGATGTGAAGATACAAGACCGAAGACTCTCTTCCGTGTCCGGATGGGACTCTCCTTGGCGTGGATGGCAAGCTTGGCGTCTGGATAATGAGGATTCATTTCTCTGTAACTGACTATGTACAACCCTAGTCCCCTCCGCTGTCTATATAAACTGGAGGGATTAATCCGTGGAGGGAGAATCGTAATCATACAGCCTAGACTTCTAGGGTTTAGTCATTATGATCTCGTGGTAGATCACCTCTTGTAATACTCATATTCATCAAGATCAATCAAGCAGGAAGTAGGGTATTACCTCCATAGAGAGGGCCCAAACCTGGGTAAACATTGTGTCCCCCGTCTCATGTTACCATCGACCTTAGACGCACAGTACGGGACCCCCTACCCGAGATCCGCCGGTTTTGACACCGACACATACCCTCAGCCCTGAGGGTGAACTACTCCCTCCTCATCATGGAGAGCGCCGGGATGATGAAGATGGCCACCGGTGATGGATCCCCCCTCCGGAAGGGAGCCGGAACAGGGCCTCGATTGGTTTTTGGTGGCTACGGAGGCCTGAGGCGGTGGAACTCCCGATCTAGGTTTCTTTTCGGGGGTTTCTGTATTTATAGGAATTTTTGGCGTTGGTCTCACATCAGGAGGGTCTCTGAGTCATCCACGAGGCAGGGGGCGCGCCCTCCACCCTCGTGGATGGCTCGGGACTCTTCTGGCCCAACTCTTTTACTCCGGGGGCTTCTTTTGGTCCATAAAAAATCATCAAAAATTGGCACGTCAATTGGACTCCGTTTGGTATTCCTTTTCTGTAAAACTCAAAAACAAGGAAAAAAATAGAAACTGGCACTGGGATCTAGGTTAATAGGTTAGTCCAAAAAATCATATAAAACAACATATAAATGCATATAAAACATCTAAGATGGATAATATAATAGCATGGAACAATCAAAAATTATAGATACGTTGGAGACCTATCAACTTCCTTGTCCAACATCAACTTTTTAGCATGTCATATTTAATTGAGTGCTCACAATCATAAAAGATGTCCAAGATAGTATATTTATATGTGAAAACTTCTCTTTCTTTATTACTTCCTATTAATTGCATCGATGACCAAAACTATGTTTGTCAACTCTCAACAACTTTTATTCATCATACTCTTTATATGTGAAGTCATTACTCTCCATAAGATCAATACGATATTTTTATTTCTTTTTATTCTTTCTTTTATTCTCTCAAGATCATAGCAAGATAGCAAATCCCTCGACTCAAAACTAATCTTTATTATATATAACTCACGGACTCGATTACATAGATAGGGATCAACACAAAACTCAAAGCTAGATCATACTAAACTTTATTCTACTAGATCAAGACATAACCAAAAGGATCGAACTGAGAAAACAGTAAAGATAGAAGTGTGATGGTGATATGATACTGGGGCACCTCCCCCAAGCTTGGCAGTTGCCAAGGGGAGTGCCCATACCCATGTATTTATGTCTCTTTCTTCGGAGGTGGTGGTGATGGAGTTGTTGATGATGTAGGCTTGTCGTCCATCTTCCAAGGCATAGGCTCACTATCATAGAAGGATGATCGGGTCTCCGGGATCCTCAAATCTGTAGCCAAACTCATCCTCTTGAATCTATATTCATACTCATAGTTTTGGTTTTGCAGGTCATAGATCTGGGCTTGGAGGTGCTCGATTTTCTCGTGAAGCTTGAAGATGGTCTCCCCAATGTTCTTGGCATCCAGCTTGTGGTTGTTGGTGAACTCCGCGATCATCATGTTGTTGGTGTTGAGTCCGCGTTCCACCATCCCTTGGCACTTGAAAATTTGTTGCTCCATTGCTTCGAGTCTTGTCTCCACGCTTCCGGTCCTCATTGGTCCCTCAACATCGCGGATGTGCAGCACCCCCTCACGCATCTCAATGGCTTGAGGGTATTGCAGCACCTCCGTGAGGTAGGGGTTGATGACCTTGGGGGCGCTTGAAGACGTCATGGTGATCTAGATTGGTCAGTAAAATAGCTCGAAACAAAAACAGAGGATTTTGTCGTGGTAAGGTGGTCAAAACCTTCGGGATATTATATAATGATTTTTTACCGACCAAAAGAAGTATCGTGCAAGAAAACGGAGTCCGAAGGGCACACGAGGTGTCCATGAGGCAGGGGGGCGCGCCTAGGGGGGTAGGGCGCGCCCTCCACCCTCGTGGATGCCTCGTGTCCCTTTCAGACTACTTCTTATTTTCCTATTTTTTTTAATATTCCAAAATGGAGAAAAATTGCAATTAGAACTGTTTTGGAGTCGGTTTACTTATGGTACCACATACCTATTCCTTTTCGGAGTTTGAATCATTCTGGAAAGTGTCCCTTATGTACTCCTCTGGGGTTACAATGTCAATAACATTGGTTTCAACATTTATGGGATTTCCTGACATATAATGTTTGATTCTTTGCCTGTTCACCACCTTCGGGTTTGTGCCTTCGACATGGTTGATTTTTATGGCACCGGAACGATAGACCTCCTTGACAACGTAAGGACCTTCCCATTTAGAGAGAAGTTTTCCTACAAAAAATCTTAAACGAGAGTTGTATAGCAAAACATAATCACCTACGTTAAACTCACGCTTTTGTATCCTTTTGTCATGCCATCTTTTAACTTTTTTAAAAAACAGTTTGGCGTTCTCATAGGCCTGGGTTCTCCATTCATCAAGTGAGCTAATGTCAAATAGCCTCTTCTCACCGGCAAGTTTGAAATCATAATTGAGCTCTTTAATTGCCCAATATGCCTTATGTTCTAATTCGAGAGGTAAGTGACATGCTTTTTTATAAACCATTTTATACGAAGACATACCCATAGGATTCTTATATGCAGTTCTATAGGCCCATAATGCATCATCAAGTTTCTTGGACCAATTCTTTCTAGATCTATTAACAGGCTTTTGCAAAATTAATGTAATCTCTCTATTACTCCATTCTACCTGACCACTAGACTGTGGATGGTATGGGGATGCAATTCTATGATTAACATCATACTTAGCAAGCACTTTACAAAAAGCACCATGAATAAAATGTGAACCACCATCAGTCATTAAGTATCTAGGGACTCCAAACCTCGGAAAAATAACTTCTTAAAGCATCTTAATAGAGGTGTTATGATCAGCGCTACTAGTTGGAATAGCTTCTACCCACTTAGTAACGTAATCAACAGTAACTAAAATATGTGTATATCCATTATAGGAAGGAAAATATCCCATATAATCAAAGCCCCAAACATCAAATGGTTCAATAACAAGTGAATAGTTCATAGGCATTTCTTGACGTCTACTAATATTACCAATTCTTTGACATTCATCACAAGACAAGACAAACTTACGGGCATCTTTGAAGAGAGCAGGCCAATAAAAACAGGATTGCAATACCTTATGTGCAGTTCTATCTTCAGCGTGGTGCCCTCCATATGCCTCGGAGTGACACTTGCATAGGATCTGTTCCTGTTCATGCTCAGGTACACAATGTCTAATAACACCATCTACTCCTTCTTTATAAAGGTGTGGATCATCCCAGAAGTAATGTCTTAAATCATAGAAAAACTTTTTCTTTTGCTAGTATGTGACACTAGGTGGTATAAATTTAGCAACAATGTAATTAGCATAATCAGCATACCATGGAACAGTATGAGAAGCATTTATGACAGCTAATTGTTCATCAGGAAAGCTATCATCAATAGGTAGTGGGTCATCAAGAACATTTTCTAACCTAGACAAGTTGTCTACAACGGGGTTCTCAGCTCCCTTTCTATCAATAATATGCAAATCAAATTCTTGTAGAAAGAGAACCCATCTAATAAGTCTAGGTTTAGCATCTTTATTTTCCATAAGGTATCTAATAGTAGCATGATCAGTGTGAACAATTACTTTGGAATCAACAATATAAGGTCTGAACTTATCACAAGCAAATACAACTGCCAAAAATCCCTTTTCAGTAGTAGCATAATTTCTCTGGGCACTGTCTAGAGTTTTACTAGCATATTGGATAACATTTAATTTCTTATCAACTCTTTGCCCTAGAACAACACCTACAGCATAATCACTAGCATCACACATAATTTCAAAGGGTAAATTCCAATCAGGTGGCTGGACAATAGGTGCAGAAATCAAGGCTTTCTTAAGTATTTCAAATGCTTCTACACAATCATCATCAAAGACAAAAGGAACATCTTTTTGTAAGAGATTAGTCACAGGCCTAGAAATTTTAGAGAAGTCTTTAATGAACCTCCTATATAAACCGGCATGACCAAGGAAACTTCTTATACCTTTGATGTCCTTAGGACACAACATCTTTTCAGTAGCATCAACTTTATCTTTATCAACTTCAATACCTCTTTCAGAAATGTTATGCCCCAAGACAATACTTTCATTAACCATAAAGTGGCACTTCTCCCAATTCAAGACAAGGTTAGTTTCTTCACATCTCTACAAGACTCGATCAAGGTTGCTTAAGCAATCATCAAAAGAAGTTCCATACGCAGAGAAATCATCCATGAAAACCTCAAAAATCTTTTCACAAAAGTCAAAGAATATAGCCGTCATACATCTTTGAAAGGTAGCAGGTGCATTACATAAACCAAAAGGCATACGTCTATAAGAAAAGGCACCGAAAGGGCAAGTAAAAGTGGTCTTATTCTGATCCTTTTCTGACATAGGTATTTGAGAGAACCCAGAATAACCATCTAGAAAGCAAAAATGTGTATGTTTGGATAATCTTTCTAGCATTTGATCAATAAAAGGTAAAGGGTAATGATCTTTTCTAGTAGATTTATTTAATTTGCGGAAATCAATTACCGATCTATAACCTGTAACAATTCTTTGTGGGGTCAATTCATCCTTATCATTAGGAACAACAGCAATACCTCCCTTCTTAGGGACACAATGTACAGGACTTACCCACTGACTATCAGCAACAGGATAAATTATACCTGCCTCCAGAAGCTTTAGTATTTCATTTCTTACCATTTCTTTCATCTTAGGATTTAACCATCGTTGGTGATCAACAACTGGTTTAGCATCTTTCTCCAGCTTTATTTTGTGCTGGCATAGGGTGGGACTAATGCCCTTAAGATCATCAAGAGTATATCCAATAGCAGCACGGTGCTTCTTCAGAGTTTTCAATAATTTCTCTTCTTCATGCTCTAAAAGGTTAGCACTAATAATAACAGGATATATCTTCTTTTTATCAAGATAAGCATATTTTAAAGTATCAGGTAATTGTTTAAGCTCAAACACGGGATCGCCCTTAGGTGGAGGAGGATCCCCAAGGATTTCAACAGGCAAGTTGTGTTTCAAAATAGGTCCCCGTTTAAAGAATGCTTCATCTATTTCCCTTCTTTCATTCATAAACATATCATTTTCATGGTCTAGCAAATATTGTTCTAAAGGATCATAGGAGGCATGACAATAGAAGCAAGACCGATTATTTCATCTTTAACAGGTAATTCTTTATCATGGGGTTGTCTATGGAATTTAGCAAAATTAAAATCATGAGACACATCCCCTAAACCAATAGTAACAGTATCCTTTTCGCAATCTATCTTAGCACTAACAGTATTCAAGAAGGGTCTACCAAATATAATGGGACAAAAGTCATCTTGTGGGGAACCAAGAACAAGAAAATCAGTAGAATATTTCATTTTCCCACACAAGACATCAACATCTCTAACAATCCCGATTGGCAAAATAGTATCTCTATTGGCAAGCTTGATAGTAACATCAATACCTTCTATTTCAGCGGGTGCGATATCATGCATAATTTCTTCATATAAGGAATGAGGTATTGCACTTGCACTAGCACCCATATCACATAAGCCATGACAACAATGATCTCATATTTTAACAGAAACAACATGCATGCCAACAACAAGTCTATGTTTATTTTCAGTATCGGGTCTAGCAATTCTAGCAGCTTCATCACAGAAGTAAATAACATGCCCATCAATATTGTCGACCAAGAGATCTTTAACCATAGCAATACTAGGTTCAACTTTAATTTGCTCAGGGGGTGTAGGTATTCTAGCATTACTCTTATGAACCATAGTTGAAGCTTTAGCATGATCCTTTATTCTAACAGGGAAAGGTGGTTTCTCAATATAAGCAGTAGGAACAATAGGATCAACATTATAAGTGATAGTCTTTTCTTCAACTTTAATAGGTTCTACTACTTTTACTTCAATGGGAGGATGATGTTTAAACCACTTCTCCTTAGGGAGATCAACATGAGTAGCAAATGATTCACAGAAAGAAGCTACTATCTCATTTTCAAGTCCATATTTAGTGCTAAATTCACGAAAAGCATCGTTATCCGTAAAAGATTTAACACAATCAAACTTAGGTGTTATACCTGACTCCTTACCTTCGTTGAGTTCCCAATCTTCAGAGTTGCGTTTAATTATTTCCAATAAATCTCATCTGAATTCAATAGTCTTCATCATAAAAGAACCAGTACAAGAAGTATCGAGAATGGAACGATTATTGAGAGAAAGCCGAGCATAAAATTTTTGAATAATAATTTCTCTTGAGAGCTCATGATTGGGGCATAAATATAACATTGACTTAAGCCTCCCCCAAGCTTGATCGATACATTCTCCTTCGCATGGCCAAAAATTATATATATAATTACGATCACAATGAACCAGATGCATAGGATAAAACTTCTGATGAAATTCCAATTTCAATCCATTGTAGTTCCACGATCCAATATCATCACATAGCCTAAACCATGTCAATGTCTTTCCCTTCAAAGATAAAGGGAAGACCTTCTTCTCGATAATATCCTCGGGCATACCTGCAAGCTTAAATAATCCACAAACTTCATCCACATAGATTAGGTGCATATCGAGATGTAATGTTCCATCTGCTGTAAAAGGATTAGCTAGCAATTTCTCTATCATACCCGAAGGAATTTCAAAGTAAACATTTTCAGTAGGTTCAATAGGTTGAGGAGCAACTCTTTGCTCTTCTGGTCGGGGTGAAGATACCCCGAACAAGCCCCTCAAAGGATTATTTTCCATAGTAACAAGTGACAGTAAATTTCAGCACAATATATAAATGTTTCCTTACCAAATTCCACCTACCAAAGGCGCTTCACTCCCCGGCAACGGCGCCAGAAAAGAGTCTTGATGACCCACAAGTATAGGGTATCTATTGTAGTCCTTTCGATAAGTAAGAGTATCAAACCCAACGAGGAGTAGAAGGAAATGACAAGCGATTTCCAGTAAGGTATTCTCTGCAAGCATTGAAATTATCGGTAACAGATAGTTTTGTGATAAGGTAATTTGTAAGGGTAACAAGTAACAAAAGTAACAAGGTGCAAAAAGGTGGCCCAATCCTTTTTGTAGCAAAGGACAAGCCTGGACAAACTCTTATATAAAGCAAAGCGCTCTCGAGGACACATGGGAATTATCGTCAATCTAGTTTTCATCATGCTCACATGATTCATGTTAGGTACTTTGATAATTTGATATGTGGGTGGACCGGTGCTTGGGTATTGCCCTTCCTTGGACAAGCATCCCACTTATGATTAACCCCTCTTGCAAGCATCCGCAACTACAAAGAAGAATTAAGGTAAACCTAACCATAGCAAGAAACATATGGATCCAAATCAGCCCCTTACGAAGCAACGCATAAACTAGGTTTAAGCTTCTGTCACTCTAGCAACCCATCATCTACTTATTACTTCCCAATGCCTTCCCCTAAGCCCAAATAATGGTGAAGTGTCATGTAGTCTACGTTCACATAACACCACTAGAGGAGAGACAACATGCATCTCATCAAAATATCGAACGAATACCAAATTCACATGATTACTTATAACAAGATTTCTCCCATGTCCTCAGGAACAAACGTAACTACTCACAAATCATATTCATGTTCATAATCAGAGGGGTATTAATATGCATACTAGCATCAACTACAAGGAGTAATCAACACTACTAGGAACCCACAGGTATCAATCTGAGGTTTTGAGACAAAGATCGGATACAAGAGATGAACTAGGGTTTGAGAGGAGATGGTGCTGGTAAAGATGTTGATGGAGATTGACCCCCTCTCGATGAGAGGATCGATGGTGATGATGATGGTGACGATTTCCCCCTCCCAGAGGGATGTTTCCCCGGTAGAACAGCTCCGCCGGAGCCCTAGATTGGTTCCGCCAAGGTTCTGCCTCGAGACGGCGGTGGCGCTTCGTCCCGAAAGCTTCCTTATGATTTTTTCCAGGGCAAAAGACACCATATAGCAGAAGATGGGCATAGGGGGGCTGCCAGGTGGCCCACGAGGCAGGGGACGCGGCCAAGGGGTAGGGCGCACCCTCCGCCCTAGTGGACAGTGGGTGGCCCCCCTCTGGTGCTTTCTTCACCCAATATTTTTAATATATTCCAAAACTGACTTTCGTGGAGTTTCAGGACTTTTGGAGTTGTGCAAAATATGTCTCTATTATTTGCTCCTTTTCCAGCCTAGAATTCCAGCTGTCAACATTCTCCCTCTTCGTGTAAACCTTGTAAAATAAGAGAGAAAAGGCATAAGTATTGTGATATAATGTGTAGTAACGGCCCATAATGCAATAAATATCGATATAAAAGTATGATGCAAAATGGACGTATCACTGGCGCACAAAGTTTCTGTTTTTCAACAAGATCAAGTCAACTATCACCCAACATGATCCCATAGGCTTTACTTGGCACAAACACTAATTAAAACATAAAAACACAATCATAACAATATCATAATTGTGCAAACACTCAAGAACAGAAAGAAAAGGCAAAAATAAATTTTATTCATTGGGTTGCCTCCCAACAAGTGATATCATTTTATGCCCCTGGCTAGGCATAATGCATAAATCTAAGTATTGTCATTTGTAGTTTTGGCAACTTTTGCAAGGGCTTTCTCAAAACTCTTTATGCTTCCTAAATTCTCAGGAAAAGAAACCATTTTGAGATCTAAAATATCCACCCGTTTATTGCATAGAGTAATCAAAGTATTTATGCGATTCAGGTTTCCACTAATATGTTTGAGAGGTTCATTATATTTTTGCAACTCGACCATATGTTTATGCAAATCATCAACTTTTCTAGAATTTGAACCCCTTCTTGGGTAAAGGTAATTTTTGGTTGGTGGGATTCCCAAGATCCCCTCTAAGATCTCATAAGTAGTATTAGCATCAACTTCAATAAAATTCCCTTTAGCGGCAAAATCCAAAAGTTGACTATGATGCAAAGCTAATCCTATATAAAAAATTCGAAGCAAAATCCTTTCCTCTCCTTTAAGATTGCTAATGCGATAAGATTCCATTAATCTATACCAAGCGTCTTCCAAAATTTCTTCTTGTCTCTGCTTGAAGTATAAAACTTCAAAATCTGGAGATAAAGGAGGAGGAGTCGTGCTAGACATAGTGACAAGGTAGACAAGCAAGATCACACACATAAACAGATCTGACGAAAAAACATTGAACAAAAAAGAGGGCAAATAAAATGGCATTTTTTGTGAAGTGAGGGAGATGAAAACGAGAGGCAAATGGCAAATAATGTAAATTGCAAGGATATGAGATTTATGATTAGGAACCTGATAGATGTTGATGATGTCTCCCCGGCAACAGCGCTAGAAATCCTTTCTTGATGGCTCATGTACGCGTCAGTTTTTCCCCAAAGAGGAATGGATGATGCATCATAGCTACGGTAGGTATTTTCCTCAGTGATGAAACCAAGGTTATCAGACCAGTAGGAGAACCAAGCAACACTATGTAAACGGTACCTGCACACAAAGAAAAAAATACTTGCAACCCGACGCGTAAGAGGGTTGTCAATCCCTCCCGTGTAAAAGATTGGTAAAGATATAATTTGGTAGATGTAAATAAAATAACGGCAAATAAAATTCAGCGAGGTATTTTTGGGGTTTTGATAATATAGTTCTGAAAAATAAAAGATGCAAATAAATAAAAAAGGCAAATAGCAATAAAGATCTGAAGATATATGATGGGAAAATAGACCCGGGGGCCGTAGATTTCACTAGTGGCTTCTCTCGAGAAAATAGTATACGATGAATGAACAAATTACTATTGGGAAATTGATAGAACTTCAAATAATTATGACGATATTCAGGCAATGATCATTATATAGGCATCACGTCCAAGATTAGTAGACCTACTCCTGCCTGCATCTACTATTATTACTGCACACATCGACCGCTATCCAGCATGCATCTAGTGTATTGAGTTCATGGAGAAACAAAGTAATGCAATAAGAACGATGACATGATGTAGACAAGATCTATTCATGTAGGAATAGACCCGTCTTGTTATCCTTAATGGCAACAATCAATATGTGTCTTGCTGCCCCTTCTGTCACTGGGAAATAACACCGCACGGCTGAACCCAGCACAAAGCACCTCTTCCCATGGCAAGAAAAATTGATATAGTCGGACTAACTAAACCAAAGATTCGAAGAAGAAATACGAGGCTATAAGTAATCATGCATATAAGAGATCAAAAAATCAAATAACTTTCATGGATAAAATAGGTCTGATCATAAACTCAAAGTTCATCGGATCCCAACAAACACATCGCAAAAAGAGTTACATCAAATAGATCTCCAAGAGACCATTGTATTGAGGATCAAAAGAGAGAAGAAGCCATATCTACTGCCTATGGGCCCGTAGGTCTACAATGAACTACTCACGCATCATCGGAGAGGCACCAATGAGGATGGTGAACCCCTCTGTGATGTTGTCT
Organism: Triticum aestivum; assembly: GCF_018294505.1. Classification (NCBI taxonomy): domain Eukaryota; kingdom Viridiplantae; phylum Streptophyta; class Magnoliopsida; order Poales; family Poaceae; genus Triticum; species Triticum aestivum. The sequence continues at coordinate 63,482,676 of NC_057804.1, read as the reverse complement.
AGATTGGATCGCGTGGTTCTGGAACATGCAGCGGCTGGTATTGTGTTTTCGTCAACTCCCCTAGTGTTTCTGAAATATTTGGGTATTTATAGGGTGAAGAGTCGGTGTAGGAAACCACCGAGGTGGGCATAACCCACTAGGGCATGCCCAGGTGGGTTGTGCCCCCTCGAGGCACCCCTTTGGTACTTCTTTGGTCATCCTGTGTCTTCTAGCCCATAAAAATTCTCCAAAAAGTTTTATTAGGTTTGGACTCCGTTTGGTACTAATATTCTACGAAGTAAAAAACAAGCAAAAAAATAGCAACTGATACTGGGCAGTATGTCAATAGGTTAGTCCCAAAAAATGATATAAATTTGTTATAAACTGACTGTAAAACATCCAAGAATGATAATATAACAGCATGGAACGATCAAAAATTATAGATACGTTGTAGACGTATCACCTCCTAACGGCTCTTGGGGAGGAGCTGCTTCTTCTTGGGGGTGGCCTCGGGAGGCAGGATGTCGCCCTCATCATTAGAGTTTTCAGCCGCCGCAGCCTGGTAGGGGCACTCAAGAGAGTAGACTACATCCTTCTCATCGCAGGCGTCTGTGATGATGCCGCTGCACCCTAGCATCTTGAGTACGTTGTAGCCATGGTGGGTTGCCGCCATGAACTTGGCGAGGGCCGGGTACCCCAGGATGGCGTTGTACGGGAGGCGATGTGGGCGACGTCGAAGTCGATGAGCTTGATGTGGTAGTTGTCGCGCTTGCCGAAGGTGACTGGGGGGCGTACTTGCCCCAGGGGGGCGGTAGACCCGTCGGTCACCCTAAAGAATGGCTTGGTTGGCATGAGTTGATCATAGGGAACCCGAAGTGTCTCGAACGTCTCGATAGAAAGGACATTGAGCCAAGCGCCACCATCGATGATGGTCTTGGTGACGAGGACATTGCTAATGGTGGGCGTGCAAAGCATGGGGAGCATGCCTGCTGCGGCTGAGCACTTTAGGTGGTCCTTGGAGTCGAAGGTAATGGCGTACTGCGACCACCTGAGGGGACGCGCGGCCTCAAGCCTCGGGAGGGTTGCGTTCACCTCACGAGAGAACTGCTTGAAGATGCGGTTCGAGGCAGGGGCCTGGACACCACCCATGATGAAGGCGATCACACAGAGTTCCTGGAAGACCCCAGCCCCATCATCCTATCGGTTGTCATCATTTCTCCTTGACGGCCGCGACAGCGGAGGGAGGCCGGCATTACCCTGGGGACGGTCCTCACGAAGCTGGTCACTCCAGGGGCCGTCACGAGGCTGATCCCGCCAACGGTCCTCGCGAGGCTTGTCATGGCAGTCCTGGCGAGGGTCGTGGTTGTCCCAGCGGCCTCTGGTCTCCTCCATGGCCGTAGCCACGGTCTCCGCGCACGGGGCGGCGGTCGAGGCACCCGTCACGGAGTGCCCTGAGCTCCTGATAGTCGTTGGTGTTGTGGTTGTGTATGTTGTGGAAGACGCAGAACGGGCAGTTGCCCCTGGGAGGCTCATCATGGTCGCAGTCGCGCTTCATCTCAGGCTCTACCGCAAGCACGGTGGGGCCCTTGCGCTTCACTTCCTTAGCCTTGGCCTTCTTGTCTTCAGGGTCGGCCTCCGGAAGCTCGAGGAGGGAGAGGGGACCCTCTTCGGCCCTTGCACACTTGTTCCCCAGGTTGAACATCTCCAGGGCCGAGCACAAGTCGTCGTGGATGGAAAGCTCCTCTATCATCTTGACGTCTCTGAAGCCATCGGTGAACGCCGAGATGATGGCCTCGTCCGATCCCTTCGTGATCTTGAGGCGGACATCCATGAAGCGTTGTATGTACTTGTGCAGAGTCTTGCCCGACTGTTGCTTCACGTTGCAGGTCATTCACTGCAGTGGTGTGGTCGCGGATACCCTGGAAGTTGGCGATGAAGCACTCACGAAGCTCATCCCAGGAGGAGATCGATCCCTCGGGAGGTGAAGGAGCCAAGAGCACGCGCCATCCTTCAGAGCCATGGGGAACCAGTTCGCCACGACCTTGTCATCACCGTTCACCACCTTGATGCTCAGCGACTAGAGCTAGAGGAACTCCGCAGGGTCGGGGGTGCCGTCGTAGCATGGAGGCAGGTCTGGCTTGAACTTGTTAGGCCAGGCGACGCGGCGCAGCCTCGGGGTGAAGGCGCGGCAGCCCGTTGCACTCACGGGCGCAACAAGCATGGAGGGGGCTCGATCTTGACGTCCACGCGCCACTGCCTCCAGCGGCGCGTGGTCCTGGTGTTGGCACGATGGTGCGAGGAGCGACCTCGTGTCACCTTGTGGCCGCTGCACCACCTGGCAGCTTGCCTATCCCGTGCGGGCACCGGTGCTCCACGCGGTGGGTCAGGGTCGGCGCCACGCAGAGGAGGAGGAGGAGGCGCGCCATGGGCCACGTCACCCGCACGAGACGATGGGGGACGGAGCGAGTGGGAAGGCGTCGGGGCCTCGCCGGCGGTGTTGATGAGCTTGATGATGCGGCTGAGCCAGGCATCGTGGCCCTCGTCGGCGGGGCGGTAGCGCAGCAGCTCACGCGCCATGAGCAGCCACGCACCGGCCCGCGGCGAGCGTGGGAGGACGACACCGTGGCGGGAGTGAGAGACTGAGTAGCAGTGCGGCCGTCGCGCCGCACGGAGGATGGCAGCGATGAGTCCTGCTGCTCGTGAGCGGCGGGGTCAGTGGCAGCATTAGCCACGGAAGAGGCAGAGTGGCGAGGGACACCGCGGCCCACGGGCATCGTCTGGGCGACGCGAGCAGCCCGGCGCTCGGCGCGGACTCAGCTTGTCGGCCATGGGAGCGATGGAGCGGAGACGAAGCAGAACTGGAAGGAGGATTTTGACAGCCCCATACCTGGCGCGCCAAATATCGGATTCAGGGCTCCGCAGACCCACGAAGGTTCGAACTCTCGGGCGTGTGCGAAGATCCCAACCAACTCTAGTCTCAAGCTCACCACCTCACGGCATAGCCTCGTCGAGTGTGCGCGAGCAGGGAAAAAGATGAACACGGCAATTTACACAGGTTCGGGCCACTTTGCGGTGTAAAACCCTACTCCTGCTTTGTGGTGGATTGGCCTCACGAGGAGGTGTGGATGAACTAGTACAGTGGATGAGCAGCCTCGCAAGGCTCGGGTAGTGAAGGTGGAATGGATCTGATCCCCCCTATGGTGGAAACTAGCCTATACTTATAGTGGCCTTGGTCCTCTTCCCTCATAACTGGCGGGAAGGGATCCCATAACAGCCAATTTTGAAAGGGGGCAAGGAGTACATCTTATCCTGACGAAAGGTGGTCTTTGACTGCAAAGCTTTTGGCCATGATGCAGCGGTGGGCTCGGCGATGACATCCGTCCGACCGAGCTTGTGGTCTTAGTCTCGTTGCACCGGAATGGAAACCTTTGGGGCCTTCCTCGGGAACCTACGTCTACCCTTGCTCCCTTAGCACCGAAGAGGAAACTGTCTGCACCCGCCTGGCTTTCGTCGTCGCGGCTCACGTCATCAGGGGCCTCGAGGTCTTCGCGTCGTCCGCCTCGAGAGCCCGGGGGCCCTCGCGAGGTTCTTGTCCTAGAGGCCTTGCCGCTGGGCCGTACCAGGCCGTCGTTGAGCCCGCGTGCTAGGCCACAGGCAGGCAAGTCTGGGTACCCCGATCCTAGAACGCCGACAGCCACCTCCCAATACACGTCGGATATACCTGCGGTTGAGCCGGCCTCATGGTCATGCTTCCAAGGGGTTCACTTCCACAACATTTGCACCATAGACTAGTGGCTGGGGCGTCACCTGGTGGCGCCTCTTAGGCATGATTATGCGCACTAATCAAGCTGTTGTATTTGTTAAGTGTCTGTATAACAATATGCTTAGTTTAGCGAGAAGACAGGCAGCGCAGATGAGGCGGTATTATTTGGAGCTTACATAACTTTTTCTGTTACACGTATCACTATGACACTGACAATTATCCTCAAAAGGGTTACCAGCCAAAAAAACTATGTACTTGACACTTAGAAGAGCTAGTGCATTATTGCTAGTGTAATTTCACAGAAATAATAAGCTAACAATGTATATTTGGTCGATGGAGATGTCCAGATCATGACCAATATGTTACTGTGCGCACTAATCAAGTTGTCGTAGTTGTTAAAGTGTTGACAGTACAAATAAGAGACATTTTTCATGCTTTGCTCAAATCTTCTCTTCGGGTCCATCTCTCTTTAAGATTTCTTGTGAGCTTTATCAACATACCAATTTCACAAATAATAGCACTCTTTTAAATCACATTCGTACACCTCTTATCAAAAGATCGAACAAACTATTCATTGCCAAATCAGAAAGTACCATTCATGTACATCAGGAAAAGAACATTTATAACTGAAATAGCACCCCACATTAAGATCAGTCAACTGCTATGAATCTAAAAACTCAGGGGGTACATACAATTGATCCAAGCAAAGCACTCACCGTACATGAATTACACACCTCTGGCAGCTTCCTACTTCAATCCTAGTACAGACTACAGCCCCATCAGTGAACCATGGAAGGAAGAGAAAAGCAAGCGACAGGAAGAAACCTGATCATAAACTGGAAGAAAAATTGGGACAGCAGAACCCTCACCTCATAATGGACCTTGTGTTTCTTGTCTCTCATGCAGGTTCTGCAGAATAAGATTGTACAACAAATGAGCAGAATCTATAAGCATTGTCTCTTCTGATTATTTGTAATGGCAGCATAACACTTGGTTCAAGCAAACGATTGGTGCTGCTGCTAGTCCTATTTTTTCAGGAGCAGAGCAAATTGTACAGCAAATAAATCACCCATATATACAAGTATGGAACGAATTATACTAAGCTATAATATAACTCCCAAACATAGTGACATTTCAGGAGCAGAGCAAATTGTCCAACAAATAAATCATCCAATACAGGTATGTAATGAATTAGACTAAGTTACTCCATCATACACCTCATATTTGAACCAGGCATGTGTGTGCAATATACAAATTATTTCTCTCATAAACTTGAAACACGACAAGTTGCCCTTACTCATGACTGGTCAAAACATCAAATAAATGGGTGTAAATTAAGCTACCTCAAGCTCCACACCATTATCTGAAAACCAGTGCATATAACATGACATGTAGTAAGCAACTCAATCATTTTCATGGTTGCTGGTCAAAATGGTACACACATTAAATGCCACCATTTCATTCAGACAATCAACAGAAAACCAAATCACTGACACAAAACAGACATGTACAACATGTGTTCCTAGCATACATGCATTACACGACGGCTAGGCCACAATTACAGTGCAGATTATGCAATCAAAAGGCAAGACAGTATGCGGCGTACACGCACCTATGGCTCGAGATGGTGCCCGTTGGCCTGCCGCCGGAGATGTTGACCTACAAACAGCCATTCACACTGACTGGAGGAACACCAAAGCAGCAGATTTGCAGCCCAATGGGAATCAAGGTATTGGTATGGTACCTTCCTTTCATAAGAACTTGCCTTTCTGATATATGACCACCACGTTGATGTTGCATCTCAGGTTCTCCTGTAGCAGAGAAGGATCTTCACAATGCACCACATAAAAATTCAGAAAGAGTAGAACATCAGAAATAGAAATTTTACTAAATGGAAGTTAGAGAGATAAATGACAGTTCATGTGGCAACTTCTTGATTCTCTCCAAATCCCCACTACCATAATCAACAAATCATCACTAAATCCATCAAAACTAATAGAGGCATTATTCAATAGCACAAAATCATGTTTCTGTTGTGCTACAAGATTCAGAAAGGTAAAAGATAAATAATATTCGGTAATACCGTCATAGTCGTATACCAACAAGAAATGCATCACACAGCCACACAAGATTTACCTGTTCTTTTCCCTTGCTTTGCCTTGTAGTGGAAACAAACCAAACATATGTTGTAAGAAACTGTCAACATCGCCACAAAGTCTGATGGCCATGTCAGGATCACATCCTAGCTTATTTTCTTCCTATTTTCTTTCACTGTTTTATGTGGTAGCTCCATTGGTTCCTTAGTTTGTTCTCTTCAGAGAAGTATGCCAAATGATCATCGTGAAAAAGGTACAGCCATCCAGGTTCCCACCTTTATATTTCAGTACAGCGTAGACTATTTTTTACTGCTAATTAAGTGGTTAAACCTTTATATTTCAGTACAGTGTAGACTGGTTTTTTACTGCTAATTAAGTGGTTAACTATCATTACTTTGTTCTATATTAAGTTCCATGTGCAACACAACATTTATCTTCCAAGAGATCTCTTCAGTTCGAGCAAGCATAAAACAAGGTTGCGCGTATCACTTCTCATTAGATGCGAAGCTACTTCCTGTTGGGGGTCACCCTGATAAGGTAAAGATGTGTGTTCATCCTAATTATGCCAACTTGTAAGCTCTGTGAGTGTAGAGGTAGCTCAGGATTTTTATAGTTTTATTTTATTGAGATTCAGGAACTAAACATAAGTAGGAAAACACTCACATTGCCATGTCGCACAGAAATGTCCGTCTAGCATGAAAGCCCTAGCAATGGTGAGAACATAACGAACCTAAATCTCTTCACTCGCTTAGCCCCAATTTAAAATCATAGTTGGAACTTGAAGAAACACAAGAGCATACCTTCAACAGGATTACCACGCACTGCAAATCCGAAATGTTGCATCTAAATAATTCTAACCAATAGAGTTACTCCAATTAGCGACTAACGATCTGGAACGACAGCCAAATCAAACAGGGGGAGATGGATAGAGCCACCGGGAAGAGAAGAGGGGCAAGAGCACCTTGATCGCGGATGCCGTGCTTGTCGTCCGTGCGTGGAGCAGCCCATGGCCATCAGCCGCGCGACTGCAATCGCGGTGCAGGGCGAGCTAGAGGTCGTGCTTGGTCGCAGCCAGCTCGAGGCCTTAATGGCGACCTGCGTGACCGCATCAGGAAGTAAAGCAAATCGGACCTTCATGAGTAACAACAATGCAACATCCAAATCGAATTGAGTCGAACCAAGGGCAGAAAAGAGAGACGTGAGAGGCATCAGAGGGAACGGCATCCTGATGTAGCTCGGCATCTCCCGCTCTTTCATGGTGCGGTACTGGATGTCTTATGAAGGCGGAAGTGTTAATTAATTCTCATTCAAACGTAGCTAATAACATCATAGTGTATAGTATTCAAAGCACAGGAGCATCTGTTGGGACATACCTCAAACACCTATTGCGCATCCAGAACTGGGGCTCGATTCCCGGCCTTGAGATCCATGAACCTCGGCGCCCCGCTAAGGACAAGACAACGACACGCGCAGCGCGGGGGGGGGGGGGGGGGGGGGGGGCACGGCAGCGGCGGCCGATGACGAGGGCGAGATGCACGAATGGCGGCAGGATCCGACCCTGCTGGTCGATCTGGGGCGAGGAAGAGGGGAGGACCTCATCGGTGGTGGGGGAGATGGTGAGGGAAGGAGAGAAGGGGTGGGGGCGCCAGCTGCAGGGGAAGGAAGACGTCCAGGGAAAGGGGTGGTCGCGGCGGCTGTAGACGAGGGAGAGGTAGAGGAATCAGGGGCTGACGCTGAGCGAGCGAACCCTTCCGTTCTTTTTGTCCCTTCGACTGTTTTTTTTGTCGGCTAGCTAGTCCTACGTGGACGTCGCGAGCATGCGCCCCTTGCGCGACCGTTAATGTGTTGTATGGGCAATTACTGTGGCCTAGGGTTTGACGGACTACCTCGTGCTCATTGGGTGGCCACCGCATGGTCCATGGGCGGACACCGAGTGGTCCGTGTGGACACAAACCCGACCCAATTCCTTTTTTTGGGGGGGATTAGACACGAAACGAAAAATGCCCAAACGAAGCAGACGAAATGTTGGAGTTATCCTATGTTACTCTAATAAAATCAAGTTACAACAAAATAGCATCCAATGGTTTACATCTCCAAGTTTCTCTCCCCTCGCGCCCAAGATTTAAGCCGCTCTAATAAAATCATTATTGAGTTACAAAAAGCACAGCACTCGCCTAAAGGACGCCTCATCTGAAAACTGCCTGTCCTTGGCCAAGACTTGGGCTGCTGAGGAGATCAGCTGAGCATCACCAATCTGATGGCTGGAGAAATTTGGAATCGAAACCTCATCAAACGGAAAGCCTGAGTAGACCAAAAATACTTCGTATGTTAATTTGGTTGCGTAGCTAACACACGTAGCACGGTACAAGTTCTTACCACCACATTTTCCAGAGCTGGTTCCTACACTGCACAGCTGCCCAACGGCACGATTTCTAGCTGTTGCTGCGGAGAAGCATTACGCGGCATAAATTCAGATGCAAGACTGGAAAGAACATCCTCAAACATGCGTGTTGGTGTGCAAGGTACTTACAGCTGGGCATCACTGGCAGTTCTTTTCGATTTGTGCTTTGACTTCTTTTCTTTCTTCTTGTGGCTGTAGAAGTTTTCAGATAGCAAGCATGAGCACATGAGGGTAACAATCATGGAGGGCATCCAGGCTTGTGGAGTCAGAGAGCTTACTCATCATGAGAGCTTGAGCTTGGATCCAAACAATGCTTCAGCTTGCGATCAGCATGCCTCATTTCTTTCGTGCCAGGTAGTTGAAGCTGGCTAACCTGCATATATACATACACAGATAATAGAGGCAACGCCAAAGGTACTGATAAGGGCATCAATGTTTAAATACCCTAAACAGTGGCATATGTTCAACCAAGCACCACCTTGATCAATTCTTTTTTGTTAACACAAAGTGTTCATGCAGACCGGTGAAATGAAACACACAGTTAAAGAACAATTATTGGTGGGAGTTTACATGATTGTGTTATAAACTGTATTTGTGCCAAGCCAGGTAAACATTCTTACCAGGTGATTGATTAAACTGATTATCTGAATAAATTGTTCGACTGGACAATCAAAGTGTTGCCTTGAAAAAACACTTTCCAAGTATCTGCAAACAATCAATGAATTTCGCAAGATCAACAATGATTAAATGTAGGAAAAAATATTGCATCGTGAAACACAGAGTTCTCACAAATTAAGATCATAATAAACAAAGATAAGTTTGCAACCTTTCAAAATCAAGGACACTGAGTGCAGCGTTGGACTTGTACAGAGCAGCCAAAGCCAACTGTAAAAAAAATGGAACGCACTATCCAATCAGATCGCCTAAGAAATTGGTACAAACTCTGGGGTTTGAATACCCTAAGCTTGACGCTGGGGATTAAGCTTTCTTAATCAATGCACATTAACCAAGAAAAATATGAAAATGACAGTGATGTACTGGAGTAGCACACTAACTGAAGATTAACCATAGTATTTATAGTTTAAGGCTACCTGTCCAGGAGTATAGAGAAGAGGTGCATCAGTCAACATCATTGTGTCAACCTCAGAATTCGCAGTTCGATGCAAATCCTACAATACAAACATCTGATGCATAAGCAGGGCAGTCATAAAGCTTGCATGTTTTGTTATTCATATTACCTTTCTTTCCTTTCATGTAAGAAATAAGGTGAAAGGGCTTCTTTTACATTAAACTGGTTTTATAAATTTGGCAGTGGATGCTTTAGTTATTGTTTGTATAAGCAGTCATAAAGCTTGCATGAATTCGCAGTTTGTACAAGATACTATGATTATGTAAGTGATTATTGGGAAACATCGAGAATATAGAACATAATTTAAGTACACATATCAGAAAAGGCTAACACAGTAAACATTTTTTATTAATGTGTTCTTGAACAGTATGGCAAAAGGGTGAAAGGAATGTATGACCTTCAACCGTTGGTGTGCACCATTACCTGCCCTACAAAAATCCTTCATAGAACAAAAAAAAGAATGTCATTAGCCAATGCAGCCATAGGATAAGCTAAAATACGATGGACAAAAATGCTGAATATAATGGAATGTTCACACAGAACTTACATCCATGTCATCAATAAATCCTTCGATAGAACGATATGGAGCATAAACGATCAAATCAAAATCTAAAGACTGCAAGAAAGCAAGAAATTTAGTGTCCCGTTCTGTTTGCTTGGAGGTGCTATAAAACTTGAATATGAAAATTGCATACTTTCAGAACAATCATCTCATTATTTAGAATAATCTGGTGATCCTGCTGAATCCCTTTGCCAAGTTCCTCAGCAGACACATGATTTTCTTCCACTTTGCAAGAAGCATATACACAAGTTAACCTGTCAAAATAAAATTGATTAACTTGGCCACTGGCAAATACTAACAGGGTCAGGAAATAACATTGATAGGAACATAACACTATGGACGCTCATACTTTTATCTTTGATTAGGATACACATATTCACTTTGCACAGAAGTATGAAGGGTCCCATTCGTTTGCCTAGTTTTCTAGCTACGTTTGAGAGGGAAGTGAATCGTAGCCGAGTATTCATAGACCAGGATTTTATGTGTTCCTAACCATGAAACTATTCAGGTTACCACTGCTGCTTACATAATATGCTTTGGGTGGTGCTCCATTACAGACCACTGTAGATAGAATCTCTTGAAATATATTATCGCTGTAGCCTGCAAAGCAACAACTGGCTGTTAGCATTCGATCACTAATAAGCTAGCAAAGGCACGGTCTCTTGGAAGAGGAATGCTTTACCTGAATTTTGTGGGGGAATTTGAATGCTCTGCACACTTCTTGAATCTTTTGCTCGTAAAATATCCGCATCACTTGCTCCTCTTCGCAGGATAGAGGCTTCACACTCGAGCTCCCAACAACTGAATCCAAACAGTGGTTTAACACTATAAGACATCTAAATGCGAGTAGTTGAACAAACTCCGCAAAAAAAATTATGATGAACATCGGCCAACAAGGAAAACAAGCATAACTATGAAAGAACAAAACTTTGAAGTGAAATCAGCACATAGACATCGCTTCTGAAGCTCATGGCTACTCATGGAAACATATAGGCAGCAGAAACCATCAAATGGCGCATACCATGATCAGGCACAGGTTCTGGGTTCGATATCGAGCCATCAACAGGGTCCACCTTCAACCGCGTCGTCCCATACTTCACAAAAAAACGAAGGGAACACAAAATGAGCAGCCACACATAAGCTAAATATTAAATAAACAAGTGAAGGAATGCAATGGCGTCGGGAGAAGCCAACCTGGGCGAGGATCTCCGCTGAACGCCGGTTCGCCGTAGTCCACTTATTCACCTGCAAAGCAGAATCGCAGGCATCAGCATACCATTACCATGTGATGTCCAGAGCATGCTATAGTATAGGGTAGCCGTCCCAGGCCAAAGCAAACCCTGGGCACCGAGCACGGAAGAAGAAAGAACGGATCGGAGAGGGAGGGCTACCAGGTCCTGCGGCTGGAAGATCCACCGCTCCCGGTGCGTGGAGGTCTGGAAATCCGACATCTTGGCCGCTCCTCCCTCCGCTCCCAGCAGCCGAATCGAGCCCCCCTCCCCCCTGCTGGTGAACACCGCTTGATGGAAGCGGGTGTGGAGGGGATGCCGCAGTACTATGGCGTCCTCCGGAGGACGCCGAGGAGGGGCGCGGCGACGGGCGGCAGCGGCAGCGGCGGTCCGGCCGTCAAGGGGTTTCGGGGGCGCCGGTTGGGGAGCAGAACCCCTCCCGGTCTGGTGTTATGGAGAGAGAGAGAGAGAGCCCGAGTGGTGCGGGCCTGACCGGCCCGGACACGGCGAGGAACACGAAGAGCCCGGCCCGCTCGATTGTACCGGCCCAGTAGAGAGATTACCGGGACAGGATGGGCCTGGTCGTCTGGTCTTTCCACGCGTTTTGATCTCGTCGTCACATCCTTTCCTTTTTACCTGCCCCAGCCGAACGCCGTTGAACCGGGCGACCAATCCCTCCCTGCCGCCGGCGAGCAATCTCCGCCACCGCCGCCGCCGCAGCAGCAGCAGAAGCAGCTCGGCCGTCCGGGATGGGCGACGAGCGCGTGAAGGCGGAGGCGCTGCAGATCCTGGGCCTGTTCCAGGTGCTCCCGCGCCTCGTCGTCTTCGACCTCGACTACACCCTGTGGCCCTTCTACTGGTACGCCCCGCTCCTCGGCCCCGATTCCGCTGTTATCGGCCGGTGATTTGACGCTTTTCATTCACCAGCGAGTGCCGCTCCAAGAGGGAGTCGCCCAGCCTGTACCGCCACGCCAAGGGCATCATCTGCGCGCTCAAGGAGAAGGGGGTCGACATGGCCATTGCGTCGCGCTCGCCCACCTCCGACATCGCCAGGGTCTTCATCGACAAGCTCGAGCTCCAGCCCATGTTCGTCGCACAGGTAAAGCTCTCCCGGCAGCTGGTTTTAGTACATCCTCAGCGCACCGGAATTCAGTCAGCTTGTTTGCAGTCAGCCTTGTGATGTAAAAGTAGCTAAAATTGGGCATGTGCATGCGTGCAAAATGGTTCTTTGATGCACCAAGCATGGAGCACATTGGGAACGGATATTTACGAGTGAATGTCTTCCTTCCTTTGATTTGACCGTGAAAGCCGCGAGCTGAATGGGAGCAGAATCAAGAATGTTGGAAGCTGATCTTGTTATTTCATCTTAAGCTTAGTGCACAATAAACATGTCTCATTATCACTGAAAGACTCATGAAATATAGATAGAAATTGCGTACAGATTTGAGGTTTGTTGATTGAGAAAGTTGACATGCCAGTATGCCACCCGAATTTTGTTAAACACCTTAACTTTAGACTTAGTACACAATAAATACCACATCTTATTAATCTAGTACTAGAAAAGCACTGCATGGAATTATTCATGCTCTGTTCTGTACAAAGTCCTGGGAAAAACATCACTTGAAATATCTCTGATGCAGAGCGGAGCGTCGGCGGGACAATCCCGGGTCCTGCCCCCCCCCCCACCCACCCACCCACCCCACCCCCCTTCCTCTCCAAAAGAATTTGATGCAAAAAAATGGTCCTATTGGTAAACTCACTTTAAGTTACCTGTCCACTCTAATCTCCCTAGCTGATTTTGCCGTGTGCTGCCATTTTAGCCCCCCCCCCCCCCCCCCTAGATTCTGTTTACGGTCCGCCACTGCTCTGATGTGCGATCGTCTATGACAATGCATGGTATACACCTCTGTCTTGAACTCATAGATCCTAGTTAAGCATGCACACATTTTTGTAACAAGAACTGGATGTATTGCTTACTCTTGGACTCTTGGTCTGTATGAAGGAAATATTCTCCAGCTGGACTCACAAGACAGAGCATTTCCAAAAGATCCACAGAAAAACTGGGGTTCCATACAAGTCCATGCTGTTCTTTGACGATGAGGACAGGAATATTCAATCGGTAATGTCCTAATTCTTAGTGCAGTCATCCTTTAATCCATAAGTACTATCGAAAAATGTTGAACATCTTAATACAGAATATTCAGTATGCGGTCTCCAGTGGAGTTTTATTCAACTTGCCAGGTTTTGCATCAAATTTGTGGTGCATATATATTGTTGACTCTTAGTCTGTTGATTTAATATTTGCTACAAGCTTCAAAGTTCTTCTTACGCTGTCTGTTTTCAGGGCTCATCTAGGTTATTGTGGTTTTGTCTTACCATTGCTCTTAGGCTCAGCTGCGGTTGCTGAACTGTGTTTTGTCGTGCTTATTTTATAAATTTACTTTGGAAAATTAGCCAGAAAAGTAAAGTGGGTCATACAAACACTAAAATAGGAGAGAGTGGGCGGGGCAAACAGGATTGTGAGAACCCACCACAATGCCGAACACAGCCTTAGTATGTAGAATAAGTATTTTGAGTAAGCTTTATAAGTTTTTCTCGTTGTTTTCAGGCACAGTCTAGCTGAAGCTTGTTTGGTAAACTAGATTATTGTGGTTTCATCTTGTAACTGCATGCCCCAATCTGAGTTTCTCAGTAATACAAGAATACTTTGGAAAAAAAAAATGCATGACCCAAGGGTCAACTGCTGTTTTTCAAAATTTCAGTTTATATGGGGCCTCTAGTGAGAGGTATGCTTCAAAATAAGTCATGTGATCTAGCTTTAAGATTACATAGGCATGTAAGCTGAAACTGTGTTGGTTTTTTCTTCCAAGGAAGACATCTTTCCCACACTCATTTTCTGGAAGCTCCCTATCGTACTGTGGTTGGTTTTCCTTGAATAATTTTTTCAGTCAGTAAGACCAGTTCCTTGATTTGAACCTTTGTAGCTTAGTCCTGCGCCAGATTTGTATGCTCCTTTTATTGTTTGGTTCTAGCTAATGGTCCTTCGGTGTGATATTGCAGTCTGTGATCATTATGCATGTGTAAATAGTTCTTTTTTACAAAATAAGGAGCATGTTTCTGAGCGGCCTTAACTAATTTCTGTACCTCTTGCTTTCAGGTATCGAAAATGGGAGTTACGAGTGTTCTAGTAAACAACGGATTGAATCTCGACATGTTTAAGTTGGGCCTCAGTAATTTCGCTACTACTGTTGCTGCATCTGAACCCGCACCTGCACCAGAGGACAATTAACCTTATATTGTACAAGTAAAAACAGCAGACAGGGAAAACGCCCATGATTTACGGATACTTGTGAAAAATAAACCTGTATTTCTTGTAGTTGATTGCCCTTGCTCATGGGCAGTAAAGCAAGGATGACTACTGCTGAAACCATTCTGTGTGTAAGTTTGTGTTACTTGAGTGCGTTCCTTGTGAAAGGAAATGAATTTGGAACCATTTGATTGACGATGTTATAGATTGTTTGGCCAACTTTTGCTGAATGCTCATTGATCGATACATTTTGAATATATCGCCTTTCCTATCGTGTACGTTTAGCCCAGCGTTTAAACAGTACTTGGCAAAATCACCTTTGTGCTTCCCTAGGTTCACGCCAAGCTTCGCTTCGTTTCTAGCTCCGGTTTCGATTACCTCCATTGAAACTGAATTTCAAACTTTCAATAGGATACTTTGTCGGGGTTCGGTTGGTAATCAGCTCTCGGGACCATCTTTTTTTAATGCAAAAACGGCGCTGCTATACACACGACGCCGTGCGGACGACTCATGCACGACAGCACATATCAAGCCGTCCATGCATACTATCCAGCGCATATCAGCGGCTGGACTGCCCGTCGTCCTAGTGTCGTGCACACATGCATCGTCTACGTAGCAGTTTCGATGCAAAAAAAGGCTCGGGTCCACCTTCCAGTGATACAAAGTAGGGCATTTTTTTTTTTGGTGGTTACAAGGTAGGGGAAATTTTGTTTTTTTTTACAAAGGACTTTTACATTTTCAGCCCTAAACTCAAATCCACTACTTAGATTTACCTTGAATTTCAAAGTGTGCTCAAATTTGTCTTTCTGCTGTTATGTGGTACTCCCTCCGTCCAGAAATACTTGTCCTAAAAATGGTTGTATCTAGCCTTATTTTAGTTATAGATACATTCATTTTTTTCATTTCTAAGACAAGTATTTTCAGACGGATGGAGTATTATAGAAATACCCCTAAACGATGTTTTTGTCTGGTCTTCTCTACTTTATAAGCATCGCAACATCCCTTTGTAATTGTTGATGCTTTCCGTTCTTTTGTAGCATCCCTGAAAACATAAACACCCAAAAACAAGAACTGTCATCCATGGAGAAGCTCAAGAATGCTACAAAAGAACGGAAAGCACCAGCAGCTATAGAGGGACGTTGCCAAGCTTATAAAGTAGAGAAGACCTGACAAAAAAAATCATTCAGGGGTATTTCTGTAATACTCCCTCTGTTCGGAATTACTTGTCATCAAAATGGATGTATCTAGATTCTAGAACTAAAATACATCTAGATACATCCATTTCAATGACAAGTATTTCCGAACGGAGGGAGTACCACATAATGGTAGAAGGGCAAATTTGAGCATATTTTGAAATTAGGGGTAAATCTGAGTAGTGGGTTCGAGTTAAGGACTGAAATCTAAAAGTCTCTTTTTAGAAACACAAGGTAGGGCAAAAAAAAATATTTTAGACAAACAAGGTAGGGCAAATTTTTTTTTGAGGGGGGAAACCAAGTTTTATTCATCATAGACCACAGAGTGTGGCATACATCTTTGGTCATGGGATTGGCCAAACCAAACGTGCCGTCCCGGACCAAGAGTAATAGAATACTTGGCTAGTTTATGAGCCTCAACGTTGACTCTACGACTTCCAAAAATAAAATTACAATTGAAAAAAGTTGATTGGATCTTGATTTCCTTGATGATCGCTCCATATCTTCCATCTGTATCGTTCTTTATATCCATGATTACTTGCTTGCAATTCGAAGAGACCACCACGTTTTGAATATGCATATCCGTTGCAAGTGATAGAGCCTCCCTCACCGCGATGGCTTCAAGTGTTGTTGGGTCCTGAACACCTACTATCACCAGAGCTGAGCTGCCGACGAAGTTGTCGTTGCCATCTCTGCACACAGCTGAAACAGCTCCACCTCTACCTTGGCATGTCGCTGCATCCACATGGATTTTATGAAATCCCGTGGGTGGTCGACTAGGTCTCGGCGCTCGTCCCTGCATTGGAGGTTCTGTTCGCCTCGTCTCTTCCTTCCCAGAAATCATTTCAAGTTCTTCAATATATCTGTTGACAAAGGAGTGTGTAGCATGAGGGCTTTGAAATATGCCTTCGTGAATAGCCTTCCGACGAGATGTCCAGATCGCCCACAATGTAACTGAAAGTTTGACAAACATTTCATGTGACAAAAGCTCCATCAGTGTGAACAATCAGTTCTTTGCACTGGGTTCCGTGGTTGATATCAATTTTTGTGCCATCTCATCATCGACCAGGGCCCAGATGCACCGCGACATCGTACAATTGACCAGTGAATGTCTCCATGAATCTGGCGAGCCACAAATACCGCATGCAGGGGAGTCTGTCATGTGCCTATGAGCCCTCACATCATTTGTGGGTAGCGACTGCTTGGACAAACGCCACAAGAACATTCTTACCTTTCCAGGTAACAAGGTAGGGCAATTTTTTTTTGAGACAAACTCCCGAAGCTTTATTTATGAGGTCACAATGTTTACATGGACAAAAGAGAGTCCATCCGGCTGGCCCAACCAAACATGTCGGCCTACCGGAAGGGATAAAGCGTGCCTCGCAAGCTTGTGAGCCTCGGTGTTCGAGCTCCTAAATTCATGACAAAAATTACAAAAATGGAAAGATGAACTATGCTCTATTATTTCATGTATAACCGCTCCATACTCCGTTGGGTTCTTCTCTCGGATGTCGTCGACCACCACCTTCGAGTCTAATGCCACTTTGATGTCTGTCACATTCAGATCATCAGCGAGGGCTAGTGCCTCCCTGACCGCCATGCACTCGAGTGTCGCTGGATCGGATATGCCTCCGAAAACCACAGCCGACGCCCCCAGGAACTGGCCAGTGCTGTCTCTTGATATTGCCGCCACAGCTCCATGTTTCCGTCCCCTCCCTACTGCAGCATCGGCATTTATTTTTGTAAGCCCCGCCGGCGGAGCGATCCACCCATTGGTCGCTGTACCGGAGCGCCAGGTTGTCTCGCCGTTCCTGCCTGAACAACATTGAGCTCGTTGATATAAGACTGGATGAAAGCATGGACTGAAAAAGGGCTCTGGTAAATATGTTCATGGATCGCTTTCTGTCGAGCAGACCACAGCGCCCATAGTGTAACTACCAGGGTAGTGAACTCTGCATGCGCGTAGTGTTGGAAATATGCCCTAGAGGCAATAATAAAAGCATTATTATTATATTTCCTTATTCATGATAATTGTCTTTATTCATGCTATAATTGTGTTATCCGGAAATCGTAATACATGCGTGAATAACAGACATCAACATGTCCCTAGTGAGCCTCTAGTTGACTAGCTCGTTGATCAACAGATAGTCATGGTTTCCTGACTATGGACACTGGATGTCATTGATAACGAGATCACATCATTAGGAGAATGATGTGATGGACAAGACCCAATCCTAAACATAGCACAAGATCGTATAGTTCGTTTGCTAGAGTTTTCCAATGTCAAGTATCTTTTCCTTAAACCATGAGATCGTGTAACTCCCGGATACCGTAGGAGTGCTTTGGGTATGCCAAACGTCACAACGTAACTGGGTGACTATAAAGGTAGACTACGGGTATCTCCGAAAGTGTCTGTTGGGTGACATGGATCAAGACTGGGATTTGTCACTCCGTATGACGGAGAGGTATCACTGGGCCCACTCGGTAATGCATCATCATAATGAGCTCAGAGTGACCAAGTGTCTGGTCACGGGATCATGCATTACGGTACGAGTAAAGTGACTTGCCGGTAACGAGATTGAACGAGGTATTGGGATACCGACGATCGAATCTCGGGCAAGTAACATATCGATAGACAAAGGGAATAGCGTACGGGGTTGATAGAATCCTCGACATCGTGGTTCATCCGATGAGATCATCGTGGAGCATGTGGGAGCCAACATGGGTATCCAGATCCCGCTGTTGGTTATTGACCGGAGAGTCGTCTCGGTCATGTCTGCTTGTCTCCCGAACCCGTAGGGTCTACACACTTAAGGTTCAGTTACGCTAGGGTTGTAGGGATATGTATATGCAGTAACCCGAATGTTGTTCGGAGTCCCGGATGAGATCCCGGACGTCACGAGGAGTTCCGGAATGGTCCGGAGGTAAAGATTTATATATGGGAAGTCCTGTTTCGGGCATCGGGACAAGTTTCGGGGTTATCGGTATTGTACCGGGACCACCGGAAGGGTCCCGGGGGTCCACCGGGTGGGTCCACCTGTCCCGGGGGGGCCACATGGGCTGTAGGGGGTGCGCCTTGGCCTAATGGGCCAAGGGCACCAGCCCCACATAGGCCCATGCGCCTAGGGTTTGAAGGGGGAAGAGTCCTAGGAGGGGAAGGCACCTCCTAGGTGCCTTGGGGGGGAGGGAAACCCCCCTTGGCCGCCGCACCCCCTAGGAGATTGGATCTCCTAGGGCCGGCCACCCCCCCTTGGCCCTCCTATATATAGTGGGGGAGAGGAGGGACTTCATACCTGAACGCCTTGGCCTTTGGTTGCCTCCTTCTCCCTCCCCAACACCTCCTCCACCTCCATAGTGCTTAGCGAAGCTCTGCCGGAGTACTGCAGCTCCATCAACACCACGCCGTCGTGCTGCTGCTGGTGCCATCTCCCTCAACCTCTCCTCCCTCCCTTGCTGGATCAAGAAGGAGGAGACGTGGCTGTTCCGTACGTGTGTTGAACGCGGAGGTGCCGTCCGTTCGGCGCTGGTCATCGGTGATTTGGATCACGTCGAGTACGACTACATCATCACCGTTCTTTTGAACGCTTCCGCTCGCGATCTACAAAGGTATGTAGATGCATCTAATCACTCGTTGCTAGATGAACTCCTAGATGATCTTGGTGAAACGAGTAGGAAATTTTTGTTTTCTGCAACGTTCCCCAACAGTGGCATCATGAGCTAGGTCTATGCGTAGTTCTTCTTGCGCGAGTAGAACACAATTTGTTGTGGGCGTAGATTTGTCAACTTTCTTGCCGTTACTAGTCCTTTCTTGCTTCAGCGGTATTGTGGGATGAAGCGGCCCGGACCAACCTTACACGTACGCTTACGTGAGACCGGTTCCACCGACTAACATGCACTAGTTGCATAAGGTGGCTGGCGGGTGTCTGTCTCTCCTACTTTAGTTGGAGCGGAATCGATGAACAGGGTCCTTATGAAGGGTAAATAGAAGTTGACAAATCACGTTGTGGCTTTAACGTAGGTAAGAAGACGTTCTTGCTAGAACCCTAATTCAGCCACGTAAAACTTGCAACAACAATTAGAGGACGTCTAACTTGTTTTTGCAGCAAGTGGTTTGTGATATGATATGGCCAAAGTTGTGATGAATGATGAATGATCTATATGTGATGTATGAGATGTTCATGCTATTGTAATAGGAATCACGACTTGCATGTCGATGAGTATGACAACCGGCAGGAGCCATAGGAGTTGTCTTTATTCTTTTATATGACCTGCGTGTCATCAAGAAACGCCATGTAAATTACTTTACTTTATTGCTAAACGCGTTAGCCATAGTAGTAGAAGTAATAGTTGGCGAGCAACTTCATGGAGACACGATGATGGAGATCATGATGATGGAGATCATGGTGTCAAGCCGGTGACAAGATGATCATGGAGCCCCAAGATGGAGATCAAAGGAGCTATGTGATATTGGCCATATCATGTCACGTTTATTATTTGATTGCATGTGATGTTTATCATGTTTTGCATCTTGTTTACTTAGAACGACGGTAGTAAATAAGATGATCCCTCACAATAAATTCAAGAAGTGTTCCCCCTAACTGTGCACCGTTGCGACAGTTCGCTGTTTCAAAACACCACGTGATGATCGGGTGTTTTATTCAGACGTTCACATACAACGGGTGTAAGACAGATTTACACATGCAAACACTTAGGTTGACTTGACGAGCCTAGCATGTACAGACATGGCCTCGGAACACAGAAGACCGAAAGGTCGAGCATGAGTCGTATAGAAGATACGATCAACATGAAGATGTTCACCGATGTTGACTAGTCCGTCTCACGTGATGATCGGACACGGTCTAGTTTAACTCGGATCATGTAATACTTAGATGACTAGAGGGATGTCTAATCTAAGTGGGAGTTCACTAATAATTTGATTAGTTGAACTTAATTATCATGAACTTAGTCTAAAATCTTTGCAATATGTCTTGTAGATCAAATGGCCAACGTAGTCCTCAACTTCAACGCGTTCCTAGAGAAAACTAAGCTGAAAGACGATGGCAGCAACTATACGGACTGGGTCCGGAACCTGAGGATCATCCTCATAGCTGCCAAGAAAGATTATGTCCTACAAGCACCGCTTGGTGACGCACCCGTTCTCCCTGCAGAACAAGATGTTATGAACGCTTGGCAGGCACGTTTCGATGACTACTCCCTCGTTCAGTGCGGCATGCTTTACAGCCTAGAGCCGGGGCTCCAAAAGCGTTTTGAGAGACATGGAGCATATGAGATGTTCGAAGAGCTGAAAATGGTTTTCCAAGCTCATGCCCGGGTCGAGAGATATGAAGTCTCCGACAAATTCTTCAGCTGTAAGATGGAGGAAAACAGTTCTGTCAGTGAGCACATACTCACTATGTCTGGGTTGCATAACCGCTTGACTCAGCTGGGAGTTAATCTCCCGGATGATGCGGTCATTGACAGAATCCTCCAGTCGCTTCCACCAAGCTACAAGAGCTTTGTGATGAACTTCAATATGCAGGGGATGGAAAAGACCATTCCTGAAGTATTTGCTATGCTGAAATCAGCAGAGGTAGAAGTCAGGAAGGAACATCAAGTGTTGATGGTCAATAAAACCACTAAGTTCAAGAAAGGCAAGGGTAAAAAGAACTTCAAGAAGGACGGCAAGGAGGTTGCCGCGCCCGGCAAGCAAGCTGCCGGGAAGAAGCCAAAGAATGGACCCAAGCCCGAGACTGAGTGCTTTTATTGCAAGGGAAGCGGTCACTGGAAGCGGAACTGCCCTAAGTACTTAGCGGATAAGAAGGCCGGCAAAACAAAAGGTATATGTGATATACATGTAATTGATGTGTACCTTACTAGTGCCCGTAGTGGCTCCTGGGTATTTGATACCGGTGCAGTTGCTCACATTTGTAACTCAAAGCAGGGGCTGCGGAATAAGCGGAAACTGGCAAAGGACGAGGTGACGATGCGCGTCGGGAATGGTTCCAAGGTCAATGTGATCGCCGTCGGCACGCTACCTCTGCATCTCCCTTCGGGATTAGTTTTAAACCTTAATAATTGTTATTTAGTGCCAGCTTTGAGCATGAACATTGTATCGGGATCTCGTTTAATTCGAGATGGCTACTCTTTTAAATCTGAGAATAATGGTTGTTCCATTTTTATGAGAGATATGTTTTATGGTCATGCTCCTATGGTGAATGGTTTATTCTTTATGAATCTCGAACGTGATGCTACACATGTTCATAATGTGAGTACCAAAAGAAGTAAGGTTGATAATGATAGTCCCACATACTTGTGGCACTGCCGCCTTGGTCACATAGGTGTCAAACGCATGAAGAAGCTCCATGCTGATGGACTTTTAGAGTCTCTTGATTATGAATCATTTGACACGTGCGAACCATGCCTTATGGGTAAAATGACCAAGACTCCGTTCTCAGGAACAATGGAGCGAGCAACCGACTTATTGGAAATCATACATACTGATGTGTGCGGTCCAATGAGTGTTGAGGCTCGCGGTGGCTATCGTTATGTTCTCACCCTCACTGATGATTTAAGTAGGTATGGGTATATCTACTTAATGAAACACAAGTCTGAAACCTTTGAAAAGTTCAAGGAATTTCAGAGTGAGGTTGAAAATCAACGTGACAGGAAAATCAAGTTTCTACGATCAGATCGTGGAGGAGAATACTTGAGTCACGAGTTTGGGGCACACTTAAGAAAATGTGGAATAGTTTCACAACTCACGCCGCCTGGAACACCTCAGCGTAATGGTGTGTCCGAACGTCGTAATCGCACTCTGTTAGATATGGTGCGATCTATGATGTCTCTTACCGATTTACCGCTTTCTTTTTGGGGCTATGCTTTAGAGACTGCCGCATTCACTTTAAATAGGGCTCCGTCGAAATCCGTTGAGACGACACCGTATGAATTATGGTTTGGGAAGAAACCTAAGCTGTCGTTTCTAAAAGTTTGGGGATGCGATGCTTATGTCAAGAAACTTCAACCTGAAAAGCTCGAACCCAAGTCGGAAAAATGCGTCTTCATAGGATACCCAAAAGAAACTATTGGGTACACCTTCTACCTCAGATCCGAAGGCAAGATCTTTGTTGCCAAGAATGGGTCCTTTCTGGAGAAAGAGTTTCTCTCGAAAGAAGTAAGTGGGAGGAAAGTAGAGCTTGATGAAGTATTACCTCTTGAACCGGAAAATGGCGCAACTCAAGAAAATGTTCCTGAGGTGCCTGCACCGACTAGAGAGGAAGTTAATGAAAATGATAAAGATACTTCTGATCAAGCCCCTACTGAAATTCGAAGGTCCACAAGGACACGTTCCGCACCAGAGTGGTACGGCAACCCTGTCTTGGAAATCATGCTGTTAGACAACGGTGAACCTTCGAACTATGAAGAAGCGATGGCGGGCCCGGATTCCGACAAATGGCTAGAAGCCATGAAATCCGAGATAGGATCCATGTATGAAAACAAAGTATGGACTTTGACTGACTTGCCCGTTGAGCGGCGAGCCATAGAAAATAAATGGATCTTTAAGAAGAAGACAGACGCGGATGGTAATGTGACCATCTATAAAGCTCGGCTTGTCGCTAAGGGTTATCGACAAGTTCAAGGGGTTGACTACGATGAGACTTTCTCACCGGTAGCGAAGCTGAAGTCCGTCCGAATCATGTTAGCAATTGCCGCATTCTATGATTACGAAATATGGCAAATGGACGTCAAAACGGCATTCCTTAATGGTTTCCTTAAGGAAGAATTGTATATGATGCAGCCGGAAGGTTTTGTCGATCCTAAGAATGCTGACAAAGTGTGCAAGCTCCAACGCTCGATTTATGGGCTGGTGCAAGCATCTCGGAGTTGGAACATTCGCTTTGATGAGATGATCAAAGCGTTTGGGTTTACACAGACTTATGGAGAAGCCTGCGTTTACAAGAAAGTGAGTGGGAGCTCTGTAGCATTTCTCATATTATATGTAGATGACATACTTTTGATGGGAAATGATATAGAACTCTTGGACAGCATCAAGGCCTACTTGAATAAAAGTTTTTCAATGAAGGACCTTGGAGAAGCTGCTTATATATTAGGCATCAAAATCTATAGAGATAGATCGAGACGCCTCATAGGTCTTTCACAAAGCACATACCTTGATAAGATATTGAAGAAGTTCAATATGGATCAATCCAAGAAGGGGTTCTTGCCTGTGTTGCAAGGTATGAAATTGAGCTCAGCTCAATGTCCGACCACGGCAGAAGATATAGAAGAGATGAGCGTCATCCCCTATGCCTCAGCCATAGGTTCTATTATGTATGCCATGCTGTGTACCAGACCTGATGTAAACCTTGCCGTAAGTTTGGTAGGAAGGTACCAAAGTAATCCCGGCAAGGAACACTGGACAGCGGTCAAGAATATCCTGAAGTACCTGAAAAGGACTAAGGAAATGTTTCTCGTTTATGGAGGTGACGAAGAGCTCGTCGTAAAGGGTTACGTCGACGCTAGCTTCGACACAGATCTGGATGACTCTAAGTCACAAACCGGATACGTGTATATTTTGAATGGTGGGGCAGTAAGCTGGTGCAGTTGCAAGCAAAGCGTCGTGGCGGGATCTACATGTGAAGCGGAGTACATGGCAGCCTCGGAGGCAGCACATGAAGCAATATGGGTGAAGGAGTTCATCACCGACCTAGGAGTCATACCCAATGCGTCGGGGCCGATCAAGCTCTTCTGTGACAACACTGGAGCTATTGCACTTGCCAAGGAGCCCAGGTTTCACAAGAAGACAAGGCACATCAAGCGTCGCTTCAACTCCATTCGTGAAAATGTTCAAGATGGAGACATAGAGATTTGTAAAGTACATACGGACCTGAATGTAGCAGATCCGTTGACTAAACCTCTCCCTAGAGCAAAACATGATCAACACCAGAATTCCATGGGTGTTCGATTCATCACAATGTAACTAGATTATTGACTCTAGTGCAAGTGGGAGACTGTTGGAAATATGCCCTAGAGGCAATAATAAAAGCATTATTATTATATTTCCTTGTTCATGATAATTGTCTTTATTCATGCTATAATTGTGTTATCCGGAAATCGTAATACATGTGTGAATAACAGACATCAACATGTCCCTAGTGAGCCTCTAGTTGACTAGCTCGTTGATCAACAGATAGTCATGGTTTCCTGACTATGGACACTGGATGTCATTGATAACGAGATCACATCATTAGGAGAATGATGTGATGGACAAGACCCAATCCTAAACATAGCACAAGATCGTATAGTTCGTTTGCTAGAGTTTTCCAATGTCAAGTATCTTTTCCTTAGACCATGAGATCGTGTAACTCCCGGATACCGTAGGAGTGCTTTGGGTATGCCAAACGTCACAACGTAACTGGGTGACTATAAAGGTAGACTACGGGTATCTCCGAAAGTGTCTGTTGGGTGACATGGATCAAGACTGGGATTTGTCACTCCGTATGACGGAGAGGTATCACTGGGCCCACTCGGTAATGCATCATCATAATGAGCTCAGAGTGACCAAGTGTCTGGTCACGGGATCATGCATTACGGTACGAGTAAAGTGACTTGCCGGTAACGAGATTGAACGAGGTATTGGGATACCGACGATCGAATCTCGGGCAAGTAACATATCGATAGACAAAGGGAATAGCGTACGGGGTTGATAGAATCCTCGACATCGTGGTTCATCCGATGAGATCATCGTGGAGCATGTGGGAGCCAACATGGGTATCCAGATCCCGCTGTTGGTTATTGACCGGAGAGTCGTCTCGGTCATGTCTGCTTGTCTCCCGAACCCGTAGGGTCTACACACTTAAGGTTCAGTTACGCTAGGGTTGTAGGGATATGTATATGCAGTAACCCGAATGTTGTTCGGAGTCCCGGATGAGATCCCGGACGTCACGAGGAGTTCCGGAATGGTCCGGAGGTAAAGATTTATATATGGGAAGTCCTGTTTCGGGCATCGGGACAAGTTTCGGGGTTATCGGTATTGTACCGGGACCACCGGAAGGGTCCCGGGGGTCCACCGGGTGGGTCCACCTGTCCCGGGGGGCCACATGGGCTGTAGGGGGTGCGCCTTGGCCTAATGGGCCAAGGGCACCAGCCCCACATAGGCCCATGCGCCTAGGGTTTAAGGGGGAAAGAGTCCTAGGAGGGGAAGGCACCTCCTAGGTGCCTTGGGGGGGGAGGGAAACCCCCCTTGGCCGCCGCACCCCCTAGGAGATTGGATCTCCTAGGGCCGGCCACCCCCCCTTGGCCCTCCTATATATAGTGGGGGAGAGGAGGGACTTCATACCTGAACGCCTTGGCCTTTGGTTGCCTCCTTCTCCCTCCCCAACACCTCCTCCACCTCCATAGTGCTTAGCGAAGCTCTGCCGGAGTACTGCAGCTCCATCAACACCACGCCGTCGTGCTGCTGCTGGTGCCATCTCCCTCAACCTCTCCTCCCTCCCTTGCTGGATCAAGAAGGAGGAGACGTGGCTGTTCCGTACGTGTGTTGAACGCGGAGGTGCCGTCCGTTCGGCGCTGGTCATCGGTGATTTGGATCACGTCGAGTACGACTACATCATCACCGTTCTTTTGAACGCTTCCGCTCGCGATCTACAAAGGTATGTAGATGCATCTAATCACTCGTTGCTAGATGAACTCCTAGATGATCTTGGTGAAACGAGTAGGAAAATTTTTGTTTTCTGCAACGTTCCCCAACAGGTAGAGCGTTGTGCATTGCAAAAATCCATCTCTTGGCATCAGTTTCTTCGTTCCTGCTCAGCACATCGATGATCTGCTCCGAGGACATGGCCCAAGTGCTCCTGGATACTGTGCAGTTTAACAGAGCATGCCTCCAGGTATCTTCAGCTCCGCAAAGGCAGCACGAGGGGGTATCCGCCATGTTACGATGATGTAGCAGAGACGCAGTCGGGGTGGTATTCTTCGCCATTCTCCAGAGGAAGATTTTCAGCTTCGAGGGTACTTTGATACCCCAAATCTTAGTCTAGCCATCACTATCTCCATGAGAATGAGAAGATCCTCCCTGCTCATAAAGCCAGCCCTCTCTGCTTAGTTTCTTCTGCTGAATCATATGGTACACAGTTCTTACAGTGAAGATACCCCTCCTGTCCTCACTCCAAGCCCAAAAGTCCTGAATTTGTCTGTTGCAAAGAGGAATTTTTAAAATTGTCTCTGCATCTATTGGAATAAAGGTTGCCCGAACCAGTGGTTCGTTCCAAGAGCCCATGGATTGGTTGATGAGTTCTGAAACTAGTTGAGGTGGATCATGGGCTAGGGATGTTATCGGTCTCTTCATCACCGTGCGGGGTAGCCAGTTGTCATGCCAAATATCCGTGGTTTCCCCGTTCCCTATTCTCCTCACTAATCCTTGCAGCATTATGTCACGTCCATCCAAGATAGCGCGCCAAATTTGTGATGGATGACCGCCCAACCGAGCTGCAAATAGGGATTCATCAGGGTAGTAGACTCCTTTGAGGATGCGGGCACTGAGTGACGTGGGGTTCTGAAGCAACTTCCAAGCCTGTTTTGACAGCAGTGCTAGGTTAAAGATCTCCAAATCCTTGAAATCGAGCCCTCCAAGATGTTTTGGCTTTGTCATTTCATCCCAAGCTACCCAACTTGGTTTGCGCTTCCCCTGCTTGTTGCCCCACCAAAATTGTCTGATCATTGAAGTGATATTCTCGCATAAACCCCTTGGAAGGCGGAAGCAAGACATAGAAAAGACCGGGATAGACTGCGCTACCGCCTTAATGAGCACTTCCTTTCCGGCTGCAGACAAAAGTTTTTCCATCCACCCTCTAATTTTCTCCCACACCCGGTCTCTCAAATATCGAAAAGTACCATTCTTTGCATGCCCAACATCAGTAGACATCCCCAAGTACATGTCACTGAGAGATTCATTATGCACATTCAGAGTGTTCTTTATACTGTCTCTCATTGTCTGGGGGCACCCTTTGCTGAAAAATATAGAGCTCTTCTCATGATTTATTCTCTGTCCTGATGCCATGCAGTAGCGTTCCAACAAGTTTGATGCTGCAACAACCCCTTCAACACTCGATTTAAACATCAGCAGGCTATCATCAGCAAAAAGGAGGTGGTTCATGACTAGAGTCGTGGCTGCCACCTTGATCCCTTCAAGCTGAGTCGACGGAGAACTGGATTTTAGTAGGCACGAAAGGCCCTCCGCTACGATTAAAAAGAGATATGGGGATATCGGATCTCCCTGCCGTATGCCTCTGGATGGGTGAAAAGTGTCGAGTCTCTCACCATTAAAGAGCACTGAGAAAGAAACTGACCTCACCATGTTCATTACAGTCTGGACCCATGATGTTGCAAAGCCAAGTTTTATCATCATTGCTTGAAGATACTCCCACTCCAGCCGATCATAAGCATTCATCATATCTAGTTTCAGGGCACAGAAGGAGTTGACCCTGGCCTGGCTGCGTTTCATGAAGTGAAGACACTCGTATGCGCTGACGATATTGTCTGTTATGTTCCTGCCTGGCACAAAGGCCGATTGTGAAGGGAATATGCCCTAGAGGCAATAATAAAGTTATTATTTATTTCCTCATATCACGATAAATGTTTATTATTCATGCTAGAATTGTATTAACTGGAAACAATGATACATGTGTGAATACATAGACAAACATATAGTCACTAGTATGCCTCTACTTGACTAGCTCGTTTATCAAAGATGGTTATGTTTCCTAGCCATGGACAAAAGAGTTGTCATTTGATTAACGGGATCACATCATTAGGAGAATAATGTGATTGACATGACCCATTCCGTTAGCCTAGCACTTGATCGTTTAGTATGTTGCTATTGCTTTCTTCATAACTTATACATGTTCCTGTAACTATGAGATTATGCAACTCCCGTTTACTGGAGGAACACTTTGTGTGCTACCAAACGTCACAACGTAACTAGGTGATTATAAAGGTGCTCTACAGGTGTCTCCAAAGGTACATGTTGAGTTGGCATAATTCGAGATTAGGTTTTGTCACTCCGATTGTCGGAGAGGTATCTCTGGGCCCTCTCGGTAATACACATCACTTAAGCCTTGCAAGCATTGTAACTAATGAGCTAGTTATGAAATGATGTATTACGGAACGAGTAAACAGACTTGCCGGTAACGAGATTGAACTAGGTATTGGATACCGACGATCGAATCTCGGGCAAGTAACATACCGATGACAAAGGGAACAACGTATGTTGTTATGCGGTTTGACCGATAAAGATCTTCGTAGAATATGTAGGAACCAATATGGACATCCAGGTTCCGTTATTGGTTATTGACCGAGAATAGTTCTAGGTCATGTCTACATAGTTCTCGAACCCGTAGGGTCCGCACGCTTAACGTTACAATGACAGTTTTATTATGAGTTTATAAGTTTTGATGTACCGAAGTTTGTTCGGAGTCACGGATGTGATCACAGACATGACGAGGAGTCTCAAAATGGTCGAGACATAAAGATTGATATATTGGACGGATATATTTGGATACCGGAAAGGTTCCGGATGAGATTGGGAATATACCGGAGCTCCGGGAGGTTACCGGAACCCCCCGGTAAGTATATGGGCCTTATTGGGCCTTAGTGGAAAGGAGGGAGAAGGGGCAAAGGAGGGGCGCGCCTCCCCCAAGCCCAATCCGAATTGGGAGGGGGGCCGGGCCCCCCTTTCCTTCTTCCCTCCCCTCTCTTCCTTCCCTCTCCTACTCCTAATAGGAAAGGGGGGGCCAAACCTACTTGGAGTAGGATTGCCCCCCTAGGGCGCGCCTCTCCCCTTGGCCGGCCCCCTCCTCCTCTCCCCCTTTATATACGGGGGAGGGGGCACCCCTAGAACACACAAGTTGATCTACGGATCGTTCCTTAGCCGTGTGCGGTGCCCCCCTCCACCATATTCCATCTCGGTCATATCGTCGCGGAGTTTAGGCGAAGCCCCGCGCCGGAAGAACATCATCATTGTCACCACGCCGTCGTGCTGACGGAACTCATCCCTGACGCTTTGCTGGATTGGAGCCCGGGGAACGTCATCGAGCTGAACGTGTGCTGAACACGGAGGTGCCGTACGTTCGGTACTTGGATCGGTCGGATCGTGAAGACGTACGACTACATCAACCGCGTTGTCATAACGCTTCCGCTTACGGTCTACGAGGGTACGTGGACAACACTCTCCCCTCTCGTTGCTATACCATCACCATGATCTTGCGTGTGCGTAGGAAATTTTTTGAAATTACTACGTTCCCCAACAGTGGCATCCGAGCCTAGGTTTTATGCGTTGATGTTATATGCACGAGTAGAACACAAGTGAGTTGTGGGCAATACAAGTCATACTGCTTACCAGCATGTCATACTTTGGTTCAGCGGTATTGTTGGACGGCCCGGACCGACATTACGCGTACGCTTACGCGAGACTGGTTTTACCGCCGTGCTTTGCACACAGGTGACTAGCGGGTGTCTGTTTCTCCAACTTTAGTTGAACCGAGTGTGGCTACGCCCGGTACTTGCGAAGGTTAAAACAACACTAACTTGACAAACTATCGGTGTGGTGTGGTTCTGATGCGTAGGTAAGAACGATTCTTGCTCAGCCCGTAGCAGCCACGTAAAACTTGCAACAACAAAGTAGAGGACGTCTAACTTGTTTTTGCAGGGCATGTTGTGATGTGATATGGTCAAGACGTGATGCTATATTTTATTGTATGAGATGATCATGTTTTGTAACCGAAGTTATCGGCAACTGGCAGGAGCCATACGGTTGTCGCTTTATTGTATGAAATGCAAAACGCCTTGTAATTGCTTTACTTTATCACTAAGCGGTAGCGATAGTCGTAGAAGCAATAGATGGCATAAACGACAACGATGCTACGATGGAGATCAAGATATCGCGCCGGTGACGATGGTGATCACGATGGTGCTTCGGAGATGGAGATCACAAGCACAAGATGATGATGGCCATATCATATCACTTATATGTTGGGGAACGTAGTAATTTCAAAAAAATTCCTACGCACACGCAAGATCATGGTGATGGCATAGCAACGAGAGGGGAGAGTGTTGTCCATGTACCCTCGTAGACCATAAGCGGAAGCGTTAGCACAACGCGGTTGATGTAGTCGTACGTCTTCACGATCCGACCGATCCAATCACCGAACGTACGGCACCTCCGAGTTCAGCACACGTTCAGCTCGATGACGATCCCCGGGCTCCGATCCAGCAAAGCTTCGGGGATGAGTTCCGTCAGCACGACGGCGTGGTGACGATGATGATGTTCTACCGGTGCAGGGCTTCGCCTAAACTCCGCGACGATATGACCGAGGTGGAATATGGTGGAAGGGGGGCACCGCACACGGCTAAGGAACGATCTGTAGATCAACTTGTGTGTTCTAGGGTGCCCCCCTGCCCCCGTATATAAAGGAGCCAAGGGGGAGGGGGCGGCCGGCCAAGGAGGGCGCGCCAAGGGGGAGTCCTACTCCCACCGGGAGTAGGACTCCCTTCTTTCCTAGTTGAAGTAGGAGAAGGGGGAAGGAGGAGGAAGAGGGGAAGGAAAAGGGGGGGGCGCCGCCCCCCTCTCCTTGTCCTATTCGGACTAGGGAGGGGAGGGGGCGCAGCCCACCTCTTGCCTCCTCTCCTCTTCTCCCTTAGGGCCCATGAAGGCCCAATAACCCCCGGGAGGGTTCCGGTAACCCCCCGGTACTCCGGTAAAATGCCGATTTCACCCGGAACACTTCCGATGTCCAAACATAGGCTTCCAATATATCAATCTTTATGTCTCGACCATTTTGAGACTCCTCGTCATGTCCGTTATCACATCCGGGACTCTGAACAAACTTCAGTACATCAAATCTTATAAACTCATAATAAAACTGTCATCGTAACGTTAAGCGTGCGGACCCTACGGGTTCGAGAACTATGTAGACATGACCTAGAACTATTCTCGGTCAATAACCAATAGCGGAACCTGGATGCCCATATTGGTTCCTACATATTCTACGAAGATCTTTATCGGTCAAACCGCATAACAACATACGTTGTTCCCTTTGTCATCGGTATGTTACTTGCCCGAGATTTGATCGTCGGTATCCAATACCTAGTTCAATCTCGTTACCGGCAAGTCTCTTTACTCGTTACGTAATGCATCATCCCGTAACCAACTCATTGGTCACATTGCTTGCAAGGCTTATAGTGATGTGCATTACCGAGAGGGCCCAGAGATACCTCTCCGACAATCGGAGTGACAAAACCTAATCTCGAAATACGCCAACTCAACATGTACCTTCGGAGACACCTGTAGTACTCCTTTATAATCACCCAGTTACGTTGTGACGTTTGGTAGTACCCAAAGTGTTCCTCCGGTAAACGGGAGTTGCATAATCTCATAGTTACAGGAACATGTATAAGTCATGAATAAAGCAATAGCAATATACTAAACGATCAACTGCTAGGCTAACGGAATGGGTCATGTCAATCACATCATTCTCCTAATGATGTGATCCCGTTAATCAAATGACAACACATGTCTATGGTTAGGAAACATAACCATCTTTGATTAATGAGCTAGTCAAGTAGAGGCATACTAGTGACTATATGTATGTCTATGTATTCACACATGTATCATGTTTCCGGTTAATACAATTCTAGCATGAATAATAAATAATAGCTTTATTATTGCCTCTAGGGCATATTTCCTTCAGTCTCCCACTTGCACTAGAGTCAATAATTTAGATTACATAGTAATGATTCTAACACCCATGGAGTCTTGGTGCTGATCATGTTTTGCTCGTGAGAGAGGCTTAGTCAATGGGTCTGCAACATTCAGATCTGTATGTATCTTGCAAATTTCTATGTCTCCCACCTGGACTTGGTCCCGGATGGAATTGAAGCGTCTCTTGATGTGCTTGGTCCTCTTGTGAAATCTGAATTCCTTTGCCAAAGCAATTGCACCAGTATTGTCACAGAAGATCTTCATTGGTCCCGATGCACTAGGTATGACACCTAGATCAGAAATGAACTCCTTCATCCAGACTCCTTCATTTGCTGCTTCCGAAGCAGCTATGTACTCCGCTTCACATGTAGATCCCGCCACGACGCTTTGTTTAGAACTGCACCAACTTATAGCTCCACCGTTTAATAAAAACACGTATCCGGTTTGCGATTTAGAATCGTCCGGATCAGTGTCAAAGCTTGCATCGACGTAACCATTTATGACTAGCTCTTTGTCACCTCCATATACGAGAAACATATCCTTAGTCCTTTTCAGGTATTCCTGGATTACTTTGGTACCTCCCTGCCAAACTTATTGCTAAGCATACGTCAGGTCTGGTACACAGCATTGCATACATGATAGAGCCTATGGCTGAAGCATAGGGAATATCTTTCATTTTCTCTCTATCTTCTGCTGTGGTCGGGCATTGAGTTTGACTCAACTTCACACCTTGAAGCACGGGCAAGAACCCTTTCTTTGCTTGATCCATTTTGAACTTTTTCGAAATTTTATCAAGGTATGTGCTTTGTGAAAGTCCTATTAAGCGTCTTGATCTATCTCTATAGATCTTGATGCCCAATATGTAAGCAGCTTCACCTAGATCTTTCATTGAAAAACTTTTATTCAAGTATCCCTTTATGCTATCCAGAAATTCTATATCATTTCCAATTAACAATATGTCATCTACATATAATATCAGAAATGCTACAAAGCTCCCACTCACTTTCTTGTAAATACAGGCTTCTCCAAAAGTCTGTATAAAATCATATGCTTTTATCACACTATCAAAGCGTTTATTCCAACTCCGAGATGCTTGCACCAGTCCATAAATGGATCGCTGGAGCTTGCACACTTTGTCAGCACCTTTTGGATCAACAAAACCTTCTGGCTGCATCATATACAACTCTTCTTCCAGAAATCCATTCAAGAATGCAGTTTTGACATCCATTTGCCAGATTTCATAATCATGAAATGCAGCAATAGCTAACATGATTCAGACAGACTTAAGCATCGCTACGGGTGAGAAAGTCTCATCGTAGTCAACCCCTTGAACTTGTCGAAAACCTTTCGCAACAAGTCGAGCTTTATAGACAGTTATATTACCATCAGCGTCAGTCTTTTTCTTAAAGATCCATTTATTCTCAATGGCTTGCCGATCATCGGGCAAGTCAACCAAAGTCCATACTTTGTTCTCATACATGGATCCCATCTCAGATTTCATGGCCTCTAGCCATTTTGCGGAATCTGGGCTCATCATCGCTTCCTCATAGTTCGTAGGTTCATCATGGTCAAGTAACATGACTTCCAGAATAGGATTACCGTACCACTCTGGTGCGGATCTTACTCTGGTAGACCTACGAGGTTCAGTAGAAACTTGATCTGAAGTTTCATGATCAATATCATTAGCTTCCTCACTAATTGGTGTAGTTGTCACAGGAACCGGTTCTTGTGATGAACTACTTTCCAACAAGGGAGTAGATACAGTTATCTCATCAAGTTCTACTTTCCTCCCACTCACTTCTTTCGAGAGAAACTCCTTCTCTAGAAAGGATCCAATTTTAGCAACAAAAATCTTGCCCTTAGATCTGTGATAGAAGGTGTACCCAATGGTCTCTTTTGGGTATCCTATGAAGACACATTTCTCCGATTTAGGTTCGAGCTTATCTGGTTGAAGTTTCTTCACATAAGCATCGCAGCCCCAAACTTTAAGAAACGACAACTTTGGTTTCTTGCCAAACCACAGTTCATAAGGCGTCGTCTCAACGGATTTTGATGGTGCCCTATTTAACGTGAATGCGGCCGTCTCTAAAGCATAACCCCAAAACGATAGCGGTAAATCAGTAAGAGACATCATAGATCGCACCATATCTAGTAAAGTACGATTACGACGTTCGGACACACCATTTCGTTGTGGTGTTCTGGGTGGCGTGAGTTGCAAAACTATTCCGCATTGTTTCAAATGTAAACCAAACTCGTAACTCAAATATTCTCCTCCACGATCAGATCGTAGAAATTTTATTTTCTTGTTACGATGATTTTCCACTTCACTCTGAAATTCTTTGAACTTTTCAAATGTTTCAGACTTGTGTTTCATCAAGTAGATATACCCATATCTGCTTAAGTCATCTGTGAAGGTGAGAAAATAACGATACCCGCCGCGAGCCTCAACATTCATTGGACCACAAACATCAGTATGTATGATTTCCAACAAATCAGTTGCTCGCTCCATAATTTCGGAGAACGGCGTTTTAGTCATCTTGCCCATAAGGCACGGTTCGCAAGTACAAGGTGATTCGTAATCAAGTGATTCCAAAAGCCCATCAGTATGGAGTTTCTTCATGCGCTTTACACCGATATGACCTAAACGGCAGTGCCATAAATAAGGTGCACTATCATTATTAACTCTGCATCTTTTGGTTTCAACACTATGAATATGTGTATCACTACTATCGAGATTCAATAAAAATAGACCACTCTTCAAGGGTGCATGACCATAAAAGATATTACTCATATAAATAGAACAACCATTATTCTCTGATTTAAATGAATAACCATATCGCATCAAACAAGATCCAGATATAATGCTCATCTTAACACTGGCACCAAATAACAATTATTTAGGTCTAAAACTAATCCCGATGGTAGATGTAGAGGTAGCGTGCCGACCGCGATCACATCGACTTTGGAACCATTTCCCACGCGCATCGTCACCTCGTCCTTAGCCAATCTTCGCTTAATCCGTAGTCCCTGTTTCGAGTTGCAAATATTAGCAACAGAACCAGTATCAAATACCCAGGTACTACTGCGAGCATTAGTAAGGTACACATCAATAACATGTATATCACATATACCTTTGTTCACTTTGCCATCCTTCTTATCCGCCAAATACTTGGGGCAGTTCCGCTTCCAGTGTCCAGTCTGCTTGCAGTAGAAGCACTCAGTTTCAGGCTTTGGTCCAGACTTGGGTTTCTTCTCTTGAGCAGCAACTTGTTTGCTGTTCTTCTTGAAGTTCCCCTTCTTCTTCCCTTTGCCCTTTTTCTTGAAACTGGTGGTCTTGTTAACCATCAACACTTGATGCTCCTTCTTGATTTCTACCTCCGCGGCTTTTAGCATTGCGAAGAGCTCGGGAATAGTCTTGTCCATCCCTTGCATATTATAGTTCATCACGAAGCTCTTGTAGCTTGGTGGCAGTGATTGGAGAATTCTGTCAATGACACTATCATCAGGAAGATTAACTCCCAGTTGAATCAAGTGATTATTATACCCAGACATTTTGAGTATGTGTTCACTGACAGAACTATTCTCCTCCATCTTGCAGCTATAGAACTTATTGGAGACTTCATATCTCTCAATCCGGGCATTTGCTTGAAATATTAACTTCAACTCCTGGAACATCTCATATGCTCCATGACGTTCAAAACGTCGTTGAAGTCCCGGTTCTAAGCCGTAAAGCATGGCACACTGAACTATCGAGTAGTCATCAGCTTTGCTCTGCCAGACGTTCTTAACGTCGTCAGTTGCATCAGCAGCAGGCCTGGCACCCAGCGGTGCTTCCAGGACGTAATTCTTCTGTGCAGCAATGAGGATAATCCTCAGGTTACGGACCCAGTCCGTGTAATTGCTACCATCATCTTTCAACTTTGCTTTCTCAAGGAACGCATTAAAATTCAACGGAACAACAGCACGAGCCATCTATCTACAACAAACATAGACAAGCAAAATACTATCAGGTACTAAGTTCATGATAAATTTAAGTTCAATTAATCATATTACTAAAGAACTCCCACTTAGACAGACATCTCTCTAGTCATCTAAGTGATCACGTGATCCAAATCAACTAAACCATGTCCGATCATCACGTGAGATGGAGTAGTTTCAATGGTGAACATCAATATGTTGATCATATCTACTATATGATTCACGCTCGACCTTTCGGTCTCCGTGTTCCGAGGCCATATCTGTATATGCTAGGCTCGTCAAGTTTAACCCAAGTATTCCGCGTGTGCAACTGTTTTGCACCCGTTGTATTTGAACGTAGAGCCTATCACACCCGATCATCACGTGGTGTCTCAGCACGAAGAACTTTCGCAACGGTGCATACTCAGGGAGAACACTTCTTGATAATTAGTGAGAGATCATCTTAAAATGCTACCGTCAATCAAAGCAAGATAAGATGCATAAAGGATAAACATCACATGCAATCAATATAAGTGATATGATATGGCCATCATCATCTTGTGATTGTGATCTCCATCTTCGAAACACCGTCGTGATCACCATCGTCACCGGCGCGACACCTTGATCTCCATCGTAGAATCGTTGTCGTTACGCCATCTATTGCTTCTACGACTATCGCTACCGCTTAGTGATAAAGTAAAGCAATTACAGGGCGTTTGCATTTCATACACTAAAGCGACAACCATATGGCTCCTGCCAGTTGCCGATAACTTCGGTTATAAAACATGATCATCTCATACAATAAAATATAGCATCACGTCTTGACCATATCACATCACAGCATGCCCTGCAAAAACAAGTTAGACGTCCTCTACTTTGTTGTTGCAAATTTTACGTGGCTGCTACGGGCTTAGCAAGAACCATTCTTACCTATGCATCAAAACCACAACGATAGTTCGTCAAGTTAGTGCTGTTTTAACCTTTGCAAGTACCGGGCGTAGCCACACTCGGTTCAGCTAAAGTGAGAGAGACAGACACCCGCCAGTCACCTTTAAGCACGAGTGCTCGTAACGGTGAAACCAGTCTCGCATAAGCGT
Organism: Triticum aestivum; assembly: GCF_018294505.1. Classification (NCBI taxonomy): domain Eukaryota; kingdom Viridiplantae; phylum Streptophyta; class Magnoliopsida; order Poales; family Poaceae; genus Triticum; species Triticum aestivum. The sequence goes on along the minus strand of NC_057804.1, from coordinate 63,445,210 downwards.
ACGCGTAATGTCGGTCCGGGCCGCTTCATCTCACAATACCGCTGAGCCAAAGTATGACATGCTGGTAAGCAGTATGACTTGTATCACCCACAACTCACTTGTGTTCTACTCGTGCATATGACATCTACGCATAAAACCTGGCTCGGATGCCACTGTTGGGGAACGTAGTAATTTCAAAAAATTTCCTACGCACACGCAAGATCATGGTGATGGCATAGCAACGAGAGGGGAGAGTGTTGTCCACGTACCCTCGTAGACCGTAAGCGGAAGCGTTAGCACAACGCGGTTGATGTAGTCATACGTCTGCATGATCCGACCGATCCAAGCACCGAACGTACGGCACCTCCGAGTTCAGCACATGTTCAGCTCGATGACGATCCCCGGGCTCCGATCCAGCAAAGCTTCGGGGATGAGTTCCGTCAGCACGACGGCGTGGTGATGATGATGATGTTCTACCGGCGCAGGGCTTCGCCTAAACTCCGCGACGATATGACCGAGGTGGAATATGGTGGAAGGGGGGCACCGCACACGGCTAAGGAACGATCTGTAGATCAACTTGTGTGTTCTAGGGTGCCCCCCTGCCCCCGTATATAAAGGAGCCAAGGGGAGGGGGCGGCCGGCCAAGGAGGGCGCGCCAAGGGGGAGTCCTACTCCCACCGGGAGTAGGACTCCCTTCTTTCCTAGTTGGAGTAGGAGAAGGGGGAAGGAGGAGGAAGAGGGGAAGGAAAAGGGGGGGCGCCGCCCCCCTCTCCTTGTCCTATTCGGACTAGGGAGGGGAGGGGCGCAGCCCACCTCTTGCCTCCTCTCCTCTTCTCCCTTAGGGCCCATGAAGGCCCAATAACCCCCGGGAGGGTTCCGGTAACCCCCGGTACTCCGGTAAAATGCCGATTTCACCCGGAACACTTCCGATGTCCAAACATAGGCTTCCAATATATCAATCTTTATGTCTCGACCATTTCGAGACTCCTCGTCATGTCCGTGATCACATCCGTGACTCCGAAAAAACTTCGGTACATCAAAACTTATAAACTCATAATAAAACTGTCATCGTAACTTTAAGCGTGCAGACCCTACGGGTTCGAGAACTATGTAGACATGACCTAGAACTATTCTCGGTCAATAACCAATAGCGGAACCTGGATGCCCATATTGGTTCCTACATATTCTACGAAGATCTTTATCAGTCAAACCGCATAACAACATCCGTTGTTCCCTTTGTCATCGGTATGTTACTTGCCCGAGATTTGATCGTCGGTATCCAATACCTAGTTCAATCTCGTTACCGACAAGTCCCTTTACTCGTTATGTAATGCATCATCCCGTAACCAACTCATTGGTCACATCGCTTGCAAGGCTTATAGTGATGTGCATTACCGAGAGGGCCCAGAGATACCTCTCCGACAATCGGAGTGACAAAACCTAATCTCGAAATACGCCAACTCAACATGTACCTTCGGAGACACCTGTAGTACTCCTTTATAATCACCCAGTTACGTTGTGACGTTTGGTAGTACCCAAAGTGTTCCTCCGGTAAACGGGAGTTGCATAATCTCATAGTTACATGAACATGTATAAGTCATGAAGAAAGCAATAGCAATATACTAAACGATCAACTGCTAGGCTAACGGAATGGGTCATGTCAATCACATCATTCTCCTAATGATGTGATCCCGTTAATCAAATGACAACACATCTCTATGGTTAGGAAACATAACCATCTTTGATTAATGAGCTAGTCAAGTAGAGGCATACTAGTGACTATATGTATGTCTATGTATTCACACATGTATCATGTTTCCGGTTAATACAATTCTAGCATGAATAATAAACATTTATCATGATATGAGGAAATAAACAATAACTTTATTATTGCCTCTAGGGCATATTTCCTTCATTATATTGATTGCATGTGATGTTTATCCTTTATGCATCTTATCTTGCTTTGATTGATGGTAGCATTTTAAGATGATCTCTCACTAATTATCAAGAAGTGTTCTCCCTGAGTATACACCGTTGCGAAAGTTCTTCGTGCTGAGACACCACGTGATGATCGGGTGTGATAGGCTCTACGTTCAAATACAACGGGTGCAAAACAGTTGCACACGCGGAATACTCAGGTTAAACTTGACGAGCCTAGCATATACAAATATGGCCTCGGAACACAGAGACCGAAAGGTCGAGCGTGAATCATATAGTAGATATGATCAACATAGTGATGTTCACCATTGAAAACTACTCCATCTCACGTGATGATCGGACATGGTTTAGTTGATTTGGATCACGTAATCACTTAGATGACTAGAGAGATGTCTGTCTAAGTGGGAGTTCTTAAGTAATATGATTAATTGAACTTAAATTTATCATGAACTTAGTACCTGATAGTATTTTGCTTGTCTATGTTTGTTGTAGATAGATGGCTCGTGCTGTTGTTCCGTTGAATTTTAATGCGTTCCTTGAGAAAGCAAAGTTGAAAGATGATGGTAGCAATTACACGGACTGGGTCCATAACCTGAGGATTATCCTCATTGTTGCACAGAAGAATTACGTCCTGGAAGCACCGCTGGGTGCCAGGCCTGCTGCTGATGCAACTGACGACGTTAAGAACGTCTGGCAGAGCAAAGCTGATGACTACTCGATAGTTCAGTGTGCCATGCTTTACGGCTTAGAACCGGGTCTTCAACGACGTTTTGAACGTCATGGAGCATATGAGATGTTCCAGGAGTTGAAGTTAATATTTTCAAGCAAATGCCCGGATTGAGAGATATGAAGTCTCCAATAAGTTCTATAGCTGCAAGATGAAGGAGAATAGTTCTGTCAGTGAACACATACTCAAAATGTCTGGGTATAATAATCACTTGATTCAACTGGGAGTTAATCTTCCTGATGATAGTGTCATTGACAGAATTCTTCAATCATTGCCACCAAGCTACAATAGCTTCGTGATGAACTATAATATGCAAGGGATGGACAAGACTATTCCCGAGATCTTCGCAATGCTAAAAGCCGCGGAGGTAGAAATCAAGAAGGCGCATCAAGTGTTGATGGTTAACAAGACCACCAGTTTCAAGAAAAAGGGCAAAGGGAAGAAGAAGGGGAACTTCAAGAAGAACAACAAACAAGTTGCTGCTCAAGAGAAGAAACCCAAGTCTGGACCTAAGCCTGAGACTGAGTGCTTCTACTGCAAGCAGACTAGACACTGGAAGCGGAACTGCCCCAAGTATTTGGCGGATAAGAAGGATGGCAAAGTGAACAAAGGTATATGTGATATACATGTTATTGATGTGTACCTTACTAATGCTCGCAGTAGTACCTGGGTATTTGATACTGGTTCTGTTGCTAATATTTGCAACTCGAAACAGGGACTACGGATTAAGCGAAGATTAGCTAAGGACGAGGTGACGATGCACGTGGGAAATGGTTCCAAAGTCGATGTGATTGCGGTCGGCACGCTACCTCTACATCTACCATCGGGAATAGTTTTAGACCTAAATAATTGTTATTTGGTGCCAGCGTTGAGCATGAACATTATATCTGGATCTTGTTTGATGCGAGACGGTTATTCATTTAAATCAGAGAATAATGGTTGTTCTATTTATATGAGTAATATCTTTTATGGTCATGCACCCTTGAAGAGTGGTCTATTTTTATTGAATCTCGATAGTAGTGATACACATATTCATAGTGTTGAAACCAAAAGATGCAGACTTGATAATGATAGTGCAACTTATTTGTGGCACTGCCGTTTAGGTCATATCGGTATAAAGCGCATGAAGAAACTCCATACTGATGGGCTTTTGGAATCACTTGATTATGAATCACTTGGTACTTGCGAACCATGCCTCATGGGCAAGATGACTAAAACGCCGTTCTCCGGAACTATGGAGCGAGCAACTGATTTGTTGGAAATCATACATACTGATGTTTGTGGTCCAATGAATGTTGAAGCTCGCGGCGGGTATCGTTATTTTCTCACCTTCACAGATGATTTGAGCAGATATGGGTATATCTACTTAATGAAACGCAAGTCTGAAACATTTGAAAAGTTCAAAGAATTTCAGAGTGAAGTGGAAAATCATCGTAACAAGAAAATAAAGTTTCTACGATCTGATCGTGGAGGAGAATATTTGAGTTACGAGTTTGGTTTACATTTAAAACAATGCGGAATAGTTTTGCAACTCACGCCACCCGGAACACCACAACGTAATGGTGTGTCCGAACGCCGTAATCGTACTTTACTAGATATGGTGCGATCTATGATGTCTCTTACTGATTTACCGCTATCGTTCTTGGTTATGCTTTAGAGACGGCCACATTCACGTTGAATAGGGAACCATCAAAATCCGTTGAGACGATGCCTTATGAACTGTGGTTTGGCAAGAAACCAAAGTTGTCGTTTCTTAAAGTTTGGGGCTGCGATGCTTATGTGAAGAAACTTCAACCAGATAAGCTCGAACCTAAATCGGAGAAATGTGTCTTCATAGGATACCCAAAAGAAACTATTGGGTACACCTTCTATCACAGATCTGAGGGCAAGATTTTCGTTGCTAAAATCGGATCCTTTCTAGAGAAGGAGTTTCTCTCGAAAGAAGTGAGTGGGAGAAAAGTAGAACTTGATGAGGTAACTGTACCTACTCCCTTATTGGAAGGTAGTTCATCACAAGAACCGGTTCCTGTGACAACTACACCAATTGGTGAGGAAACTAATGATATTGATCATGAAACTTCAGATCAAGTTTCTACTGAACCTCGTAGGTCTACCAGAGTGGTACGGTAATTCTATTCTGGAAGTCATGTTACTTGACCATGATGAACCTACGAACTATGAGGAAGCGATGATGAGCCCAGATTCCGCAAAATGGCTAGAGGCCATGAAACCTGAGATGGGATCCATGTATGAGAACAAAGTATGGACTTTGGTTGACTTGCCCGATGATCGGCAAGCCATTGAGAATAAATGGATCTTTAAGAAGAAGACTGACGCTGACGGTAATGTAACTGTCTATAAAGCTCGAGTTGTTGCGAAAGGTTTTCGACAAGTTCAAGGGGTTGACTACGATGAGACCTTCTCACTAGTAGCGATGCTTAAGTCTGTCCGAATCATGTTAGCAATTGCCGCATTTTATGATTATGAAATGTGGAAAATGGATGTCAAAACTGCATTCCTGAATGGATTTCTGGAAGAAGAGTTGTATATGATGCAACCGGAAGGTTTTGTCGATCCTAAGGGAGCTAACAAAGTGTGCAAGCTCCAGCGATCAATCTATGGTCTGGTGCAAGCCTCTCGGAGTTGGAATAAACGCTTTGATAGTGTGATCAAAGCATATGGTTTTATACAGACTTTTGGAGAAGCCTGTATTTACAAGAAAGTGAGTGGGAGCTCTGTAGCATTTCTAATATTATATGTGGACGACATATTGTTGATTGGAAATGATATAGAATTTCTGGATAGCATAAAAGGATACTTGAATAAAAGTTTTTCAATGAAAGACCTCGGTGAAGCTGCTTACATATTGGGCATCAAAATCTATAGAGATAGATCAAGACGCTTGATTGGACTTTCACAATGCACGTACCTTGATAAAGTGTTGAAAAGGTTCAATATGGATCAGACAAAGAAATGGTTCTTGCCTGTATTACAAGGTATAAAATTGAGTCAGACTCAATGCCCGACCACTGCAAAAGATAGAGAGAAAATGAAGGGAGTTCCCTATGCTTCAGCCATAGGCTCTATCATGTATGCAATGCTGTGTACCAGACCTGATGTGTGCCTTGCTATTAGTTTGGCAGGGATGTACCAAAGTAATCCAGGAGTGGATCACTGGACAGCGGTCAAGAACATCCTGAAATACCTGAAAAGGACTAAGGATATGTTTCTCGTATATGGAGGTGACAAAGAGCTAGTCGTAAATGGTTACGTCGATGCAAGCTTTGACATTGATCCGGACGATTCTAAATCGCAAACCGGATACATATTTTTATTAAACGGTGGAGCTGTAAGTTGGTGCAGTTCTAAACAAAGCGTCGTGGCGGGATCTACATGTGAAGCGGAGTACATAGCTACTTCGGAAGCAGCAAATGAAGGAGTCTGGATGAAGGAGTTCATTTCCGATCTAGGTGTTATACCTAGTGCATCGGGACCAATGAAGATCTTCTGTGATAATACTGGTGCAATTGCCTTGGCAAAGGAATCCAGATTTCACAAGAGGACCAAGCACATCAAGAGACGCTTCAATTCCATCCGGGACCAAGTCCAAGTGGGAGACATAGAGATTTGCAAGATACATACGGATCTGAATGTTGCATACCCGTTGACTAAGCCTCTCTCACGAGCAAAACATGATCAGCACCAAGACTCCATGGGTGTTAGAATCATTACTATGTAATCTAGATTATTGACTCTAGTGCAAGTGGGAGACTGAAGGAAATATGCCCTAGAGGCAATAATAAAGTTATTATTTATTTCCTCATATCATGATAAATGTTTATTATTCATGCTAGAATTGTATTAACCGGAAACAATGATACATGTGTGAATACATAGACAAACATATAATCACTAGTATGCCTCTACTTGACTAGCTCGTTTATCAAAGATGGTTATGTTTTCTAGCCATGGACAAAAGAGTTGTCATTTGATTAACGGGATCACATCATTAGGAGAATAATGTGATTGACATGACCCATTCTGTTAGCCTAGCACTTGATCGTTTAGTATGTTGCTATTGCTTTCTTCATAACTTATACATGTTCCTGTAACTATGAGATTATGCAACTCCCGTTTACCGGAGGAACACTTTGTGTGCTACCAAACGTCACAACGTAACTGGGTGATTATAAAGGTGCTCTACAGGTGTCTCCAAAGGTACATGTTGAGTTGGCATAATTCAAGATTAGGTTTTGTCACTCCGATTGTCGGAGAGGTATCTCTGGGCCCTCTCGGTAATACACATCACTTAAGCCTGGCAAGCATTGTAACTAATGAGCTAGTTATGAAATGATGTATTACGGAACGAGTAAAGAGACTTGCCGGTAACGAGATTGAACTAGGTATTGGATATCGACGATCGAATCTCGGGCAAGTAACATACCGATGACAAAGGGAACAACGTATGTTGTTATGCGGTTTGACCGATAAAGATCTTCGTAGAATATGTAGGAACCAATATGGACATCCAGGTTCCGCTATTGGTTATTGACCGAGAATAGTTCTAGGTCATGTCTACATAGTTCTCGAACCCGTAGGGTCCGCACGCTTAACGTTACGATGACAGTTTTATTATGAGTTTATAAGTTTTGATGTACCGAAGTTTGTTCGGAGTCCCGAATGTGACCACGGACATGACGAGGAGTCTCGAAATGGTCGAGACATAAAGATTGATATATTGGACGGATATATTTGGATACCGGAAAGGTTCTGGATGAGATTGGGAATATACCAGAGCTCCGGGAGGTTACCGGAACCCCCCGGTAAGTATATGGGCCTTATTGGGCGTTAGTGGAAAGGAGGGAGAAGGGGCAAAGGAGGGGGCGTGCCTCCCCCAAACCCAATCCGAATTGGGAGGGGGGCCGGCCCCCCTTTCCTTCTTCCCTCCCCTCTCTTCCTTCCCTCTCCTACTCCTAATAGGAAAGGGGGGGCCAAACCTACTTGGAGTAGGATTGCCCCCTAGGGCGCGCCTCTCCCCTTGGCCGCCCCCTCCTCCTCTCCCCCTTTATATACGGGGGAGGGGGCACCCCTAGAACACACAAGTTGATCTACGGATCGTTCCTTAGCCGTGTGCGGTGCCCCCCTCCACCATATTCCACCTCGGTCATATCGTCGCGGAGTTTAGGCGAAGCCCTGCACCGGAAGAACATCATCATCGTCACCACGCCGTCGTGCTGACGGAACTCATCCCCGACGCTTTGCTGGATTGGAGCCCGGGGAACGCATCGAGCTGAACGTGTGCTGAACACGGAGGTGCCGTATGTTCGGTACTTGGATCGGTCGGATCGTGAAGACGTATGACTACATCAACCGCGTTGTCATAACGCTTCCGCTTACGGTCTACGAGGGTACGTGGACAACACTCTACCCTCTCGTTGCTATACCATCACCATGATCTTGCGTGTGCGTAGGATTTTTTTTGAAATTACTACGTTCCCCAACAGATTGCTCTTCTGAAATAATGTCCGGAAGAATCTGTTTCAGTTTGTTCGCGATCACCTTGGACGCGATCTTATATAACATGTTACATAAACTGATTGGTCGGAATTGAGTGAGCATGGAAGGGTTCATTACCTTTGGGATAAGAACCAAGACCGTGTCGTTTATGCTTTCTGGGCTATCCTCTCCCCGAATTATCCTGAGAACCGCCTCGGTGACCTCAACCCTGCAAAGATCCCAATGGCGCTGATAGAAATGAGCTGGAAATCCGTCGGGACCCGGTGCTTTAGTGGGAAACATCTGAAAAAGGGCAGCTTTGACTTCTTCTCCCTTGTATGGTGCAGTGAGTAACTCGTTCATCTCATCAGTAACTTTGGTAGGCACACAATTAAGGACCGCTTCCATATTGTGAACCCCCTCTGAAGTATGCAAAGTTTCATAGAACTCCTGTACCAATGATTTCAGCTCCTCCGGATCCTCTGACATGACACCAAGGGGATTTTGTAATGCCTTTATCATGTTCTTTTTTCTCCGAATGCTGGCTCTCAGGTGAAAAAATCTTGTGTTTTTGTCGCCCGAAGTTAGCCACTCTATTCTGGACCGCTGCCTCCATAGAATCTCCTCTCGGTGGTAAAGTTCAACTAGGTTCTCATTTATTTTCAGCTCAACATGGGAATGAGCCGTTCGACTTGGGTCAGCGCGTAACTTCTCAAGTTTTGTTTTCAGCTTTTTTATCTCTTTCCGAACGTTCCCAAAAGTCCCTGTTATTCCAGCGCCCTAAGTCCTGAGATACTGCTTGCAACTTAGCCCGCAACTCCTCCATGCTATTGCTGACCCCCCGGTCTGTCCACGCTGAATTAATGGTGTCACTCCACGTCTCATGTCCTTCCCACATTACCTCATAACGGAAAGGTCTTGGCTGTCGGCCGCCTGGCTGCTCTCTGTTCAAACGCATCAAGATGGCGCTGTGGTCAGACGAAGCTGCTGTAACATGTGTCAAGTCAGCAAGAGGAAACCTTGTTCTCCATTCCGCATTGGCAAGCGCTCGATCCAGTCGGACCCTGGTGTAGGATCCTCCCCTCATCTTCTTTTCAAAGGTCCAAAAACGGCCTGAGTAGCCTATATCTAGCAACATGCAAACGTCAACCGCGTCTCGAAAATGCTGTATCTGTGCGTTGCTTCTTTCTCCAACCCCCTCATGTTCATATAGTTGAGCAGGTGTAGGAAAAATGAAATGGGCCAGCTAGGCCGCTCCCTATCGCTGGGCCGGCCAGCTCCCCCAAAAAGAAAACACCAAGCAGGCCAGGGCGACGAGGGCATCCCGCGGGCCTGATCGGGCTGGAGCTCAGGAGCCGATCCAGTTGCTCGCGAAATGCCTGTTCGTCTGGTCGAGACCGCGAGACGGCGACTCCGTGCCCTAGCTCGCCTTTGACAGATTGCTTAGCTCCGCCACTGCTGCCAGCCGCCTCACCCCGGACCGGCCGCACCGCCGCCGCGCCTCTTCCTCCCGCCCCCCTCCATCTCCCTCACCGGGGCGCCTACGCGCTCCCCCGCGAGCCGCGCCGCCCGGAGCCACGGTTGATGCGGTAGCAAGCCGTGGGTACTGGAGAGGAGCTGCGGATGGAGGCGCTCCCTTCGTCGCCGAGGCACCCTCCCAAGTACGGCAGCGCCGCCGTCCAGGTCCGTGCTTCTGTAGCAACCCCCCCTCGCCAGTGGAATTTGGTTACCTACAGCTTCGAGCCAGCCGTTAGCGCCCGTATCTGAACCCTGCCCCATAGTAGAATAGCTACCGTCTGCAGATGTCGGTTTCGGTTCAGACTCGCCTGCCAGGGCGCTGGATTGGTAACAGTAAAATGTTGTGGTTACCACCCAAGCATGTTGTCATCGTCCTTAGTTGGTAAATGTAGTTACCAGTTAGTAGTACAAGAGGGTAACACTTGAAATGGGCCGATTCGGTACGGAGTCAGCTGTAAACATATGAATATATTGCTAGCATTGCAGAGCACATCCCGTGTAGCAATCACATGGTTGTAATGCAACGCCGTAGCTACACCACCTGCTAAGCTCAATTTCTGCGCGACTAGTTGTTACAAGGGGAATGGCTTGTCTGAGTCGTTGTGAGTATCTTTCAGTTGTAGGAATATTTTTTTTCTGAATAAACAATTGCACATGATCCATTCGCATGTCAAGCTGCTTAACTGTTCGGCTGTGTATGTGACTTCAACATTGTTTTTTTTCTTATATTTCTCATAGTGTTCATGTAGTTATCTGTACGGTGGCAATTAATTAAGTGAATACAAATACCAAGTTCTGCTGATTTATATGTTTGTCTTTTGAATGAGCCCAGTATATAGGGTTTAGGAAATAAAAGCATGTTTCTATGTGGTAAAGTGTTGTGGCTAGTTACTGAAAAATGAAGTTTATGTTGGCAGAATGCTTTGGAGCAGTTGGCGTCTATTGATCTCATTGAGCTGAGCAAGGAGGCTAGAATTGAGCACTGCCGTGCAACTAGGGACTTGAGTAGCTGTGGCCGCTATGTGCAGCATGTGCTCAACTCATGTGGGCATGCCTCGTTATGTGCCGAGTGTAGCCAGAGATGTGATGTCTGCCCAATTTGCAGAAGTCCAATACCTGATAATGGAAAAAGAGTGCGGCTCCGCCTTTACCACAAGTGCTTGGAGGTCGGCCTTATCTCTAAGCAGCATGATGAAAGGTTTCAGGAAAAGGAAGGCCATGGTGATCCTGTGAACATGGATGTCCAGCGGCTGCATTCCTTGTTTGATGTTGCGCTTCAGAATAATCTGGTTTCCCTGATTTGCCACTGTATCCTCTTTAGAAGGTTACTTTTGCTTTAGGCTGATAGACACAGTTTCATCTTAATTGTTTACATACTGTCCTCTCTTTTTTTTCCTTCTGTTACCTTGACATTTAGACCAGATATAACAGATGTTTGTTTGGATGAGAATGCTGTCTCAAGTGATCCACTTCTGGCTTTTCTTTTGGACGAGGTGGTCATCAAGGACTGGTGCAAGAGGGCTGTTAAGGCACTCATATCAGAGATAGGCATGATTTGTATCCACCAATGTTTAACCAGTTCTAGTTCCAGTTACAGAATTTATATATATTTTTACTAGCCTTTCATCTCTTCATGCAAGCACAGCCATGCATGTTGAGGGAGAGGCAAGGTTATATTGTTGAATAACACCTTAACCGCATCTTAGATAAATCTGGATTAGAGACGATGAAGTCTAAGTTATCCCAGATGCAAAAGTTTGCAGTGCAGCTGTCAGGGATATCCACTGTTGTTGAAGCTATGATCGCATCTTTCAGAGAGGCAGCTCATGTTAGTGACCTCCATCATCTCATCGAGAACACAATGAAGGCAAAGCAGGTCTTATTTCTTAAATCCATGGCTATTAGGGCTTTTATGTCAGTATCAACAATCTAAATATTAAGTTCTGCTAAGCATGGTAGTTGGGTTTTGCTATAAGATGATTATGCTGGGAGGTGTAGATTTATTCAACAACTTACTTTCTATTCATGGATTTATGTGAATCGATTTGGATACATCGCTCAAGTAAGACTGGAATATGGACAACTACAACTACATTTATCCCTCTTTATTTTCTATTTCCCTTTTTGTTTCTCTATATTTTTCATGTATGTTGACCATCACTTGTTTTTTCATTGAAATGCTTTAGAAGAAAAGTAATCAGATGTTTCTTACACCATCATTATTTCTTCCTGAAGTGTTAATTTTGGAGTTTTTCCTACAGCATTTGGAAGCCATGATATGGTGCACCAGGCATGAATTTCTTGAGAAAATTTGCTCACGCCATGCTAGTTTTGCTACTTGGAGTGCTGATGTGATTGAAAGGAAAAAGTCTGCAGAAAAACGACAATGGCCTGAATTTTCTGGTAAATCATCAGGTCACAATGAAGTCAACCAGGGCATACTTTTCATCGAGCAGGCACTACAAAACCTTGGAGGTCAACAAAGTTATAGGGATAATCAGGAAGGAGTGGAAATCACCTATTTGCAGAATGAACAATCAGCATCTGAGTTCTCTTGTACAATTGATCAGTTTAGTGTCAATAGTTACCCATTTAAAAACTTGCGTGAGGCAGTTGATGTACTGTTTCTTCACGGAGGATCTGACATGGTGATTGCAAAGCAAGCAATTGTATCCTTTTTTATTATCTGATAGTGAATTCAACATTTACAATGCTACTCACAAACATTGAAACATGCTACCTTTTCGGTTTCCTTGACATTCTTTAGTTCTTATACTACGTATTTGATCGGCATTGGACCAGACCAGATTCAGAATGGAGGTATCTGGTGGATGATTTTGCTGCTACATTTGGGATCTCCTGTAGAACGTTGCTCGAATGCCTAGTATTCTGTCTTTTGGACGACCACTCTTCACAGGCTCTGGAGGTAACTGATTAACACCTATCTTTTCTCGACATGATGTTCTCAGCATTGGTGCATGGGTCATGCATATATCTGATTCCTTAAATGTTGTCTTTGTCCAAGCCAATTATATTTTCCTATTTTGCCTGTGAAATTGAGTTTTGACATTTATTTGAGTGACCAGCGCCGCTTTTTGAATGACCTGCCTTTCATATTTGATCAAAGCTATTCACATTATATGGTCACAATTGCTTCAAGCTTACTAATTGTAGAAAGACCCTTTTGGAGTGATTGGGCTGCCTACTCTTTGGGTGCTGAAGTAAAGCAGAACTGTTTCTCATCTGCAAAAGAGTAACTAGAGATTCTTCTTTTACATATCTTTATTTTATTGTTCTATCCCAGTTGCTTTGGAGGACAATATTTTGAAAAGGAGAGGGAGAGTGCTTTCAGTAGTTCAGCTGTTAGGGTGCCATTTTAGCATATATCTAGGGAGTCTGTTAGTCTATTGGGTTTGTTTTCTGCAAGTCCTGTACAGTTTTGCACTCACTTTTGGAGTCTAATCCCTTGAAACAAAACTTGTTTATTTGTACAAAATACATTTGAACTTGAAGCTATGTGGGGTCTAATCCCTTGGAACCAATTTTGCCCCCCTATTAATTTAGCCACTCATACAGAATTTATATTGTTACTGTACTGAATAAGCATGTAAATGGAGATGTGTATTGTGTGGAAACTGTCCCTTAGTTGCTGCATTTTACTTGCCCTCCATTGAATTGTTATTTCCAATATATGCTGCTTAAGGGTTAAAACTATCATTTATTTTATGAATTCCAGTGAAGTGTTCCTTTCCCCTTTTATGGTGAGTGACATCAGAGCTTGAGTTCTACTTGTATATACTAAACCTGCTTATTCACTAGCAATTTGCTGAAAACAATCATTTGTTCTATGAATTCTAGTGAAGTCCCCCTTTCCCCATTTATGGTGCGAGCGACATCGGAGCTTGAGTTCTACTTGTATATAGTGAACATGCTTATTCAGTAAATACTGTTCTTGTAGTCAATTAACTTTCATTGTGATGCACATCTACTCTTTGTGCAGGAGGCATGCTCTCTTCTTCCTAAGATTTCTAGCAAGGAAACACATCCAAAGATAGCACAAGTTCTTCTAGAACGTCAGAAACCTGACGTGGCACTGGTCGTGTTGAAGTGCACAGGGTGTGATAGCTTATCTGCAAACATTGAGAAAGATGGACTGTTATGTCTTAGTGAGGCAGTAACTGCAATCCGTGTAAGAATTGAATATGGCCAAGTAACAGAAGCATTTATGTTCCATAGGAGCTACTGCTCTAGGATAAAAGAGCAAAGACCAGCAGATATGATCCACCATGTTGAAGTGATGATGGTCGAGTTTTGTGAGATCTGCATTGAACGAAATATTGTTGATAAAATAATTGATCTGCCTTGGGATTCTGAGGAAGAGAAATATCTTCACAAGTCCCTCTTTGATTCTGCTCGTGAGGCGCCCACAGAGCCATGTGGTAGTCTGCTTGTTGTTTTCTACCTCCAGGTAAATTTTCTGCATGCTTGCATATTCTTTTTATCATCAGGGATTCAGGGTCACGAGGAAATGATACTGTAGGTTTATGAAATTCTAGTGTAATGAAATTTCATTAAATCTCTTCTGTTTACTCACATGCTACATAATATTAATAGCCATGCACATTTTTCAGACATGGAGCAGATACATACAACAGTTAGAATCCAAAGCGGTTAAGCCTAGCTAGTGCAGCATTTTCTCATGAACACAGAAGTTCATGTATACTACTATTAGAGATTGGATATTGTACATGCAAGGGTGTGTGCTACTTTATGTTTTAGTTACTTGTGCTTACCGAATTTCTCAAAATATGAAAATATTCATATTAGAATAGTGCACCTGCATTAAATCATGCGGAAGTGTGATCAATGTGCCCTGAAAAATCACACAAAAGATTCTAGTTATTTTTTAGAACATCGCTGGTAGAACCACCTGTCTTTCTTGCACAGTGCACAATGCATTGTATTTTTGCTGAATTTTTGGCTGGTGCACTTGTTCCAGCATAGTGAATCAATGAATTTTGTAAGAATGTTCGGAGATGCGGAAGTACCTAAACCATAAATTCAAGCATCCATCCTTGCATGTAGATTTTGTTTTTCCTATTATTAATGTACATAAATCAAGGTAGCAAAGAGATACTATGTATATTTATAAAAAATATAATGAGAAAAGATTAATAAGTGGTGTTTGATGTTACTGTTAGAAGAAATGATAAATGGGAAGTTCGTCCCCACGTTGTCTCTTGCCTGTAGGATACTTTTCTTGCTTCATACATGTGTTGCTACAATGCTTCATGGATATTTTCACTTTTTGGTGCCTAAAGTAACTTTTACTTTGTTAAACTCATACTCCCTCCATTCCATAATGTAGTGCCTATAGATTTTTACAGAAGTCAAACATTACAAACTTTGACCATGTATATAGAGAAAAGTAGGTACATCTAGAATACCAAATGCACCTCATTGGATACATCGTGAGTTATATTTTCAGAATATACATGTTTGGTATTGTAGATGTAGACAATTTTCTCTATACACTTGGTCAAAGTTGGCAAAGTTTGACTTTTACAAAAATCTATAGGCACTACATTATGGAATGGAGGGAGTATATGATTTTGATGTTATGGTCTCTGTAGATGGCGCTACCCTACACTTCTAATTATTGTAGTCTAGTACTCTAGTTGAATTTGGACTAATGGAGAATTAAATAGTGCTATTGTCAGTTTAGTTTGAAATACTACCATGGGCTACTGACATATGCATATATTTCCAACTTTTCATCATAAGGAAACATATCAGTAGCTAATTGGCAGAGGGCTGTCTGTATTTTTTTCTGGTTGCTCTTTTAGCGTTATCGGTACTTGGAAGCATATGATGTCCATCGTAGTCTTCAGAACTTTGAGCAAAACACACTGGAAACTGCCAGTGAAGAGGTTGCATCCAAAATCAGCACAATTGCTCGGTGGAGAGAAGGTTTGGTGGTAAGTACTTCCATACTTTGGTTTTGTCTCGGCATGCATGTCTTGTTTTTATTATGCTTTATTTTATCAGGAAAATGCTTTTTGATTTATTCTCTTCGTAATATATGTGTCGCCGTTGCTGAACTTGATTTAATGATTACTCCTATATTCTTTTCAAATGTCGTTTTAGAGTGTATGTCCTATTAAAAGCTTGCTAGTATTTGGAATTGGCATGTGCACATGTTGCTAGATTGGTCATAAAAATATTCTTACTAAACATAATTAGGAACTGCTGGAGCTCTTTATGACTCTGCTGAACCACTCTGTGAACCTCCAAACATGATATAGTGCTACTAACACGCTACCGCCTACATCTGTAAAAACATAGCATTTTAAAAGGTGTACTATCAAACATCTCTGACCTAGATTGATTATGTCAAAATAGTATCAACATTTGTTATGAAAAGTATTTTATGATATCTATTTCATGCCAACATATTTATTACAAAAGTTACATGCTGAAGACCGTGCCAAAGTCACAAGCGTTATGTATTGTTGAATAGAGCAAGTATATAATTTCATTTTGGATGGATGGAAGGTGCCTATTTTCTTCAAGACATAATCTGCTGCACTGCATGAATTCTTTAGATGTATACACGACACTTCAGTATGTTGTATGTGTCTTTACAGGCTAAATGCCTTGAAATGCTTCCTGAGGTCCAGAGGGAGGATGTGAGGTCCATCAGCAGCGGAGACCAAAGTCAATTTGCCATCCGAACCATGCAAACGTCTTCTCCAGTTAATCCTGTTGTCAAATCAGCCAGTCCTACTATTGGATTGAGCTCGTCCTTCACCCCTGCTCTTCAGAATAAATCAAACCCTCTACACTCCAGGAATATCCATGGGCTGACTGATTCTGGTGCTCTTATCGGTAGTGTCTGTTCAGAGTTTGGCAGAAAGGTTCCATCTATCCTCCAATGTAGGCCAGTTCCTCCAGCGACACCTGCATCCAATATGAGATCCACTTCAGGGGGTATATTCCCCTCTCTGGGTCAAAATGGTGAGAATCCATATTTAAAGGGGACAAGAGAACTCAGCTTTATGAAAGGAGAGCCAGGTTTTAGAGAAGGAACCAAACCTGCTGGTCATGATTCAATTCCTATGTATTTCAACTTGGGTGCTGGCGATACACCTAAGAAAACCCATGGAACAAGTTTGGTGAGGACTGAGCGTAACAAAAACACTTTCTTTCAAGGAAAAGATTCTGTCAGAAAGGGAGAGTTTGACTTTGGTGTACGTGCTGAGAAGCCTTTCATCTTAAGTGGGACTGGGGCTGGTCAAAATGGCCAAACAAAGGTATCTGATAGTGCTGGATTTCGTCGTGAGAATCATATGGAGAAGACAAAAGTTCTAATGACACCGAACATTTTGAGGTAATCTTTGCTGTGTACAGTTGCAATATGTTTATTGTTTTACTTGATGTTGCTTATTTAGTTACTACCTTTTGACAATTTGCATGGTAATTTCTGAGGGTTGATACGATTTGAAAGCATAGTCCCATAGGCCAAGGGTTTAGAGTAACTGGTACTTTGTTGGGTAACCCTGGTTGGTCAATTGAGCAGATTCTGAAAAAAAATACATGGCCCATGGTTGGTTCAGAGAATGCTTTTCTCCGAGAAGTTCTGTATGAAATTTTAAGTTCACAACATTATGTGTTGGGTAGTGCCAGTTTTACTGTTTGTCCATTTGATTTTAAAATTTAAAATATCTGTACAGTTTTACTTTTAACTATCCTGGAGCTGACTGCTGTTTCCTGGTGTGGTGTTGATCTTTGTTGCTGGCTGTACTAGATCTGTCCCTTCTGTCAAGGTGTCCAATTTGGTACTCCTTCCGTTCACAAATATAAGATGTTCTAACTTTTTTTCTGAATTGGATGTGTGTAGACATATTTTAGTGTGTTTGTTCACTCATTTCAGTCCGTATGTAGTCCATATTGAAAATACCCAAAACATATTTGTGAACGGAGGGGCTACATCATACCTGGTAGATAATGTGGAAAAATTTCAGGCAGACAATGTAGTGCTGGCCTGATTTTAAAGAAATAAGTTTTACATAGGAAGAGCAAGGGCTTGTTTGGTCACTTGTCATACTTTGCCACACTTCTTTGCCGATTTTTGTGGCTGACAGATCAGTGGGCACACTTGGTGAACCAAATAGGCCCTAGCACAGAAATTGGGTCAATTCGATGTAAATCATAATGTATATTCGTAGTTCTAATGATTGTAATGGATTGTGGCCTGGACTGGTACGGCATATCTTTTGTTGTAAGATTGCGTTCACCGGTGGTTACTTGAAAGACTTGAAACTTGTAGTCGGCACAGTAATTAACGCTGAAGTGTTCTTCTTTCTCTGTTGTTTGAAGCTTGGGCAAGAAACCCCCAGTTGGTGAAGGAGCAGCCGGCAAAGGCGGGTCAAGGTGGAGGTCCGACGAGTCAAGTGAAGACGAAGACGAGGCAAGAACTGGCGGGTACATGGAGAGTGGCGCTTCCCTTATTACCCGAAGGCGACCGAGATTTTCCAGAAGATGATGCATCCTCTCAACTGTATCCCGATTTTCCGTTCTCCCTTTGAGTGTAAACATTAAGTTGTGTTGGCCTTGAGTGAGAAATCGGAAATAATCTTGGAAATATTGCACCGCCATGGCCGCAGTGATATGCAAGGGAGCTAGAGAATGAAGAGGTGCGTGCTTGTTGTATGGAGATATAGCGTAAGGAGCTGCTTTGAGCGCGAATTTTGTGGTACACAGTTCGTCTTTTTTTTTTGACGCTATGGTTCACACTAAATTTGTACAGTACTAGATTCTTTTCCAGCGAAGAAAACGCCACTGGTGGTTTCTAGGGGCATCCGGTAGACGATGACGCGTGGCAACTTGAATGATTAGTGGCAACATGGAACGCGGCAGAAACAGATAATATACACTCTGGGTAGACCACTCGTTTCGAGACATTGCGGTAACAGACGATGGGATCGAAACGTCGGGCCGGCTCGTGCCCCTGCTGATTGGTAACAGACAAGGCGTCGGCGTCCTTTGATGTTGCTCATTAGTTAGCTGCATTTGGTGAAGGTTTATCTGTACTCGTTGTTTGATTTCTGTGTGCTGAGCCGCTGGTTTTCTTCTTCCTGGAGAGCGTGGCAACCTAGTACTATCTACTAGCTCTGATAATATAGTGGGTAGCATCTGTGGGCCGCTGTACGGCAGT
Source organism: Triticum aestivum (assembly GCF_018294505.1). NCBI lineage: Eukaryota > Viridiplantae > Streptophyta > Magnoliopsida > Poales > Poaceae > Triticum > Triticum aestivum. Next base: position 63,426,335 of record NC_057804.1, on the reverse strand, counting down.
TTATCATTTGAAGTACTGGCAGTAGTTCAGCTATGATGAATTATATAATAAGAAAAAAGAGTAGTTTAGCTACGAATGCCTGTTGAGAAATTATAAATGCTTTGATGCAGTTAAGATAACGGCGCACCCTTTGGCTCAGCTGATCATCGTCTCCCCATCGCGCACAACCACGATAGTGAGCAGCGGGCCAGGAGACAAGAGTTAAGAAAACACCCCAACCAACTTGGCTGGAAAAGATGCAGGAATCAATCAGTCCCAGGGAACCCGTGACATGGCCCCACCCTCTTATCCTATCCGTACCTACCAATCCAACAAGCCGCAAGAAAATGTTCATTTTCATATCCTTTTCTTTTTACCCGCAAAAAAGAAAAAAAAATGCGTCGGCGTCAGGTTCAGACGTTGCTCGCACTTCACACCTGCCCTGGCGCCCTCTCTCTCTCCCGCTTTCTCGGCCTCTCGGAATTCCCTGGGCGGCCGGGCCGACGATGCGACGGGGCAACGGGGGCATCGGGACGGCGACGCCAGTTTTGTTTACGTGCGCCCGTGACGCCGACCCGGCCACCCGGGCGCTGCGCTCACCGTCGCCAGGCACTATCACCCATCCGGCGTTGCTTTCCTCTGCAATCATGCTCTCGCAATTATTCCCAAAACTAGCAGCGGCACCCAGTTTCGTCGGGCCACCTGATCTACCGTTGCTTGGTTTGCTCGTGCACGCGCGGGCATATGCTCACTGGCGAGCAATTTGAGAAAATGTGCATTCTTTTCTACTTCGGTGCACGAGCTCCAACTATGGTCGGTGAGAACACATGCAGCTGACGTGCCATATCTTTCGGTTACTTTAGCAGAACCGTTAAGTTTTTTAAGAGAAAAGGATGCTCATCGTAATGTGGTACGTGTACTTGTATTTTCTACACAGTACAATCAAAGTCGCTTACATATACAAACATACACTAATCCCTTTGAGAGCACGCACGCACATCCTAACCATCAAACCACAGGTTAGTTCGCTAGGTAGATTTTTTATTATTGAAATAGTTTGGATTGCTTACCACATGTGTCACGTGAGTGTACGCTTGTAAAATTGACCATATTCTTTATTTTTCGAGAGTACGCAAATTGCGTACCTTAGCTTGATAGAAGGAGAGAAGAAAAAATATACAACGATATCTACCACTCGCTGTGAACAACGAGCGTAGCAACACCACAGACAACACACACACACACAACTACGATGCCAATGAGCCTACCCAAAACCGCAAACCTCGCCGCGTCTCGACCAACACCGGTCATCTCCAAAGAACAGCAACTCCAGCTTCCTTGGATAAACCAGCGACGACCGTACATAGCGCCTGAGAGGAGCGATGCGGGCAGCCGCGAACACCGGAGGAGTGCAACAAAGGGCCTCTCGTCTCCCAGCACAATGCTCTCAACAGAGGAACGGCGTCAAAGACACCGCCATCATACCGATCCTGCAAATCAAGGCTTTCGCCCCGGAGACAATTGCCGCCACCGGACAACGAAACAAATGGCAACACACACGACGACGCCTCCAGGAAGGGAAATGACATCCACGGATGCCATCGACGCCGGTCCGACCAAAGCCGAACAGGATTTTCATCCGTAGCGCTGCACATCTCCACGCCGCCAAGATCATGGCCAGCCCTGACCGAAGCCTCGCACCGCCCTCGCTGCAGCAGCATGCCATCGAAGCCACACCAACGAGAACCACTCCAACCTTAGTGCCAAGGGAGGACGCTTCAAGCCACCGCCTGCAACACAAATGCAGAACCGCCGCATCCACCGAGCGGTGCAAGGACCAAACCACCACGATGACCTTCGCCCGCACCAGGGGACTGCCAACCGATCCGGTCTGACCCGCACCTCGAACCACTCTCCGGCACCAACAACTTCGAGGCCTCATCGCGCGCCTCACACGGCTGCAGCCGAGCGCCCGCTGCCCGCCAGGACCCTTCCTAGCAGGGCCTCGCAGTGCCGCCGCCTCCATGGCTGCGCTCACGCCGCCGCCACGGACGGTGCCGGTGCACCACCAACTCCCACCAGCTTGCTGCACCCTACGCCAGGCTCCAGACGATCACCGCCAGCACACACCCCGCTACGAGCCCCGCCGCCGCGTCGCTGCTTCACAGGCAACTCCACTGGACGTTGCCACTGCCCACTACCACCACCGCCGGACATGGCTGCCACCGGAGCCTGGACGCACCGCGCCTCCAAAAGCTCCACCGGACGAGATCCCATCTGAGGTAGGGAGGAGAAGTCGCGCCGCCCGACACCGCTGCCACCCAGCACCACCGGACGAAGCATAAGCCCACCACCACCTCCGCTGAACAGGGCTACCACCAGAGCCTAGGCGCGCCGCACCGCCAGAAGCTCCGCGGACGAGATCCCATCAGGGGAAATGAGGGGGAGCCGCGCCGCCGACCACCGATGCCGCTGCGCGACAACATGCGCCAGATCTGGGCCTCCCGAACACCTAGCGCACATGCCCGACACCTCCTTGCACAACCAGGCCGCGCCACAGCGCGTCCACCAGGCGCAGTCACCCCGCTCACCGCGCGCCCTCCAGGCGCCAGATCCACGCGCGTCCGCACCGCGACCTGCGCGCCCGAGCCAACCAGCGCCGCGACGCCGTCTTGTCGCGCAGGCTCGAGCACGCGCGTCCACACGAGCTCCTCCAAGACCGACGGCCTGCGCCGCCTTGCCCCGAGACGGAGGTGGATAGGGCCCCGCCGCCGCCAGGCCGCGCGGGCTTTGCCCAGCGACCCGTGCCAGCGGCGGCGAGGGGAGAAAGGTTGGGGAAGTGGTGCTGGCGGTGGCGGCTAGGGTTTACTCCCGGGCCGCCCACGGGAGGGACATGGGAGTCAAGCCAGCCAACTGTCGACCAAAATTGACCATATTCTTTATCAATAGTAAAATGTATGCTGTTAGATGCACAATTGTCCACTGTATGAAACCCATGGAATCCTATTTTGCAAAAAGAAATGCACATGATATGATAAATACATAGGCCCGACCATATGGTATGGGCCCAGGTGGAAGGGATCGGCATCGAGGGCCGTCGACGAAAGCCAATGACCTCTAGTGAAGGCGACTAGGGTGAAACCTTCCTTCCCTCAACCTCCGTCGGTGAGTCGGTGGATTTGCCTCCTATCCGTGTACCATTTTGATGGCCTATGGCGTGAAGGGGAATCCCGGTGCCTTGAATCCGTCTAGTATATAGTTTAGGGTTCTAGTCAGCTTGGGCGGATGTTGGCGGTTCATCTCCGAGCTGGTTTTTCGGGCTCCGAACCTCCTCGAGTTCGTCCATCGGGATGGATTCGACTTTATTTGTGTTGGCTCCTAGGGCGAGGAGGTTAGGTCCGTAGGGGTACATGCATGAATTTTTTTCGACTATCATCTACAAGGGCAAGCCGACTCTAGTATGGAAGGGGCCACAAGGGCATGTCGCCAGCAACAATAGTCGTCCAACAGTAGAAGAGACCTCTATGTAAATTTTATTATGTTTGAGGCGCTTTATATTTCTTGTCAACTTTTATGATAGAACTTGGCTCTTTTCGCAAAACAAATAGGATAAATTTATATTTAGTTTAAAAAATAATCTGAATATCCAATTCTGAGCTCGGACTCATCAGCAACCGTGAACAGTAAATTCAAAAACTTAATAGTTTTTTTGTTATTTTTTCATGGAAGATGTTTGAGTGCGCGTGTTGGGAAACATAGTAGAAAACAAAAAAAATCACACCTACGCACACCCAAGATCAATATGAAGATACATAACGGGTTGGGATCACGGCCGTTATCGTCACCGAGTTGCAACAGAAGAAGAATGTGTCAGTGTAAATCATACTTAGAGTCCCTCGAACTGTCATGAACGATCCCGCGAACCGCTTATGAACAGTCCCTTGAATCGAAAACCGAAAGCACGATCTCTCTACTTGGTTGCAAGCATGCAACCTTCACGATCCGGCATCGCTTCGCCGTGCAAAGCTAATTGTCGCCGGAGAATTAGAGGGAGGGTATGAAAACCACATGGGGCTTCTAATTATGAGGATGAGAGGATTATCTTAGCTCTAATTAGTTAACTAGGACTAACTAGAACTAGAACTAAAAGAACTTGAGGAGGCTCCAAAACTTGTATCATCAATTTTGGCTAACACCTCAAGTATATATAGGTTGGAGGGGAAGAGGAGGGCTCCCACCATGGAGGGAAAGCCTCATTGGGGCGCGGGCCAAAGGGGGGAGGAGTTGGACTCTTCCCCTACCCCAATTTGGCCTCCTTCCTTAGGGAAGGGAGGCGTCTCTCCACTTGGGCCCCTGTGGCCCAAGTTGCCTTCCACCTCCTAAACTTTTTAGGCCTGTTGATATTCAATTACATATAATTTTTTTCTAAATACTTTCATACCATTATATGTATAATTTAACATCCTCGAAAACATTTCCACCTATATATATTTATCGGTAATACCCGATATTACCCGATACTCACCAAAACCCTTCCGGTGACCTCAAAGCGCTTCCGGATCCTCTTGGAACTATTTCAGATATTAATGAAACAAATTCCACAAATATATTCTCACCACTCCTGTCTTACTAACACTTAGCAGATCGTTATTGCCTTAAGCTCGTGGCCTCGTAGGTTTGGTAACTATAGACATGAGCGAAACCCCTTCGTTCAATGACCGATAGCGGGATCGTGGACGTTCATATCGGTCCCCATGAGCACACAAATGGTATTCGAGTGAACCTTTGGTTATCATGTGATGTTCCCCTTGCTTCGTGATACTTCACAAAACCCAAGATGCATCGGTATCCTCCCGAGTCATCACTATGCTCACTATACCGAAATTCTCGTTACCGGTTTTGTTCTTCTTTCTCGTTGTTGTGTTCAGGCATCCCCGTTACAAAGTCACTTGAGTCTGGTAAGAAGTGACCACGATACTCACATGGTCTAAGGAGCAAGATCACACGTTAACACTCTGTATTATTACAATTGATTACAGATGATGTTAACTCGAAAGTGCGTTATATCGACTAGATGGGGGGTGAATAGGCAATTTTTATGAATTCTTCACTGAGGAATTTGCTGGTGAGGAAATTCCTTAGTGAAGAACTATTTGCAGCGGAATAAGTACTCAAAAGTAAACATAACAGAACACAAGCATAGTCATCATGATGAAATGAAGACAAGCACAGAGTACAGAAAGCGCAAACACAGGATAACATAGGATGAAGACGGACAAACTGAAGAAACTAAACTGAGGAGATTGAGAAAGTCTTCAGTCAATGTCTTCAAACAGATATGAACAAGCACACAACAACAGAAATGAGGAAATGAAAGAGTTGAGGAAATAGAACCAGTAAGCTTGGTGAAGACAATGATTTGGTAGACCAGTTCCAACTGCTGTCTCAGTTGTACATCTGGTTGGAACGGCTAGGTATTTAAACCTGAGGACACACAGTCCTCACCATATTCTCCTTGAGCTAAGGTCACACAAACCTCGCCCAATCACTCGTGGTAAGTCTTCAAGTAACTTCCAAACCTTCACAGATTCGGTCACTCGGCGATCCACAATTCCTCTTGGATGCTCTAGACCATGACGCCTAACCGTCTGGAAGAAGCACAATCTACAAAGGTAACAAGCGTCGGATCCACGCAGGATCAATCTCTTCAGTGATGCTCAATCACTTTGGGTTTGAAGGTGTTTGGGTTTGGGTTTTCCTCACTTGATGATTTTCGCTCAAAGTCCTCGGAGGATGGGATGCTCTCAAATGACAAGTGTTAGTTTCTCTCGGAGCAGCCAACCAGCTAGTAGTTATAGGGGGCGGCTATTTATAGCCTAGGGAGCAGCCCGACATGATAAGACATAAATGCCCTTCAATAATATGACCGTTAGGTGGGTAGATATTTTGGGACAGCTGGCAAATAGCACAGCAACGGTCAGAATTTTGACTCTCAAATTCCTCAGGGCTATCATGTTCCTCACTGTGTAGGCAATCCGCACTGGCGAATTCCTAACTCCTCAGTCAGAACAAATTCCTCAGCAACCAGAAGAACTTCGTCTCTGTTACTGAAGAAATTGACTGAACTATATGAGATTTCCAATGGCTTCACTCGAAGGGATTGGTAGGTGTAGGATTTTGAGTTGAGCATCACATGGAAAATTTTCCTTAGTATTTCCTCGACCCCCTTTAACAGTACGGTGTTTCCTATGACTCAAGAAAGAGAAAATGAAACTATGGAAACAAAAGTCTTCACGCTTCATGTTCCTCGAATGATTTGCCAAGTCTTCAAGATCACACCAATTTCTTCACTTTCAAAGTCTTCAGAAAGTCTTCAGAAATCCAAAGTCTTCAGTCGAAGAACTTCATTTTTAGGGGTCGACTTTTTATGTAAATATCAAACTCCTCATAGACTTATAGACCTGTGTACACTCACAAACGCATCAGTCCCTTAACCTATAAGTCTTCAATACACCAAAATCACTAAGGGGCACTAGAGCACTTACAATCTCCCCCTTTTTGGTGATTGATGACAATATAGGTTAAGTTTTCAACGGGGATAAACATATGAAGTGTAAATACTGATATTGAAGAATTTGATAGCAAGATATAGAAGAACTCCCCCTGAAGATGTGCATAGTGAGGAATTTGCTTTTGAAGCAATGCACACTTGAAGAGTATAATCATGGAGATCTCCCCCTATATCTTGTAATTCATACACGCATTTGGGATATAATATGAAGAATTTGGAATGCATAATGAAATATGGTGACTGATGTAATTCAGAATGCGTGCATTGACATTAATGAGGAATAAACATGCAGAAAAACTCAACAAGAGTATCGGGTCACCATAAAGTTTAAGATTAGAACTCGATCCAGCAAAGTCATCAAAAGAACGAGAGTTGTAACTTAGCAAAAAAAAACGCCCATATAAGATAGACCCGCTTGAAGACTAACTCAAATTTCTCCCCCTTTGTCATCGAATGACCAAAAGGGTTGAAAATGAGGACTAACGCCCCTGAAGAATATCATGATGATGGAGGAGCGCCAACGTTGTTGGGGTCGTGTGTCGTTGTAGGGCCTGCCGTAGTGTCGTCCAAGTCTTCATACTCGTCTGTGTCACGTGATGAAGAAAATGAACTGGCTACCAAGGAAGGAACCTTGACCTTCTTGTATTTCTTCGGTGGAGGAGCAGACCAGTCAAAATCTTCCTTGAAACCCATTTGCTTTAGATCTTCTTCACCATATAGATGTGACAGAATAGCCCAGGTGCGATCGAAGACTTCATGGAGGTAGTAATGGTTTTTCTTCACTGCATTATGTGTAGCAGTCATGTTGTGAAGAATAGAACCAAACTGATGCTTAACCCATTTGTGGTTTCGATCCACCTTCTGGTGAAGACTAAGAAGCAGCTCACAGTCAGTCATCACACGAGGAGCAGTGGCTTGAGGATTTGACTTGGGTGCATTGGCAGCAGAATCATGAGTGGCAGAGTCATCATTGCTGGAATGGGATGCAGCTTTGCGAAATTGACCATCCAACGGACGAATGCCTTCATCGATAATAGCAGGTGCCTTGCCCTTCTCATCAGCTGAGGAATATGTCTGCTTGAGGACTTCAATCGGGGGCAAGTAGCTGAGGTGATTCTGAAAATCAACCTTGTAGTTGAGTGAAGACCTTGTTCTGAGGAATCTCATAATCCAAGGAGCATAAGGCTTCAGCTCAAACAGAGAAAGTGCAACATTTGCCAGAGTCCTCATGAAGAAATCATGATATTTGATAGGGATGCCATGCATGATGTTGAATAGCAGATTCTTCATGATGCCAACAATGTCCTCATTAGATGAGTCGTGGCCTTTGATAGGACTCAAAGTCTTCGTCAGAATGCGATAGACTGTTCTTGGCACATACATCAATTCCTTCATGAGGAATTTGGTCCTTGGGGCTTGACCGGGCTTCAGAGGCTTCATTAGCACTTGCATGTAATGAGCAGTAAGTTCAGGTTCTTGGTATAGACAATGAGCACCTTCAGGTGGAGGACTGATTGGCAGGGCATGAAGTAATTTAGGGGCCGGTGCCTTGTAATGAGTATTATCGGTCATCCAGTCCAACACCTAAGTGTTGATATCATCAGCATCACCTATGATGTGCAGCATTGCGTAGAACTGAAGAATAAGCTCTTCATTCCAATCAACAATGTCGGATCAAAAGTTGAGCAGTCCTGCATCATGAAGCACACTGGGGACTTGAGAGAAGCAAGGCATTGATTCCATGTCCACGTGAGGAATATGCTCGTGGTCGAAGACTTTGTCCTTGTTGAAAAGCAGTGAAGAATAGAAGTTGGCCTGGCTGGCAGTCCAAAAGCGCTTCCTTCTAAGACGAGCAGAGTCATAAGGATTGAATTCAGTGAAGAAAACATGCTCACCGAAGAAGTCACCAGCCTTGAATTTCTGCTTCTTTGAGAAGGGATCCTTTGGCTTGGGCTGAGGAGTATCAGTCAATTGCATCACCACCTCAGGAATCACAATCTCAGGATCCACAGGCTGAGGAATTTCAGGCTCTTCTTCAGCTGCAGCCCGGGTCTTCAATTCTTCATTAACATGTTCATCAGCACTAGTGGCTGGAATTTCTTCATGGACAGATGGGGTTGCATGAGGTTCTTCATATCCCATTTGTACTTCAGTAGCAACAGGGGACTGAGGAATTTATTGAAGTGGAGTGAACATAGGAGAGTTGGGGAACTAACTTTCCCAAAAGTCGTCATTCAGCACGTGTGTGGTACAACCAATGTCCACATCCTCATCTTTCATTTCTTCAACGCCGGCCTCTTCAGCAGTGAACTGAGGCATAGGCAAGGAGACAATTGGTGTTGAAGGGATTGCATTCACTTCAATTTCTTCATCAAACTGCTCTGACGAAGCAGCAGAAGGATTCTCTTCATCAGATTCGCTTGGAATCACATAATCTTCATCATAAGGAACAAGGTCCTTTGATGGCATAGATGAGAGAGGAACAACATCAATGGGATTTGCAAACGAGCTTGTCAAAGGCTTCATCTTCTTCAAAGCTGAAGAATCTGATGAAGTTGATGCCTTCCTTTTCTTCATAGCTGCATGCTTTGTAGCCTTGGTCTTCTCCACATCTGATGCAGATGGAAGGATCGGAGTTGGTGTAGGCGCAGTAGGAGCAGAGGAATTTGGTTGAATTTCTTCAGGCACAACTGATGCAGTTGCCCTGACTTCTTCATTTTCTTCAGGCGCACCACAAGTGGATGCCCTGGTAATTTCTTCAGCGGCTGGAATGCAGTCATCAGCCCTGGTACTTTTATTTTCTTCAGCAGCCTGATTGTCATCAGCGGTGCTGGCATGTTCTTCAGTAGGCTATGCAGATGCATCAGCCTGAGGATTTTCTTGTTGCGTTGGGGCTGCAACATTTGAAGTGAATTTATCAGCAATCTTCACAAATCTGACTTTGGCTCCAAGCCAGTCAGCATAGTAGCGATCAAATTCATCACTCAGTTGCTTGATCTCAGCTTGTAAGGCAACGAGTTGTTCAGGGGAAAGAGTGAGGACGTTGTCCTTTAGGTAGCGCTGCTTCTTGTACTGCGCTTTCTTCACTCTTCTTCCTTCTTCAAATTTCCATTTTTCTTCTTCAATGAAGGCAGTCAAAACAGGACTTTGACCAGGAGTGAGGTTCATCTCCGGCAAAGGCATGTTTGGGTCCTTGTGCCATAAATCGATGAAATCTAGGATCAACTTCGGATCCAGTAACATTGGCACATTGATGCCTTTGGCTCTAGCGGCCCTGGCCTGCCTGTCTCTGATGATTTCGGCAAGTTCTTCATCATCAGCCTCATCATCATCAGAGGGCACTTGAAAGGCGACCTGCTTCTTGTGAGGACTTGGTCGAGGGCCTCGACCAGCAGTGGTCTTTTTCTTTAGTAGAGAGGGGCCAGTTGAGGAATTTGGTGCAGCTGAGGAACTAGCAGACGCTCCTGAGGCAATTGAGATTCCTGTAGTCCTTTGGCATGTGGCGAGATGCACATGTGCAGAGGATTTAGTTGGAACAGCTGAGGACTTTGTCGGAGGAGCTGAGGACTTTGAAGGAGGAGCAGATTGAGGAATTAGTCGTGAGGGCTTTGAAGAATCTGGCCGTGAGGGCATTGCTGAGGAACTTGGCCGTGAGGGCATTGAAGGTGAAGCACTTGGCTTGTGAGCAGGCTTCTTAGGCATGGCCATCTTCGTCTTGCTTGCAGAGGCCTCAGCAGTGGTAGCAGCAGCAGCAGAGTCTTCATTAAATTTCCTCACTGCTTCCTTTGCCTATTTGGCCAGTTTGGCCTGGCGCTTGGCCCATTCAGCAGGATAGTCCTCACCGTGCTTGAGGCTGGTGGGATCTGCCAATTGGCCAGGTGCCAACGGAGGTTTTGGCATGGAGGGTTGAGAGCGAATTTCTTCATATACTTGGGAGTAACATATCTGTAGTCCCTCCATTCCCGTGCCCATCTCCTCTCAATCTTTTGGATGCGCACCTTGCGCTGATTTTTATCTTCCTCAGGGGGTGTGCAGTACCCAGCATAAATGTCACCAGGGATTTCAAAAGTTGTGTTGACCTCAGCCCTCTTTCCACCCTTGTGTGGCTTCTTACCATCAGCCATTTTCTTCAGCTGAGGAATATGAACAACTGAAGTTTCTGAAGAGGTATGCAACTTTTCTTCGAGGAACGCTGCAAATGAGTTAAGTTGATGAGAACCTAGTGATTCAACAGCGGGCGTGTGTACCTGTGAACAGAGTATAGTTGCGAGGAATTGGGAGAGGTCATATACGTTCTCAGAAGGTTTTTCAAAAAGAAGAAGTTTGAGGAATTTGACCAGACGAGTCTTGAAGAATTTCACTAAGCGTTCTTTGTCTTAGGTTCCATAGTTGTATAGATCAAAGATCCACACAATTGAGGAATCTTGAAGAAAATCATTGCTTAGAGAAACGAATCAAGAGTAGATGACATGTGAGGTGTTCAGTGTATGAAGATTTGAAGAATAAACACCTTTGAAGATTTTCAAGAAACCATTTGAATCAAAGAGGACAGTAAAAGTAACTTTTAATTACCCTTGATGAAGAACACGACGAACTGAGAAGTGTAGATGTGAAGTTCGTCAGTTCAGATCTTCCATGCCCTAACTCGGCAGAGGAAGACAACTACGGCGGCAGAGTGAAGAAATCCGCAACCGGCGCGAGTACGACGGCGACGAGGTCGAGGAAATGAAGCTCTTCCTCACCGGCGATGATGAAGTAGCGGCGGCGCTAGGGTTTGAGAAGCTCGAGCTGGAGTGAGAACGAGCAGAGTAAAAATGAAGTGAGGAAGGGGAGGGGGTATTTATAGGCGAAGTGAAAAACTATACGCCCGAAGAAATTGGACGAACGTGCCCCTGGCCCTTCTCATTCGCTTGGCATGTGTCACCCACGTACTGAGAGGTGGCGATCGTGTAAGATCGTGGGTGAATAGATAAGTATTATCGTGGGATGCGGAACGGTTTGAGCGGCAAAGCCAAAAATTTAGTTAAGATAAGTTAAAAGTTCCGTCCGCAAATTCTTCAGCTGTCAAGGACACAGTGAAGATTTTGAACGAGTTTCAAATAGAACGCACATGAAGAATTTGTGAACAGACTGGGTTGAGTTTAGCATAGAGGGGAAGGATACGATCACATTCACTTAGCAGAAAAATCAACTTGAAGAATTAGCAATAAGTGAATGTTGTAGAGGACATAAACTCATATATATATATATATATATATATATATATATATTCAAATGAAGAACAATGACGGAAAGAGTGAAGACAATGCAAAGTTGAAGAATTTGAAAAACTGAGGAATTTGAAAAATGAAGAAAAACTCAAATTGAAGATTTTCAACTTTGGTTGGTGGCGTAACCCACCATATAAGAAAGCTGATTTCAGACACCGCGTACAATTGTCGTAGGGCTCTGAGAATCAATTTCTTCATTAATTTCTTCACACTTAGAGGGTTAGTCTTCATTAATTGAAAAAAAACGTTACACTGTGTGTTGCACATCTAAGTCATGAAGTCAACATAAGTGTTAGAATGTGTGTCATTTTCAGAGAACATTCGAAGGTTCTAGGATATTTAGCTCACACAACAACTTGCTAAATCTCTTCTCATCCAAGGGCTTAGTGAGGATATCGGCCAGCTGGTCTTCAGTGCTTGCGTGGTCGATGGAGATGTCGCCCTTCAACACATGATCACGAAGAAAATGATGACGAATCTGGATGTGCTTTGTCTTCGAGTGCTGAACTGGGTTATGAGCAATCTTGATAGCGCTCTCATTGTCGCAGTAGAGAGGCACATTCTTCACGTTGATGCCATAGTCCTTGAGTGTTTGCTTCATCCATAGTAATTGAGCACAACACGATCCAGCGGCAATGTACTCAGCTTCTGTAGTGGAAAGAGAAACACAGTTCTGTTTCTTCGAGGACCAACAGACCAAAGATCGTCCGAGGAAATGGCATGTGCCTGACGTTGACTTGCGGTCCACATGATCACCAACATAGTCAGAGTCTGAATATCCAATGTGATCAAAATAAGAGCCCTTGGGATACCATAATCCAAGTGTTGGTGTGTGAGCTAGATATCGAAGAATATGCTTCACAACCTTATGGTGTGATTCCTTCGGTGTAGCTTGAAATCGGGCACACATGCAAACACTACGCATAATATCCGGCCTAGATGCACATAGGTACAATAAAGATCCAATCATGGAGCGGTATACCTTTTGATCGAAGTCTTTACCATTTTCATCAGTGCATAGATGGCCATTTGTGGCCATTGGAATTTTGACCCCTTTGCAATCTTGCATGCCGAATTTCCTCAATACACCTTTGAGGTATTTCTCCTGAGATATGAATATGCCATTGCGCTGTTGACGAATTTGAAGACCTAAAAAGAATTTCAATTCTCCCATCATAGACATTTGATATTCTTCACTCATCATATAGGCAAATTCATCACTATAACGTTGGTCAATACAGCCAAAAATGATATCATCAACATAAATTTGGCACACAAACAATTCACCATCATAATATTTAGTGAAAAGAGTTGGGTCGAGTGAACCAGGTTTGAAGCCTTTCTTCATGAGGAATTCCTTCAAAGTATCATACCACGCCCGAGGGGCCTGCTTGAGGCCATACAAGGCTTTATTGAGTCTGAAGACTTTGTCAGGATTCTTTGGATCTTCAAAACCTGGGGGTTGAGCAACATATACTTCTTCCTCAAGCTTACCATTGAGGAATGCACTTTTCACATCCATTTGTTGTAACATGATATCATGATGGTTAGCATAAGCAAGTAATATGCGAATAGCCTCAAGTCTAGCAACAGGTGCAAAAGTTTCATCGAAATCAATTCCTTCAACCTCTGTGTAGCCTTGAGCTACAAGTCGTGCCTTATTCCTCACCACAAGGCCATTTTCATCTTGCTTGTTGCGGTAGATCCACTTTGTGCCAATGATATTGTGCTTGCGAGGATCTGGTCATTTGACCAGTTCCTAGACGTTGTTGAGCTCGAACTGATGTAATTCTTCTTGCATAGCTTGAATCCACTCAGGCTCCAGAAATGCTTCATCTACCTTAGTGGGCTCTGTGATAGAGACAAAAGCAAAGTGCCCACAAAAGTTAGACAAATGTGAAGCTTTTGAGCGAGTGAGAGGACCTGTTGCTTCAATGTCATTGATGATTCTCTCAATTTGCACTTCGTTTGCAACGCGAGGATGAGCGGGTTGTATTCGAGGAATTTGATCCGCATTTTCTTCAGGACCATTTTACTCAGCACCATTTTCTTCAGGTGCACCAACTCGACGTTCTTCACGTTCTGGAATGAATTCTTTAGCAGATTCTTCGGTAGGAATGACATCCTTAGTAGCCTTGAACTTGATAGATTCCTCAGGTGCTGGTTCATCTAACACAGAAGGTAGGTGCTCTCTTTGCTAGCCATTAGTTTCATCGAACCGCACATCTACAGTTTCAAAAACTTTATGAAGAACGTTGTTGAAGACTCTGTAGGTGTGCGAGTCCTTTTCCGTAACCAAACATAAAACCCTCATGTGCTTTCGGCGCGAATTTAGAATTGTGATGAGGATCTCTAATCCAACATTTAGCACTGAAGACCTTGAAATAACTTACATTGGGATTTTTGTCAGTGAGGAGTTCATAAGCAGTCTTCTTGAAGAATTTGTGAAGATATACTCTGTTGATGATGTGTCACGTAGTATCAATTGCCTCAATCCAGAAACGACGAGGCGTCTTGTATTCATCAAGCATAGTGCGGGCCATCTCAACAAGAGTTATGTTCTTGCGCTCCATGATGCCATTCTGCTGAGGAGTATAAGGAGCAGATAACTCATGAGTAATACCAAGTTCATCAAGATAGTCATCAAGACCGGAATTCTTGAACTCGGTCCCATTGTCACTTCTGATGTGCTTGATCTTCACACCAAAGTTGGTTGAAGCCCTCGAGGAAAATCGTTTGAAGACTTCCTGCACCTCATGTTTGTAAGTGACAATGTGCACCCATGTGTAACGAGAATAATCATCAACAATAACAAAGCCATATAGAGATGCATCGTTTGTAACTGCAGAATAATGATTAGGACCAAAGAGATCCATGTGAAGCAATTCAAATGGTCGAGTGGTAGTCATGATAGTCTTCGCTGGATGCTTGGCCTTTGTCATCTTTCCAGCTTCACAGGCTCCGCATAAGTGATCCTTGAGGAATTTGACATTCTCAATGCCAATGACATGCTTCTTCTTCGCAAGCGTGTGCAAATTCCTCATGCCAGCATGACCAAGTCGTCGATGCCATAGCCAGCCTTCTGAAGCTTTTGCAAGTAGACATACGACCGGTTGTGGTCCTGTAGAGAAATCAACAATGTACAAGTCTCCTCTCCTAAAGCCTTCGAAGACTTTGGAATTGTCAGCTTCCATGATCACAACACAACAATATTTGCCAAAGACAACAACCATATCGAGATCACAAAGCATCGAGATAGACATGAGGTTGTATCCTAAGGACTCGACAAGCATGACTTTTTCCATGTGTCGATCCTTTGAGATCGCAACCTTACCTAGACCCAATACCTGACTTTTGCCTTTGTCAGCGAAGATGATATGCTTCAGATGCGATGGTGATAAAGGAGCATCCATCAATAGATTCTTGTCACCAGTCATGTGATTTGTACATCCACTATCGAGGACCCACTCATTGGCTTTGGGTTGATCATCCTGTAGATGAATTAGTGTAGCTTACGAACTCATATACTTCATCAGTGAAGAATATGACATCAATATCATCAAATCAATTTCATCAAGCAATAGAATAGATAAAGAGTATGAGGATGTGAGAAATGAAAGTTCATTTCTTCATGATTAGCCTGCGTCCTTTCATGCAATTTTCAGGTCTCCAGCAAATTCTTCAGACATTTTGAGCACGTATGGAGACCTGACCCTGCATAAGAGATTAGTTCTTTTTCTTCACCACCCACATCTGAAGGGGTGGAAAAGAATTCATCACTCTGCGAGCACCATATGAGAAAGGTGGCATAGAAGCCAGTCCACTTTGTTTCACATAAGAGGGGTTAGGATAAGCATATGAATAAGCAGAGAAATTCTTCAAGGACTTATGAACATAATGGTTAGAAGAATAATGCTCATATTCATAGCCCTTAGCTCTACCCTGTGAAACAGAGGGGTTAGCATGATGATGATCATATGAGGACTTTGATCCTTTTGAAGAATTTGATCCACATGAGGAATATGGTCCATATGAGGACTTGGATCCATATGAAGAATTTTGTCCATATGAAGAATTTGATCTGGAGTTCCTATTCTTCACAGGTGGTGTCATGAGGACATTCACCTGAAGACTTTCAAGGCACTTTTTGGGAACCCAGATTTTCTTCATAGGGGGAACCGTTCCTGCAGTTAGTACCAACATATCTAGCAAATACTTAACCATTCTGATTTTTGAACAGTTTATAGTTGGAGTCAAATGACTCATCAGAAGAATGAGGAGATTCACATGTAAAGCCAGATAAATTGGATGGATCAACTGGAGGTCCCTTTGCAGCAACCCATGAGGTTTTGGGGTATTGCTCAGGCTTCTAATATGTCCCATCAACATTGAGTTTCTTCTCAAAGGCAATACCCTCTTTCCTAGGGTTCCTGTTGAGGATCTGCTTTTTAAGCACATCACAAAGAGTCTGATGCCCTTTGAGGCTTTTGTACATGTCTGTCATGTACAATTCCTTCAGCCCTGCATCATTAGTGATACTAGCAATGTCCTCAGATGAGGAATTAGTGATAGCAGAGACAGATGAAGAATTTTTAGCATTCGAAGCATTTGAACATTCAGGTGAAGAATTAGCAGTTTCACGTTCAATGCACTTCAAACATGGAGGAACAAATTCTTCCTGAGTAGTGCTGATTTGTTGAGCAAGTAATGAATCGCGCTCCTTCTGAAGATCTTCATAACTCACTCGTAGCTTCTCAAGATCTTGCTTTCTTTGAAGAAATTCATAAGAAAGCTTCTCGTGGTCAGATAAGAGAGTGTTATCATGACCTTGAAGGTTGTCAAATCGAGACCGAAGTCTCTGAAGATTTTCAGTCAAGGTTTTAGTGCGATCCATTTCTTCACCCAACATATCATCGCTTTTGTCTAGCATGTTTTGAACCTTTTCAATAGCCTTTTGTTGTTTCAAAGCAATCTTAGCAAGTTTAGAGTAGTTGGGCTTGAGGTTTTCATCAGATTCATCCTCACTAGATTCAGAGGAGGCGTATTTAGTTACCTTGGCACCCTTTGCCATGAAGCAATAGGTGGGAGCGTAGTCATCATTGTCTTCATCAGCCTTGTTTGTGATGCCATTTTCTTCAGAGTTGAAGATAGACTTGCCGACGAATGCAGTAGCGAGAGCTAGGCTCGCCACACCAGACTCGGACTCCTCGGATCCCTCCTCATCCTCATGTTCCCCAAATTCAGCCTCAGAGTCCATTTCCTTGCCAATGAATGGCCGAGCCTTCTTGGAGCTGATCTTCTTGTGAGATGAAGATTTTGAGGATTTTGATGATGAAGACTTTGAAGATTTCTTATTCTTCTTCGCATCATCAGAACTGTAATCCTTGTACTTCTTCTTCTTTGATTCCTTGTCCCACTGTGGACAATATTGAATGTAGTGACCAGGTTTCTTGCATTTGTGGCATAGCCTCTTCTTGTAGTCACCGGATGAGGAATCATTACTCCTTGAGGATTTTCCAAAGCGACCACGTCTTGAGAACTTCTGAAATTTCTTCACAAGCAGTGCAAGTTCCTAGCTCAGTTCTTCAGGATCACCAAGGCTGCTAGCAGAGTCTTCATCTTCAGACTCAGAGACTGCCTTGGCCTTCAGAGCACGTGATCTGCCATAACTCGAATCATAGAGATCTCTCTTCTCAGCAAGCTGGAACTCATGAGTGTTTAGCCTCTCGAGGATATCAGCAGGATCAAGTGACTTGTAATCAGCACGTTCTTGAATCATCAGTGCCAGAGTATCAAATGAAGAATCAAGCGATCTCAGCAATTTCTTCACCACCTCATGGTCGGTGATGTCAGTGGCACCAAGTGCTTGAAGCTCATTTGAGATGTCAGTGAGGCGATCGAAGGTTTGTTGAACATTTTCATTGTCGAGTCTTTTGAAGCGATTGAAGAGATTGCGAAGAACATCAACACGAGAGTCACGTTGAGTTGAGACTCATTCATTTACTTTGGACAACCTATCCCAGATAAGCTTAGCAGTTTCCAAAGCACTCACTCTTCCATACTGCCCTTTGCTCAGATGGCCACATATGATGTTCTTCGCTTGAGAATCGAGTTGCTTGAATCTCTTCACATCAGTAGCATTCAGAGAGGGTGTGCCCGAGAGAACACCATTTTCCACAACATATCAGAGATCATTATCAATTGCCTCAAGATGCATTCGCATCTTATTCTTCCAGTAGGGGTAGTCCGTTCCATCTTATTCTTCCAGCAGCTTCTCTGATGGTAGTGGGCGCCTCGAAGGGTCCGGCAATTCCTCCGAGCTCCTTCTTACTCCGGCGATGAGCGACGACAGCTATGAGCCTCCGAGCTCGCGCCGTGCCCGGAGCAGGGCCAGCTCGCCCGGCAGCCGACGCGGCCGATCTGGATGAGGATGGCGCCAAACCTCACGCGGCCCACTGTTGATGATGGCGTCTGCCGTCATGGTCCTTGTAGTTAGGACTCCTTAGGATACGCGTCTTTTGTCCCTGCGAGGAGCCAAGAACACACCCTGCGGGGGCTTGTAAGGTGCCTGTAGTTCCTTTTGTTAATATGATCCTTATCGTGAAGCAGTGTGAGATGCTCGCCCCGTCTTAGCTTAGTTCCTCCTTTCAAACCTCGCGAGGGCTCGATGCTCTGCGCCGACAGGTCCCGGTCCCAAGGCAAGCTTCAACCGTTGCTGGTATGCCAGGTCGCGATGCCGTGGTCAAGGCCAGGAGGTGAGCGGCCCGAGGTCCAGTAAGAGCCCCTGAGTCTCGATGCTCAGGAGGTCCCCTTTAGCGCTCAAGCAGCCATCATTCGGTGAGAAAGGAGCGCAATGTTGCCAAAATGGGACCGCATTAGGTGCGAGGTCGGTGCTGCGACAGCCAGTATTTCCGGAAGATGACTTATCTCGAGAGTCTGAAGCCTCTCCTTGGCACGGCGCCAGGTCCGCGCGTCGGCAGCTAAGGAGTTGCCCAGCGAGGTCCCCGCGTGCCTCTTCCCTCTCGTCTTTGCTCCCCTTCGCGCTCTATGTCCTCGGGACCCGGCCCTTGAGCGAGCTCAGCCGTCGCTGGTATGCCAGGTCGCGATGCTGTGGACAAGGCCAGGAGGTGAGGGCTGGAGAGCCAGTAGGAGTCCATGAGTCGCAATGCTCAGGTACCCCCCCTTTAACGTGCAAGCGGGTCGTGCGGACGAGAGTGAAGGAGATGCCGTGAAGGCCTCGCCTGACGTTGCTTCTTGAAGAGATCCCGCAGGCTCATCACAAGAAGAACGAGAGTTGCCGTTACAATTGCTAGCCAGCTACTGGTTGCTCTGGAAGGGTGATGAGGGCACTGAGGGCCTGGTGAGGTGGCGCCTTGCGGGGCTGCCGCGGCCAGAGCTCAGCCACCCAGGTTTATCGATGTTGTAGGGACGGACCCATGCGCAGGCGTCGTGCCGTTAGGGAGCAGCTCCATAAGTTGGTGACAATCGAGTGGGTGATTAGGTCAAGCATGTTAAGCACGAGGGAGCAAATCCATTTAGATAGGCGCAGAGAAAGGCGAATATCGCTAGGTCGGGCCCGAGCGACTTGGGGATAATGTAGCCCATGGGGCGCCCCCAACAAGCAAGCTAAAAACATGAACAAAAGGGATACATGCCGCAGGGACGGACCCACGTGGCCTGGGAATGATGCAGCCCTGAGGGTGCTCCAAGCTAAAAATTGAAACTCGAATGATGTCACCTGATGGTGTTGAAGATGAAGGGATGCTGAAGTAGCGACATCGTGTGCTGCGGAAGCCGATCTTCACGAGCCCCCAGGCCCAGGAGCCTCGGGAGGCTCCGGAGGCGCTAGTGGCTCCTCGCGGACCATCTCCATCTCTGCCAGGACTGCGAAACGCCTGGCCGCCTGGGCCTCCAGGATGCTCCTCATGAGGCGCTGGCGCACAACAGCCGCGTTCGGCAAGCCGTAAGGCATGCGAACATAGTTGTGGGGTGGACCTTCGCAGCGTCCCACGTGTGAGGGCCAGAGGCGCTCTTGAGAGGCGGCTCGGTTGAGCCCTGGTATGTCGATGCAGACGCGCATCCCACTATCCTCGCCTGGATGGGGAGCTACGGCGGGTAAGCGGCGGCTGCTACTTATGATTCTTGACTCCAGCAGCTCCTGAATAATCTCGCTGATGAACTCCCGAGGGTTTGGCCCTCCTTGCCTTGCTCCTGCCTGAGGGAAACGTGCTTTGAAACACACCTCCAAGTGGTGCCCGAGCGCCTCCCTCATGATCTTAGCAAAGTCGATGGCCTTCCAGGAGAGAGCCCCCGAGCCTTGCTCGAGGAGGGCACCGGGCGCGCCTTCCTATGCGACAGAAGGAGGCGCCCTTGGAACGAGCGCGGACTCTAAGGGGCTTGCCTCCCGAGGGTTCTGACCACGCGACGCCTTCTTCTTCTTAGGGACTGCCTCAGGAAGCCTTCCGCTCCTGTGATCTGGGTCTTCAATTGATGCGGCTTGAAAAGCACGCTCCAAAGAACACACTGCGTCTCTCTCTTCACAAGGCACTGTGATGACTCCACCGCTTCCTGGCATCTTGAGGACATTGTAACCATGATGAGTCACGGCCATGAACTTGGCCAGAGCTGGGTACCCGAGGATGGCATTGTATGGCACGCGGATGTGCGCGACGTCGAAGTGAATGAGCTCAGTGCGGTAGTTGTCACACTTCCCGAAGGTGACAAGAAGGCGGACCTGCCCTATCGGGACTGTGGAACCATCAGTGACTCCTGAGAAAGGCTTGGTTGGCTGAAGCTGGTTGTATGGCACTTGGAGATTGTTGAATGTCTCGACGGACAGGACATTGAGCCCTGCCCCGCCATCAATGAGGGTCCTGGTGACTTGCACATTTCTGATGATCGGGGAACAAAGCATCGGGAGGACTCCGGTTGTGGCTGCGCATTTGAGCTGGTCCGCTGAGCTGAACGTGATGGCGCATGCTGACCACCTGAGGGGGCGCGTGGCTTCGATCTTGGGGAGGACTGCATTCACTTCGCGAGCAAACTGCTTGAAGATGCGCTGAGAGGCTGGGGCTTGAGCTCCGCCCAAGATGCAAGCGATTGCGCGCGGCTCCTGGAAGCCCCCAACCCCCTCATGCTGATGATGGTCTTCGTTCCTCCTTGGCTGTGGTGGCAGAGGAGGGAGACCCGCGTTGCCTTGCGGACAATCCTCACGAGGCTGATCCCTCCAGCCTCCCTCGCGAGGCTGATCCTGCCAGCGGTCCTCGCGAGGACGGTCGCTCCACCCTTGGCGAGGGCCACGGTCTTCCCATCGTCCTCCACCTCTTCCTCCTCCTCGGCCATAGCCCCGGTCGTTGCGCTCGAGGCGGCGGCCGGCGCGCACGGCCCGCACGGCCCTGAGCTCTTGGCATTTGTTGGTGTTGTGGGTGTGGAGGTCGTGGTACACGCAGTACCGGCTGCCTTTGGACGACTCAGGTTGATCCCTTCCCCGCTTGGTGTCCAGTTCTGCTGCAAGCACGGCCGCCCCCTTGCGCTTCACGTCCTTGACCTTGGGCTTCTTCTCTTCTGGGTCGGCAGCCGGCAACTCGAGGAGGGAAAGGCGTCCTTCCTCAGCCCTAGCGCACTTGGTTGCCAAGTTGAACAGCTCAAGGGAGGTGCACAGGAGAGAGATAATGGCCTCCTCAGACACCCTGGGGATCTTAAGGCGAGCGTTGTTGAAACACTGGATGAACTTCTGCAGGGTCTCTCCTGGCTGCTGCTTGATGCGGCACAAGTCGCTCATGGCCGGGGGCCGGTCGCGTGTGCCTTGGAAATTGGCGATGAATTGGGTGCGCATCTCGTCCCAGGAGGAAATCGTGCCAGGAGCCAGGTTCAGGAGCCAGGTGTGGGCACCGTCCTTGAGCGCCATGGGGAACCAGTTCACCATGACCTTATCGTCCCCGTTGGCGGCTTCGATGCCCAGCTCATAGAGCTGGAGGAACTTCGCAGGGTCGGCCGTGCCGTCGTAGCGTAGGGGCAAATCTGTCTTGAACTTGCCCGGCCAGGCCACGCCGTGCAGCTCGGCGATGAAGGCGCAGCAGCCTACAGTGGCCACGGGAGGCCTCGGGTGACGGAGGGCTTGATCCTGGAAGTCTCCGTGCGCTGCCGCCGGGAGCAGCGCAGGGTCTTGGTGCGCCGGAGTAGGAGCGCGGTCGTGACGAGCCAGCACGGGGAGCGCCCGGGCAGCTTCTTGGGGACGAGGGATCTCTTGGCAGCTCTTCTCTTGCTGTGCTGGTGCCAGACGGAGCGGGTTCCGTCCAGGGGCCATGCGCCTTGGGGCCAAGGCACCTTCTTGAGCGAGAGGCGACTGAGGCACACCCGGAGCTTCCTCGCCGCACAAGGTGGGGTGCGGTGCAGCGAGAGGGATGGAGCAAGGGAGCCCCCAGTGGCGCTGACGAGCTTGGTGATGCGGGCGAGCTACTCGTCGTAGAGGTCATCGACGGGGCGGTAGTGCAGGAGTTCCCACGCCAGGAGCAGCGCGGCGTGCGCGTCTGCAGGGGTGCGACAGGCGTGGGACAAGGAACCGGCTGGAGTCAGCGACGGGGTGGCGATGCAGCCTTCTCGCCGCACCGAAGGATGCAGAGACGACGCCTGTTGCTCGTTCCCCGCCGGGCCGGTGGAGGCGTTGACGGCAGGCGACGGGGAACGACGGCGGCACCCGCCGACGGGGGCCGTCTGGGCGACATGAGTGGCGAGGGCGGCCCGGCGCTCGGCGCGCGCTCGACGAGCGTCCGACATGGATGCGAGGGGCGGCGAAAAAGAGGGCGGCGGAAGGCAGATTCCGGTGCACCCCTATGTGGCGCGCCAAATGTCGGATTTCGGGTTCCGTCAGACCCTCTAGGTTCGAACTCTGGGGTGCACACGGAGATCGCACCTCCTACCTACCTATGTCTTGCCGCCTCATAAGGATCTAAATTACATTAAGAACAACACAAGGGACATGAGGTTTATACTAGTTCGGGCCACCATTGTGGTGTAATACCCTACTCTAGTTTGTGGTGTGGTGGATTGCCTCAGGGGCTGATGATGAACAATACAAGGAAGAACTGCCTCGCGAGGGGTGTTCTTGTGTTGGTGGTTCTGGCTAGGGTTCAACTGCTCGATCTCCTGCCTTGAGAGTGGCTAGTCCTATTTATAGGGCGAGGCCCTGGGCCTCTTCCCAAATATTGAGCGGGAAGGGCGCCAACAATTGGCCATTTTGAAGGGGAACATCTAGTACACTTAGCCTGACTAAAGTCGGTCCTCACCTGCCAAAGACTCTGGCGGTGACGCCGGCTTGGGCTCCACGATGACCTCCATCCTGCCATTCTGCTGGTCTTGGTCTTGTTGCACCGAAATGGTTGCCTTTGCTTGATACTCTTGCCCGCGCTTGTTCCCTTTGCACTAAAGAGGAAACAAGGACTCAGCGCAGGCCGGCGCCCGCCTGGCTTTGGTCGTCATGGCTTGCGTCACGGGCACCTCGTGAGGTATCCTGCCTTGATCTCTCCGCCTCCTCGCGAGCCAGCCTGATGAGGCCGTGCCTGAGGAAGCTTCCTGTCGTCCGCCCCGCGAGGCTTGCCCCTCGCAAGGGTCTTGAGCTTGTGTTGATGAAGATGGGCCATACTGGGCCACTCCTTGAGCCACTCCGTAGGCCGCAGGCAGGCAAGTCTGGGTACCCCCGTTCCCAGAACACCGACACCGGGGAATCAACTTACCTTCTCATATTGATCTGAAAATCTTAGTGTCAAGTTTCTGTTCAGGCCAGAACTTCCAGGACGGCCGGAACTTCCGGGAACCGGAGGGTCCGGAAGCTTCCGGGGTACCTAGAGAAACTACACTTTTCGTGCAATCTCTGTGTGTAGCACGGAACCTCTCTGGACCCTGGCCAGAACTTCCGCCCCCGGAACTTCTGTGCGGCCGGAACTTCCGGGCACCGGAATTTCTGTCCCCTGTTTCAGCAGCTTCCGGGGTACTACTGAGTGGTGCAAACTCTGTGTGTAGCTCGGAACCTGCCCGGAACTTGGCCGGAACTTCCATCCATCGCCGAAAGTTCTGGGCCTCGCACAAATCTGCCTCCAACGACCAGATTCCATCCACACCTATAAATAGTCTTCTTCTTCCCCACGATGGGGTCGATGACTCCATTTCTCTCACTCTATTTCCAGACCTCGATTTCTTTGAGATCTCCCTCTTTAGCCAACCAAAGCTCTTGATATTTTAAGAAGCGAAGGAGAAGTGCTCGATCTACAAATTCACCAAAGCGAAAGTTGATTGCCCCCTTGTTTTTGTGGTGCATCTTGTTACTCTTGGAGGTTGGAGACTCCTAGGTGGTAGGAGTGCTCTGGCGAGGAATCAACCATTGTGATTTCCCCCGGAAAGTTTGTTAGGGTTTGAAGACCACCTCAAGGTCTACCACTAGTGGTTGAGAAACGCCTTCGTGGTGTTGTCTCAAAGAGAGAATAGGGTGAGCCTTCATGGCGTTGGTGTGCCTTCGTGGTAACATCCACCTCTCTAAACGGTGATGTAGCTTCCCTCCAAGAAAGTGAACATCGGCATACATCCTCGTCTCTCGGAGTTGCGGTTATTCCTAACCCTAACTCTCTACTTGTGGTTACTTGTCTCTTAGCACTTACTAATATCGTATTGTGCTTGCTTACTCATATATTTGTGTCACCTGTTTATCTTTCTTAGCTCATTAGTATCATACTTGCAATTGTTAGGCTCACTTTCATATTCCACAGTATTGCCTAAAATTTCTAAGTAATAAGTAAATTTTTTAATTGTACCTATTCACCCCCCTCTAGGCCCATCTCGATCCTTTCAATTGGTATCAGAGCCTCGTGCTCTATTCTTGTGGCTTAATCGCCCTAGAGCAAGATGAACCCCGATGGGACTCCCCTTGTTGCAGATCCAAAGAGTACGGGCGGGGCTTCCACGGAAGCCAAGTCCTTCACTTCAGAGGATCTGGAACGAGCTCTTGCTAAGCAAAAGGAGGAGCATGATGCCTCTCTTGAGGCCTTGGTCCAAATGAGGATAGCCACACTAACCATGATGCTTGCACCACTTTCTGGTGGCGCAACCTCGAGGCCAGCTGTGCCTACTCCCTCACTTGGCCAACAACCTCCTAGTAATGAACACTCCAGTGTTCCTTGGCTTTATGCAAGACCTCAAATAGACAAACCTAAATATAACCCTCAAGGCAAACCTCCTTTACTTGATGAAACTACCGATTTTGCTTTGTGGAGAGTTGCTATGCAGGATCATCATCGATATGGAAATGATGAGATGTTGGAGATCTTGGAGTATGGCTACCAAGCTATTGACCCGAAGAATCTTACTCCAAGAGAGTTTTATGACAAGAATCTCAACGACACAACAATCATGTGCATAAGAAGAGGTATGACTGACAAGCAAAGGAGAACATATATACATATCACAAGTGCTAAGGAATTATGGGATAGCATTGTGAGGACCAAGACCGGTACTTCCACTCTCCGGCTTGCTCAATATGAAATTGCCAAGGGTCAATTGCAAAACTTTTGTATGGAGAAAGGTGAATCTCCCAAGCAACTACTTGAGCGTCTCGTGACTCTCACCGCTGACATTGAGTCATGTGAATGTGACAAGACTCAAGATGGATTCACCTTGACTAAGCGATTCCTTGTGGATAAGTTGCTTCATGCTCTTGCTCCATATCATCACAAATGGTGTGGGACATAAGACAACACCATGGATTCAAGGAAATGACTCCAGATGATATCATATCCACTTTCCAACTATTTGAAGAGTCAAAGGCAAATGCCGCAAAACATCTTGCCATGCATGGTACCTCAACATCGAAGATCAATCTTTCATTGAAGGCCAAACATGTATGTGAAGAAGAGCAAAGTGAAGAAGAAGAAGATGATGATGAGGATGATGATGAGATTGACTCAGATGAGAGCCCGTCATATGAAGACATTGCTCTCTTTGTCAAAAAGTTTAGCGTGGGAAAATTCAAAGGAAGGTTTCAAAAGAAGAAAGTGAGGAAATGCTACAACTCTGAAGAAACCAACCACTTATCCAACGAGTGCCCCTATGAGAAGAGAGAAGATAAACCAAGGTTTCCCAAGACCACTCCCAAGAAGAAGTTTCCAAATCCTTTGAACTCCAAGCTCAAGAAGAGAGATGGGAAAGCAATGGTTGCTCATGAAGAATCCGATCCGGATGATGTTAGTGGTGTTGCCGGAGTTTCTCAAGATTCTCAAAACACTTTGAGGCTAGTGAAGAAGAGTGGTGATGTAGTCACCTACAACTACATGAAAGACTACAAGGGCAACGCTCACAAGTGCCTAATGGCAAAGGCTGTGGTAGAACATGGAGAGGACCGAAGCTCTCCTGACAAGGTCAAGGTAACTCCACGATCAAATCCTCCTCTTTTCACTCCTTCTACTCCTAGTGATGAGTATCTTGATGCGGGGGAGAGTTATGAGGATGATGATCTAGATGATCCTATGCTTGCTAAACTTAATAAGTTCATGTGCTCCCTCAAAGGAAAGAAGCTCA
Source organism: Triticum aestivum (assembly GCF_018294505.1). Lineage (NCBI taxonomy): Eukaryota > Viridiplantae > Streptophyta > Magnoliopsida > Poales > Poaceae > Triticum > Triticum aestivum. The sequence continues at coordinate 63,399,953 of NC_057804.1, read as the reverse complement.
CTATGTTTCGTATGATTATGCAGATGGTGAGTAAGCACACCATCACTATTAAGGAACTCGAAACCCTCATCATCGAGGAAAAGGAAAAACATGAAATCCTTGAGCGGAAAGTCCAATATCAAGAAGCAGAAAATGATGAACTATGCTTAAAAATTGGTGCAAACATTGATGTTCATGATAAAGATCTTGCCTCCTTGAAAAAGTCTAAGGACTCTTGTGAAGAGTTGAGGAACGATAAAAGTAAGCTTGTGAAGTCTCATACTTCTATCTCTAAGGATTGTGAGCTCCTATCTGTGTCACTCAAGACTAAGGAAGAAGAGCTCACCCTTCTTACAAAGAGTTTTGAGAAAGTCAAGCTTACTTATCTTGAAACTCTAGCCAATGACTACTCTTCTCCTATTATTAATGCTGAGGCTTGTACTACTAACTCTAGTAGTGATCTAGCATCTATTCTTGAGGAGAATCGCTTTCTCAAAGCTCAAATCGAGAAAGGTCTCATGACATGTGCTCAAGGACAAAAGAACCTTAATGAGGTGTTAAGTTAACATAATGAGGTGTTTGCCAAGGAGGGGCTCGGGTTTGACCCAAGCACAAGCAAGAAGAAGTCGTCCTCTCAAAAGTGCACAACCCCTCTAAAGGAAACATTCAAACGAGAAGGGCACAAGGAGAAAGGTGAGGTTGTTAGTGGGAAGGCCACAAAGGGCATGCCCACTCTCAACAAGCAAAAAGAGTTCATGCCTCCATCCTATGTACTTCGTAAGACTAAGGATGGAGAAGTTTATGCAAAATTTGTTGGTCCTTGAAATGCATTCCGATTCTATGATATTTGGGTCCCTAAGACCCTTGTGACTAACTTGAGAGGTCCCATTGCCAAATGGGTGCCTCTAACCAAGTCATAATTGTGTGTAGGTTGCTTTCTCCGGTGGAGTAAAATGGGTGATCGATAGTGGATGTACCAATTACATGACCAGAGATAGCAAATTGCTCTACGATTTCATGGAAGCTATTCAACCATTTACGAGCATTATGTTTGGTGGAGGTTCAAAAGGACAGGTACCCGGGTTGGGCAAGGTGGCTATCACAAATGACATGTCTCTAGCAAATGTCATGCTTGTTTAATCTCATAAATATCAGTTGCTTTCTGTTCGCCAATTGGCTTCTGTTGGTTATGATACACTCTTTGGACTAACGGATGTGAAAGTCGTTAAGAGAGATACTCTCGAAGTGGATTTTGTTGGAGAGTTGGATGGCAACCTTTACACGGTTGATTTCTCGAAAGAGAGCACATTCCATGCAACTTTTCTAATGGCCAAGGCCGACAAGGGGTGGCTATGGCATCGCCGGCTAGCCCATGTCGGCATGAGAAATCTTCAAGAGCTCTTAAAGGGTAATCACATCCTTGGACTAACCAATGTCTCTTTTGAAAAAGATCGTGTGTGTAGTGCATGCATACCCGAGAAGCAACATCAATCAAAGCTCACACCCAAGAATATTGTGTCTACTTCAAGGCCTTTGGAGCTCCTTCATGTGGATCTTTTTGGGCCTCCTTCATGGGATAGTCTTGGTGGGAAAAAGTATGGACTTGTTATTGTTGATGATTACTCAAGATATACATGGGTCTTCTTCCTCATGTCCAAGGACAAGACAAAGATCACCTTCATTGATTTTGCCAAGCAAGCACAATGCAAGTTTGACAAAGAAATCTTGGCAATAAGAAGTGATAATAGCTCCGAGTTCAAGAACTACACCTTGGAAGAATTTCTTAGTGATGAAGGGATTGAGCATCAATATTCAGCTCCATACACTCCCCAACAAAACGGTGTAGCTGAGAGGAAGAACCGCACACTTGTGGAGATGGCAAGGTCCATGTTGGATGAATACAAGTCGCCACATAGTTTTTAGGACGAGGCTGTCAACATCGCATGCCATGCATCAAACCGGCTCTTTCTCCGCACTATATTGGAAAAGACTCCATATGAGCTTCTAACTGGGATAAAGCCAAATGTCAAGTACTTTCGTGTATTTGAGTGCAAATGTTTCATCCTCAACAAAAGAGAAAGGTTAGGAAAATTTCAATCCAAAACCATTGAGGGCATATTTGTTGGCTATGGATCAAACTCTCACGCCTATAGAGTCTACAAAAAATCCAATGGATGTGTTGTAGAAACTTGTGACGTGGTGTTTGATGAATTTAATGGCTCCCATGGGGAGCAAGTTGATCTAAGTGATGTAGGTGAAGAAGATTCTTCTCAAGATATCTTGACCATGGGTGTTGGTGCACTTCTTCCAATGGAACAAGATCCTCATGATGATGAAGATGAAGATGGAAGCTTCACGCATCATGAAACTACTTCAACACCCATACCACCTCAAGCTCCTATTGCACAACCAATACCCGTAGACCAAGTACAAGATGATGATCAAGTTCGTCTTCATGATAATCATCAAGAACAAGATCATCACCAGGACAAGAACAAGAAAGTGCAATCATTGACAATGAACCTCAACAAATGGAAGATGAAGAAGAAGATCTTCCACCACACATCAATGATCCTTATGTTGAGGACATGGATGATGGACATGAAGTTGAACCTCGCGAAACACTAACCTCCATCATGCCTCGAGTGGCCGGTCAAGTTGATGTTGACAAAATTCTCACCGGCATATCGGAAGGTAGAGTTACTCGTAAACATTTGACAAAATTTTGTGCTCACTTCCCATTTGTATCTAGTGTTGAGCCTCTCAAGGTACAAGATGCATTGATGGACAACAATTGGCTCGTTGCTATGCAAGAAGAGTTGAACAATTTTGAATGCAACCAAGTGTGGTCGTTAGTCGAGAGGCCAACCACGGAACACAATGTCATTGGAACAAAATGGATTTTCAAGAACAAGCAAGATGAGAATGGTGTAATCATCCGCAACAAGGCAAGGTTAGTGGCACAAGGGTACTCACAAGTTGAAGGTTTGGACTTTGGTGAGACCTTTGCCCCCGTTGCGCGTCTTGAATCTATTCGCATCTTACTTGCTTATGCTACTTTCAATGGTTTTACATTACATCAAATGGATGTGAAGAGTGCTTTCCTTAACAGTCCTCTACAAGAAGAAGTATATGTATCACAACCACCTGGGTTCGTTGATCCCGATCACAAAGACTATGTGTATAAACTTCATAAGGCTTTGTATGGCCTCAAACAAGCACCTCATGCTTGGTATGATCATCTTAATAAGTTTTTACTCAATGATGGCTTTGTGAGAGGGGTGATCGATCCCACTCTTTTTACTAAGAGGGACAAAGGTGATTTGATCTTATGCCAAATCTATGTAGATGATATCATTTTTGGTTCTCCTAACATTCATTTGTGCAAGAAGTTTGCGGCCTCCATGACCAAGAACTTTGAAATGTCACTCAATGCGGATTTAAAGTTCTTTCTCGGTCTCCAAATTCAACAATTTCAAGAAGGAATTTTCTTGTCTCAAGCAAAGTACCTCAAGGATATTCTAGAGAAGTTTGGAATGTCAGATGCTAGTCCATGTAAGATACCTATGCCTACAAAAATTGTACTCACTGAAGACACAAACGGTATCCCTTTCGACCCTTCTATTTACCGCTCTATGATCGGTTCATTGTTGTACCTTTGTGCATCTAGACCAGATACCATGTTCAGTGTATGCATGTGCGCTAGATTTCAAGCTTCCCCTAGGGAAAGTCATCATAAGGCGGTTAAGCATATACTTAGATACCTTGTTCACACCCCAAAGTTGGGTCTAAGGTATCCCAAGGATGCTAAGTTTGATCGCATTGGATACACGGATGTGGATTGGGCTGGAGACAAAGTGGATCGTAAGTCCACCTCCGGTGCATGTCAATTTCTTGGACGCTCCTTGGTAAGTTGGTCCTCGAAGAAACAAAATTTTATTGCCCTCTCCACCGCCGAAGCAGAATACATTGCAACCGCCAGTTGTGCAACTCAATTAATATGGATGAGGTAGACTTTAAAGGATTACAATATCACCTATAGACATGTGCCTCTTCTATGTGATAATGAAAGTGCCATCAATATTGCTGAGAATCTGAAAGATCATACCCGCACCAAGCACATTGATATTAGGTATCATTTCTTGAGGTATCATGTGGAAAGCGGTGACATTGATATTGCTCATGTTGGTACAGATATGCAACTCGCAGACATTTTCACCAAGCCATTGGATGAAGCAAGGTTTTGTAAACTTAGGCGTGAACTTGGTATCTTGGAGCTTGACAACATTATGTGAAATCTAGTACTCATCCATGCATTTACTTCATGTCTTGTCTAGATGTAGGCATGTATTTAGGGGGAGACATTCAACTCATGAGTTATCTCACCCTATATGATGCATAAATAAACCAAACACTCTCAAAGTTACTATGTTATCACTTTGTGACTTAGTACTTTAAATGATGGAGTTGTGATATCGGGCTCAAGGTTAAAATCTTCGTAGTACCAAGTCACATATGCTCAAACATGGTGGACTCGTCCACCACCCTCTCTTAGAGAGGCTGGACTTATTCTTCGTTTTTTTTGTTTTTTGTCTGTGTGTTTGTCCGGTGTTTTTCTCTCTATTTGAGTGTTCTCGTTGTTGCTCTTATGTTTTGCCCCTTAGCTCAGATTCTACCCAAGCCTCTCTCATCTCGAAACCATCTGATATTTGTCTAGTGCACAAGCTTCAAATCATAGCCACATAAATGTTGATGTGGTGTGTGGTGGTCTTGGGAGCTTTCAGACCCCCCTCCCTCTAGTTCTCAGGAGTTCAGAGAGGCTGTAATCTCTCTAGATATCCTGGAACTTCCGAGTCGGAACTTCCGGCCACCGGAACTTCCGGCCTTGCCCGGAACTTCCGTGCATCCCGGGTCGTGGGCACTTATTATGGGTAGAGGATAACAAAGGGGTCCTTTTTCCCCTTCTCCTCCGTTCCACTACTCTCTCTCCCTGAGGCACCCCTCACCCATCGACGACTTCCGGGCGAGCTACCGGCCCCCGGAACCTCCAGCTCCCTCTTCCCTTTCATCGTGCTTGGAGGGGATTTGTCCTCTCCACCATATCCATGGAGGAAGGTAACCTAAGCTTCTCTCTGTTCTCCCTAGATTCCTAGGGATTGTAGGCTACGCTTATGATTCTAGGATAAACACAAACTTTACATCTCGAGTCATGCATCCACTTTAGATCTGCAGTACTCCATGACTTTCATTTCCCGTTGGTCGATCCATGTCTATCCCCTGCTTAGATTCGGAAGGAGCCCTGCGACCATGCTGGTGCCTGGAACTTCCGGGCAGGCCGGACCTTCTGGCCTCGCTAGGGTTTCCATGTTTGGGCTGGGCTGGTACTTCCGTGGGCTAGAACTTCCGGGCACCCTGGAACTTCCAGCTCCTGGAACTTCCGGCCTAAGCAGAGTTTTGTCAAAAAAAAATTCGACCAGTGAGATTCTTTGATTCTCTTTTTTCTTTGAGGCTTGTGTACTTATTCTGTCCCCATGCTATTCTCTCTCTCTGTTCAGCAAGAGGGTCTGGTTGGCATGCTCACTCATCCAAGGTGTATGAACGGAAATCCAGAGCTAGGGTCAATAAGACAACGATTGTTGTTTTGGGGCGTGAGAACATGTTTGACTGCCATCCTGAGGTAGATGCTGAGGCTGAATACATTGGATCTCCTCCTGCTGCTCCCGTCCACTCCAAGAAGCGGAAGACTACTTCCAAGAAGGCCAAAGCACCAAATGTTCAACCTCCTCCTCCTGAGCCAGTCACCATGAAGGAAATGCCCGCACCGGAGTGGTTTGCTCTGAGTCGCGTCAATTCCTATTGTCAAGACCGTGACCATGTGGATGATTCCAAGTTTTGGACACTTTTCCAGCAACGCAACTATGAAGAGATCTTTTCTTAGTTTGTCAACAAGTGTGTCCTTCAGAAGAGTATCAACATTGCTCACTTTGACAAGACTTACTTTGAGGGGATACAGAACATGTGTGTGAAGCTCAACCTCCTTCCACTCATGCGCTTTCAACATGATGTATCTCAGCCTCTTGTGGCTCAGTTCTATGCCACTGTGCATTTTAGGACTGATATGCAGCGCACTCTTACTTGGATGAGTGGTAATGATAAGTTCTCTGCTCCATTCTTAGTGTTGGCCGGTCTTCTGGGCTATGAGTATACTGACAATACTATTAACCGTGGCTACAAGATTCATGACAAAGGAGTCTTCCGGGCTATTCACTTGGCTAATTTGTATCGTCCATCCGAAAATGTTGGATCCATTGGTGATCTTCTGCCTTTCTATGACATCATGCATCAAATCTTTTGAGAGATACTTGCGGTCAAAGTGGATGACAAGAACAAGATTCGTGGCCACCTCATCAACCTTCTTCACTACACTTATCACAACTCCGAGCAGGGCCCCATTGATGTGATGGACTTTATGTGGCATGAGATGTACAATGTGGTAATGAACCGCAAGGTTCCTATCTATGCTTCGTATATTACTGCCTAGATTGCTGAGATTGCTCCTGATGCACTTGTGGGTCGGTGTCTGAATGGCCACTCTAGTGTCAACTTGCTTGTTAAGAAGGGCAAAGCAACTTCTCATGAGGGTGAGGATGAGGAGGAAGAGGAGCTACATGTTGGAGATCCACACCACTTTGATCTTCGTCCCCGCTCTCATACTTTTCATCGTGGGGAGCCCAGTGACTCCGGGTCCAAGAAGAGCAACAAAATTTGGCGTCTTCTCAAGAACATGTTTTGTCTACAGCAAGATATGCATAAGAAGCAGCGGGAGGAGCACAAGTCTAGGAAGGAGAGCATGAAGGCTCTTAAGGATGGTATGCGTGCATCTGGTATGGACATTCTCACGGCTCCGAGTCTCATGTGACTCCTTTTGAGAAATACCAGTCCAAGTTTGCTCGGTTTGATGTTGAACCCGGCGATGAAGCCTCTTCTCACCGCCCTCATGGCTCAGGATGTTCTGGAGAGTCGTCTGATGACCCTTCCACGTCCCTCTCCTAGGGGTTGTTTATGGATTCCTCCAGCTTTCCTTTTTTCCATTTATGTGACAATAGGGGGAGATGTTGTGGTGCTTGATATGGCTTATCATTTATCGTTTATCTGCCTATTTACCATTAAACCTTTAACCTTTGCTTTTATTTGCCGCAATTTGGATCTTAGCTTGCTATTTGAACCTATTTATGTTCCGTTAAATAATCTATTTGTGTGCGAGCAACTTATGGCAAGGAGGTTACATGGCATATTCTATTTGCTCATATTGTGAGAGACATCTATCAGGCTATTTTATATCTATATTTGTATCCTCACTACGAAGAACAAAGGTTAGTAAAGCGTTCTATGTCGATATATCATTCTTGTGTGGGTATGCACAGTGATAGGAGAGAATCCTCTAACCATGTCGTTTCATTCAAATGCAATCTTAAGATAAGGCATGGGTTGTGGGGGAGTACTTTCCTGTCATTGAAATTGCTTAATATTGTATATACTTTATGAGTTTACCCTCTCAAGCATTGTTGTCATCTATGTCAAAAAGGGGGAGATTGAAAGTGCAATATTGCACTAAAGTGTTTTTGACATGTATGACAACTTCATTTGTGTTTCTAACCACATGCTCTAAGTGTTAACAGCCCTGATTAAGCTGAAGTGAAGCATGGATGGTTATTTCCTCTTATATTGGAAAAAGGAAAAGCGGTCCATAAAGTTTTCTTATTTCTTGAGTCCTTAGGCCAGCCGCACTATTAAGAGGGGGTGCATCATAAAAACATTCGGGGAATCAACTTACCTTCTTGCATTGATTTGAAAATCTTAGTGTCAAGTTTCTGTTCAGGCCGGAACTTCCAGGAACCGGAGGGTCTGGGAAGCTTCTTGGGTACCCAGAGAAACTGCACTTTTTGTGCAATCTCTCTGTGTAGCCCGGAACCTCTCTGGACCCTGGTCGGAACTTCCGTCCCCCGGAACTTCCAGGCCCCGGAATTTCCGTCGCCTGTTTCAGCAGCTTCCGGGGTACTACTAAGTGGTGCATACTCTCTGTGTAGCCCGGAACCTGTCCGAAACTTGGCCGGCACTTCCGGGGTCCGAAACTTCCATCCATCGCCGGAACTTCCAGGCCTCGCAGAAATCTGCCTCCAATGGTCAGATTCCATCCCCACCTATAAATAGTCTTCTTCTTCCGCACGAAGGGGTCGACGACTCCATTTCTCTCACTTCTATTTTCAGACCTCGATTTCTTGGAGATCTCCCTCCTTAGCCAACCAAAGCTCTTGATCTTTTAAGAAGCGAAGGAGAAGTGCTCGATCTACACATTCACCAAAGCGAAAGTTGATTCTTCCCTTGTTTTTGTGGTGCATCTTGTTACTCTTGGAGGTTGGAGACTCCTAGGCAGTAGGAGTGCTCCGGCGAGGAATCGACCATTGTGATTTCCCCCGGAAAGTTTGTGAGGGTTTGGAGACCACCCAAGGTTTACCACTAGTGGTTGAGAAACGCCTTGGTGGTGTTGTCTCAAAGAGAGAATAGGGTGAGCCTTCGTGGCGTTGGTGCCTTCGTGGTAACATCCACCTGTCTAAATGGTGACGTAGCTTCCCTCCAAGGAAGTGAACATCGACATACATCCTCGTCTCTCGGAGTTGCGGTTATTCCTAACCCTAACTCTCTACTTGTGGTTACTTATCTCTTAGCACTTACTCATATCATATTGTGCTTGCTTACTCATATATTTGTGTCACTTGTTTATCTTGCTTAGCTCATTAGTATCATACTTGCAACTGTTAGGCTCACTTTCATATTCCGCATTATTGCCTAAAATTGCTAAGTAATAAGTAAAAATTGTAATTGTACCTATTCACGCCCCTCTAGGTCCATCTCGATCCTTTCAAACGCTCGGATAATCAAGCTACCGTAATATCATGTTAATGATGCCATCTCATCAGTTTTACTATTGCTAAATCTTACGCTGGTTCAAAACCAATTCAAAATTCAAATTTAAATAAAGTCAAACGATAAAAGTTTTCAAATGTCAAAACTAAAATGTTCTAAATGTGTCAAATAATTCATAAGTAATAATGGTGGAGAAACCACATTTTTATAAAATAATTAAATGCACTAAAATGAATAAAACAATAGCTAAAACAATTAATTAAATGCCTTTTATAATTTGTGAAATATTAAACTATTTTATTTGGGAGTTAAACTTTTTGTGGCAGTGCTATAATTAGAAATATTAAATTAGGAACTAACTTTACATTTTATAAAACTATAATAAAATAGAAAATAAAATAAGAACAAAAAATAAAATAAAAGAGAAAAAATAACAAAAGAGCAGCCCCGGGGTTCGGCCCAACTGGGTCTCGGCCCAGCCACGGCCTATAAGGCCCTTGCACCCCCAGGCGAAACCCTAATCCCCCTCCTCAATCCCCCGATCCCCTCTCTCCCTCGCTGGATCTAGATCGGGAGCGCCTACCACTGACGCCCGCTCGCTGTCACCGGCACCTCCACGTCGTCGCCTCCCCACCTCTCCCCCGACGGCCGATCCCGCGCCTCGACAACCCCTCTTCCCAGCACCGCACGTGAGCCGCGCCCCCTCCTCCCCTCTCTGCCTCGTGCTTGCCACGGCCGGGCCACACCCTGGCCGTGCCCGGCCACCGACCGCTCCCGTGCGTTGCCTCGCCTAGGCCGTGCCCCAAGCCGTCCGCTCGGGCGATCGCGCTTGCTCCTGCTGCCACTCGTGCTTGTAGCCGCAACCCCGCGCCTTCTCGTGACCGCGCCCGAGCTGTGAGCCCCGCCTACGCTGGCCGCAGATCGCCACGCCGCGCTGGCCTCCGTGCCATCACCGCGCCCCGTGCCTCCGCCCGCTTCTGCCACTACACGCCCGGCCTCCCCGCTCCTGCCGTGGTCTCGCCTCCCCCCGTGCTCCCAGCGTCGGCCACGCCCGCAGTCGGCCGTCCTCGCCAGCTGCCTGCGCCCACATGCTCCCGCAGTGCCCCTGCCATCTTGCATCCCGCCGCGATCTGTCGCCGTCGTCCACGGCTGGTCGCCACCCGGGTTCGGCGCCCGCTCTGCCGGCGCCCACGCCCGCTAGCCTGCCTGTTGGCCTGGGCCCATGCCCCTTTTAAAACGAAAAGAAAATGAAATAAAAAATAAAAAATAAAAAAGTAATAATTAATTAATTAATTTAGTTTAATTAACTTAATTAACCTGCTTAATTACCTAATTAACTAGATAATTAGTTAGTTAATCTAATTAACTAAATTAGTGAATGATACGGGGCCCCACCCCCTGTTGACCCAAACTTTGGCTAGTCAGCTGGGCCCCCCTGGCCCACATGTTAGCCTGTGTACAAAGTGCTATGTGAACATAGCAATTTAGTATTTATTTTCAGACTAAAATTAATTCTAGAAATTGATTAAAACTTTGAAAATAAATAGAAATAACCCGTAACTCGGATGAAAATACTTTATATGAAAGTTTCTCATGAAAACATGACGATTCCAAATACGCACCTCGTTCATATGTCACGTGCCCCTAGCATAGCGAACATAGAACCATCCCCCTCTGTTTCATCTGTCTGAACATGCCTTGCACCGGGAATACTTTCCCGGATGTTTCCCCCCTTCGCCAATATCACCTAATACTGTGTTAGGTCACACCTAGCACCGCGTATTGCCATATCATGCATCGAGATGCATCTGTTTGCATTGTACTTACTGTTTCTCCCCCCCTTCTCTCCGGTAGACATCGGGAATGACGCCAATGCTGCCTCAATCGACTACGATGTTGACAACCCGTCCTGCTCGACAAAGCTTTCAGGCAAGCAAAGCCCTCTTGATCATCCCGATACTGCCTACTCCTTCTCTTTAGTGCTTGCATTAGAGTAGTGTAGCTGTTACTGTTTCATCGTTTTGATCCTATACTGCTGCATAGCCTGTCTTTGCTACCACTGTTGATACATTTACCTCCATTCCTAGTATAGGATGCTAGTATTCCATTAGTGGCCCTACATTCTTGTTTGTCTGCCATGCTATACTATCGGGCCGTGATCACTCCGGGTGGTGATCATGGGTATATACATACTATATATATTATACATGATACAATGATGTGACTAAAGTTGGGTCGGCTCGTAGAGTACTCGCGAGTGATTGACGGACTGGGGCTGAAAGGACATGTTTCCCGACGGCCCTCTAAATGGATCTTTGTGGCGGAGTGACATGGCAGGTTGAGACACCTAGGAGAGAGGTGGGCCTGGTCCCTGGATGTTGTTCGTGGTTGTTTCAAAGTAACACGCTTAACGAGATTTGAATATTTGATCTGAGTTGGTCTTTTGGCCTATATGCACTAACCACCACGCGGGGACTGCTATGGGCACTCGGTGTTGTATGTATCAGCCGAAGCTCTCCAGACATCAGCGACTAAGTGGCACGCCCTGGTTTGGACTAGAACACCTGTGCTTGTATAAGGGGCTAGGTCTGCTCATCTGCCGCATTCGCAACATGCAGGAGTGCAAAGGGCGACGGGCCCAAGAGCCCTACACGCTTAGGATATAGACTGGTGTGCTGGCCTCTCTGTTTTGCCTAGGTAGGGCTGCGACGTCTTGATCTTTGATAACCCACAAGTATAGGGGATCACAACAGTTTTCGAGGGTAGAGTATTCAACCCAAATTTATTGATTCGACAAAAGGGGAGCCAAAGAATATTCTGAAGTATTAGCAGCTGAGTTGTCAATTCAACCACACCTGAAAGACTTAATATCTGCAGCAAAGTATTTAGTAGCAAAGTAGTATGGAGGTAACGGTAACGGTGGCAAAAGTAACAGTAGCAGCTTAGTAGCAATGGTAACAGTGGCAACGGAGAAGTAACTAAGCAAAGATCAATATATGAAAAGCTCATAGGCAATAGATCAATGATGGATAATTATGTCGGATGCAATTCATCATGCAACAATTATAACATAGGGTGACACAGAACTAGCTCCAGTTCATCAATATAATGTAGGCATGTATTCCGAATATAGTCATACGTGCTTATGAAGAAGAACTTGCATGACATCTTTTGTCCTACCCTCCCATGGCAGCGGGGTCCTATTGGAAACTAAGGGATATTAAGGCCTCCTTTTAATAGAGTACCGGACCAAAGCATTAGCACTTAGTGAATACACGAACTCCTCAAACTACGGTCATCACCGGGAGTGGTCCGGATTATTGTCACTTCAGGGTTTGCCTGATCATAACACGTAGTAGGTGACTATAACTTGCAAGATAGGATCAAGAACAAACATATATTCATGAAAACATAATAGGTTCAGATCTGAAATCATGGCACTCGGGCCCTAGTGACAAGCATTAAGCATGGCAAAGTCATAGCAACATCAATCTTAGAACATAATGGATACTAGGGATCAAACCCTAAGAAAACTAACTCGATTACATGGAAAATCTCATCCAACCCATCACTGTCCAGCAAGCCTACGATGGGATTACTCATGCACGGCGGTGAGCATCATGAAATTGGTGATGGAGGATGGTTGATGATGACGATGGCGACAGATTCCCCTCTCCGGAGCCCTGAGCGGACTCCAGATCAGCCCTCCCGAGGAAGATTTTGGCTTGGCAGCATCTCCGTATCGTAAAACGCGATGAATCCTTCTCTCTGATTTTTTTTCTCCCCGAACATGAATATATAGAGTTGGACTTGTGGTCGGTGAAGGTCCAGGGGATCCACGAGGCAGGGGGCGCGCCCTGCACCCTCGTGGAAAGGGTGCGAGTCTCCCTCTGTTGATTCTTTCGCCAATATTTTTTATTAATTCCAAAACGTGACTCCGTGGAGTTTCAGGTCATTCCGGGAACTTTTATTTCAGCACAAAAATCACACCATGGCAATTCTGCTGAAAACAACGTCACTCCGGGTTAGTTCCATTGAAATCATGCAAGTTAGAGTCCAAAACAAGGCAAAAGTGTTTGGAAAAGTAGATACGTTGGAGACGTATCAATCTTCCGAGGCAGAGCATGACCCAGGAAAGTGTGTCCGCCCAGAGTGATCGAGCATGTTGGGTAATGTGGTGCACCCATGCAGTGAAGTTAATCTATTCGAATAGCCGTGTCCAGGGTAACAAGACGCTTGTAGTTGTATTCCGACCTCGTACAACTAAAACCAGATACTTAATAAAACACACCCAGATAAGTTCCAGATACAACCCGGTGATCGCTCTGCCACAGGGCGATGAGGGGAGGATCATCGGGTATGATTATGCTATATATTGAAACTTGATACTATACTTGCTATTGTCTTCTATTGCTTCAAGATGGAGGCTGACAGAAGCGTAGTCTTTGCTAGGACTAGCTTCTTCCCCTCTTATTCCAGCATTCTGCAGTTTAGTCCACAAATACTACCCCCTTTATTGACACCGATGCATATGTAGTGTAGATCTGATGTAAGTCTTGCGAGTACTTTGGATGAGTATTCAAGGTTGCTTTGTACCTCTTTTCCCTCTATCCCGATTGCTGCAATTAGATGTCGGAGCCCAGGAGCCATATGCCATCAACGACGACAACTACTACCTCGAGGGTGCCTACTACATGGAGGCCGCTAACGACTAGGAGTAGTTAGGAGCTTCCCAAGCAGGAGGCCTTGCCTTTTCGACCGTTGCTACTTTTGTCCTAGCCTTCTTAAGGCAACTTGTTTAACGTATGTTTGTACTCAGATATTGTTGCTTCCACACTTCCAGTGACTCATTTATGTTCGAGCTTATGTATTCGAGCCCTCAAGGCCCCTGGTTTGTAATATGAAACTCGTATGACTTATATTTGTGTTTAGAGTTGTGTTGTGATATCTTCCCATGAGTCCCTGATCTTGACCGTACACGTTTGCGTGTATGACTAGTGTACAATTGAATCGGGGGCGTCACAAGTTGGTATCAGAGCCGACTACCTGTAGGAATTCCTCTTTCAAACCCCTTGAACGAAGTTGAGCCTAGTCATTGTAAAACTTTTACTAACATGGTTGTGTGGCTTACGGGCCCACGTCGCCATTGGGTGGTATTAGGATCTTTTATTCCTCGTCTTTACTCTGGGACTCTGATCTCTCTTCTACTCGGGTTAAACGGTTTTGCTAGATCTAACTCTAGGTTCCCGTAACTACTTCCTCCTAGAGAGCCCCCCATTCCAGATGATCACTTGGTGCACCAGACGCTTTTGAAATACTCTCCGATGCTTTCCCGAGACCCTTGAGCCCTTAGCCATTGCAATACCCTATCACCGATAAATCCCTATGGATAGCTACATACACTTGTTGTCCATACCTTCATTTCCAATTGCTCTTGTTATTACAAGATACCCTGTAATACTTTTCGATATTCTGAGAATCCATTGTGTCTATTGCTTTGCAACTCCTTTTACGCATGAATACACCTACGAATATTTCCTCACAATTATCGAGGGTTCGTACATCCCTAGTTATTCTTGTGTTTGTCTCTTATTTTGCAAGTTTCACATAAAGAGGGAGACTGCCGACATCTGGAATTCTGGACCGAAAAAGGCTACATCGGAGGCAATTTTTCTGAACATCTCCAAATGAGTTGAAAGTTGATGGAGAATTATTTTAGAATATAATAAAATTATTGGCGGAAGAAATACCAGAGGGGGACCCACCAGGCAGCCACAATCCTGGGGGCGCCCCCCCGAGCTTGTGGCGCCACTGGCAGGCCTCTGAGCCGTCTTCTCCTATATGATGCCATTTGCCCTTGAAAAATTAGAAGGAAGGTTTCGGGACGAAGCACCGCCTTCTCGAGGCAGAACCTGGGAGGAACACTTTTGCTCTCCGGTGGAGAGATACTACCGGGGAAATTTCCCTCCGGGAGTGGGAAGAAAGCTGTCATCATCACCAACAATCCTCTCATCGTGGGAGGACCAATCTTCATCAACATCTTCACCAGCACCATGTCATCTCAAACCCTAGTTCATCTCTTGTATTCAGTCTTTGCCTAAAAACCTCAGGTTGGTACCTTTGGCTTGCTAGTAGTGTTGATTACATCTCGTAGTTGATGCTTGTTGGTTTATTTGGTGGAATATTATATGTTCACATCCATTATGCTATTCAATACCTCTCTGATCTTGAGCATGAATATTATTTGCAAGTAGTTACGTTTGTTCTTAAGGACATGCGAGAAGTCTTGTCATAAGTAATCATGTGAATCTGGTATTCGTTCGGTATTTTGATGATATGTATGTTGTTGTTTCCCTTAGTGGTGTTATGTGAACGTCGACTACATGACACTTCACCATCTTTGGGCCTAAGGGAAAGCATTGTGGAGTAGTTACTAGATGATGGGTCGCTAGAGTGACAGAAGCTTAAACCCTAGTTTATGCGCTATTCCATAAGGGGCTGATTTGGATCCATATGTTTCATGCTATTGTTAGATTTATCTTAATTCTTCTTTCATAGTTGTGGATGCTTGCGAGAGGGGGTAATCATAAGTGGGAGGCTTGTTTAGGTAAGAACAACACCCAAGCACCAGTCCACCCACATATCAAATTATCAAAGTAACGAACGCGAATCAAACAAACATGATGAAAGTGACTAGATAGAAATCCCGTATGTCCTCAAGAATGCTTTCCTTATTATAAGATACCGTTCTGGCATGTCCTTTGCTACAAAAAGGATTGGGATACCTTGTTGCACCTTTGTTACCGTTACTATTATTTATCTCATTACAAATTACCCTGCCATCAAACTTTTTGTTACCAACAATTTCAGTGCCTGCAGAAAATTTCTTGTTGAAAACCGCTTGTCATTTCCTTCTCCTCCTCGTTGGGTTCGACACTCTTACTTATTGAAAGGACTACGATTTATCCCCTATACTTATGGGTCATCAAGTTTCTTTTGTGGCTTCGTTGCCGGGGGTGGGGGTGGGGGTGAAGCGCCTTTGATGAGTGGAATTTGGTAAGGAAACATTTATGTTACGTGCTGAAATTTACTTGTACTTGTCACTATGGAAAACAATCCTTTGAGGGGTTTGTTCGGGGTATCTTCACCTCGACCGGAAGCACAAAGAGTTTCCCCTCAACCTACTACACCTATTGAAAATATTTCTTGTGAGATTCCTTCGGGTATGATAGAGAAACTGCTAGCTAATCCTTATGTAGGAGATGGAACAATACATCCTGATATGCACCTAATGTATGTGGATGAAGTTTGTGGATTATTTAAGCTTACAAGTTTACTCGGAGATGAATTTAAGAGGAAGGTTTTCCCTTTATCTTGTAAGGGAAGGCATTGACATGGGTGATGATACTAGAGCTTGGGATTGGAATCGATCGAGATTGGAATTTCATCAAAAGTTTTATCCTATGCATCTGGTTCATCGTGATCAGAATTATATATATAAATTTTGGCATCGTGAAGGAGAAAGCCTCGCTCAAGCTTGGGGGAGGCTTAAGCACATGATGTACACATGCCCTAGTCATGAGCTCTCAAGAGAAATTATCTTACATAATTTTTATGCTCGACTTTCTCATAAGATCAAACCATGCTCGATTCTTCTTCAACCGGTTCCTTTATGAAGAAAACTATTGAATTCAAGTGGGATCTTCTGGAAAGATTTAAATGCAACTCTCAAGACTGGGTACTCGACAAAGGTAAAGAGTCAGGTATTATGCTTAAGTTTGATTGTGTTAAATCTTTTATGGATACCGATGCTTTTCATAAGTTTAGCACTAAATACAGACTTGACTCTGATATAGTAGCTTCTTTTTGTGAATCATTTGCTAGTCATGTTGATCTCCCTAAGGAGAAGTGGTTTAAATATCATCCCCTTTTTGAAGAAAAGATTGAGGAATCCATTATAGTTAAATATGAAACTATCATTTACAATGTTGATCTAGTTGTTCCTACTGCTTATATTGAGAAGCCACCTTTTCCTGTTAGGATAAAGGAACATGCTAAAGTTTCAACTGTGGTTAACAAAAGTAATGTTAGAGCACCTAGACCCTCTGGACAAATTAAAGTTGAACCTAGTGTTGCTATGGTTAAGGATCTCTTGGTCGAATATTGATGGGCATGTTATTTACTTTTGTGATGAAGCTACTAGAATTGCCAAACCCGATACTAAAGATAAGAACAAGCCTGTTGTTGGCATGCATGTTGTCTTAGTTAAAATAGGAGATCATTGTTATCATGGCTTATGTGATTTGGGTGCTAGTGTGAGTGCTATTCCCTTTACCATATATCAAGAAATTATGAATGATATTGCACCTACTGAGATAGAAGATATTGACGTCACTATTAAGCTTGTGAATGGAGATACTATTTCACCACTTGGGATCGTTAGAGATGTTGAAGTCTTGTGTGGAAAAATAAAATATCCTACTGATTTCCTAGTTGTTGGTTCTTCACAAGATGAATTTTGTCCCATTATATTTGGTAGACCATTCTTGAACACCGTTAATGCTAAGATTGATCGCGCTAAAGAAACTGTCAGTGTTGACTTTGGTGAAATATCTCATGAGTTTAATTTTTCTAAGTTTCGAAGACAACCTTGTGATAAATAATTGCCGAGTAAGCATGAAATTATTAGTCTTTCTTCTATTGACGTACCTCCTACTAATCTGTTAGAACAATATTTGATAGACCACGAAAACAATATGCATTTGAATGAAAGAAATGGAATAGATAAGATGTTCTTTGATCAGCCACCTATACTGAAACACAATTTTCCTGGTGAGACTCTTGGAGGTCCTCCTCCACCTAAAGGTGATCCTGTGTTTGAATTAAAACAATTGCTTGATACTTCAAAATATGCTTACCTTGATGAAAAGAATATATATCCTGTTATTATTAGTGCTAACCTTTTAGAGCATGAAGAAAAGAGATTACTAAAAACTCTAAGGGAGCACTATGCCGCTATTGGATATACTCTTGATGATATTAAGGGTATTAGTCTCACTCTATGTCAGCACAAGATCAATATGGAGCCTCATGCTAAACCAGTTGTCAATCATCAACGACGATTAAATCCTAAGATGAAGGAGGTGGTAAGAACTGAAATATTGAAACTTCTGGAAGCAACTATAATATATCTCATAGCTGATAGTAGATGGGTAAGTCATGTACATTTGTGTCCTTAAGAAAGGAGTCATTACCATTGTTCCTAATGATAAAAATGAACTTATTCCACAAAGAATTGTAACTGGTTATAGGATGGTAATTGATTTTTGAAAATTAAACAAAGCTACTAGAAAAGATCATTACCCCTTGCCTTCTATTGATCAAATGTTAGAAAGATTGTACAAGAAAACACACTTTTGATTTCTTGATGAATATTCTAGTTTCTCTCAAATACCTGTGTCACAAGCAGATCAAGAAAAAACCACTTTTACTTGCCCTTTTGGAACTTATGCTTATAGACATATGCCCTTTGGTTTATGTAATGCACCTGCTACTTTTCAAAGATGCATGACTGCTATATTCTCTGGCTTTTATGAAAAGATTGTTGAAGTTTTCATAGATGATTTTTTTCGTTTACGCAACTTCTTTTGATGATTTATTAAGCAACCTTGATCGAGTTTTGCAGAGATGTGAATGATACGTCTCCAACGTATCTATAATTTATGAAATATTCATGCCATGTTTATAATATTTTTACATGCTTTTGGTATGATTTGGTTAGAACTAACCCGGACTGACGCTATTTTCAGCAAAACTACCGTGGTGTTGTTTTTGTGCAGAAATATAAGTTCTCGGAATGCGCTGAAAATCAACGAAGATTTTTTCTGGAAAATATAAAAAATACTGGAACAAAAAGTTATCGGAGAGGTGTCCTATGGGGCCCATGAGGGTGGGGGGGCGCCCACCCCCCTGGGGGGTGCCCCTGTGCCTCGTGGACTCCTCGTGGGTCCGCCTAACTTGTTCTCGACGCCACACCCTCCTATAAATACTAGAACTTCCAGAAAGAAACCTAGATCAGAAGGGCGTGCATGGTTTTCCAGACCGTTCTTGTGCACCCATGCAATGATTGTTTGAACTTGAATTATGTGCATTAATGCCTAGAAAATGCACATAATCCTCCTAAATATGGTAAATGAACCCCAAAAATCATGGACTAAGGACAAAGGAAATTTGGATTCACCTCCAATCTTGGTGATTTCCCCCTCGAAACCATGAAACTTCCTCGGTGATGGTTCGATTTATGAAGGGCGTGCATGACGACATAAATCAAACCTTCTCAGATTTTTACCAGGGCACGGTGAGGCCAAACCATGGCACCATGCCAGGCGTCATGTTTTTCGAGCATGTATTTCATTTTCCTATAGTTGATAACCCAGCAAACGACACGTTTGTGGTTGACTATTGCCACACATTCCCTTGAAATCTCTGCCCATTCCTTGTAAAAGGCATGATAATTTACTAAATAGCACGAGCATGGTTTTCCAGACCGTTCTTGTGCACCTTTTCATGCACCGATTGTTCAAATTTGAATTATGTGCATTAATGCGTCGAAAATGCAAATAATCCCCTAAATATGGTAAATGAGCCCGGAAAAATGCCAAATTTGAACATGTTGCATTGGAGGGGGTATGTTGATTCTTGGAAAAAAATTGAATGACAAACTAGGACAAAAATTTGGATTCCCATCTTGGTGATTTCCACCTCGAAACCAGAGTAAATGTCACTGGTAGTCCAGGAACTTGTACTGTGGGTGCAATAAAGTCACGGTACTTGCAAACCGGAAAAACTGGCCATAGAACTTGCGTTGTGGGAGCAGATAGGTCACATATGCCATCTGAACCGGCTAGTTGCCCTATTTAAAAAAACAGTCATAGAACTTGCGTTGCGGGTGCAAATAGGTCACACATGCCATCTGAACCGGTCAGCTGCCCTTGTTTCCCCCTCTAGCTACCGCTACGAGTTTAACCTAACTACCACTATTGATTCACCTGCTAATTACCTACCTAAAACTACTTGGATGGAGAGCCAATCGTCATCATGCCACGCGGCAGAAAACCCTAACAAAAGGGGAAAAAGGGGACTCATCATAGATCATTCATCCATGAACTTTGGTTCTCAGATGTGGCAACTCCAGCATAGGTCACACTATCGTTGTGCTGGTCACTTGTGGCCAACGATTTTGATGAGGCTGCAGTGCCACCAGTCTCCTTTCCCATCAACGCCGAACATGAAAAGACAGACAGAGGAAGCAAGACATCAATATACATCGTTACCTACGAAGGCAAGGGCCTTTGTGCTAAAAATCAGGGTGCAGTGCCTCATGTGAGCGACACATGATAATTTCCGCACCCAACCAACCTCATGTGCGCCGTGCGTGACCATTACAGGGAGAAACCGGGCAGTTAGCCAGTTCAGATGGCTTAGGTAACCTATCTGCACCCATGATGCAAGTTCTATGATGGGTTTTTCTGGTTTGCAAGTACCGTGACTTAAGTGCACTCGCATCGCAAGTTCTAGCACCGTCAGTGTTATTTACTCTCGAAACCATGAAACTTCCTCGATAATGGTTCCATTTATGAAGGGAGTGCATGACGTCATAAACCAAACCTTCTCAGCTTTTTACCAGGCACGGTGAGGCCATACCATGGCACCTTGCCAGGCGTCATGTTTTTCAAGCATGCATTTCATTTTTCTATAGTTGATAACCCAGTAAATGACGCGTTTGTGGTTGACTATTGCCACACATTCAGTTGAAATCTCCAACCATTCCTTGCAAAAGGCACGAGAATTTACTAAATACCACGAGCATGATTTTCCAGACCGTTCTTGTGCACCTTTTCATGCAACGATTGTTCAAATTTGAATTATGTGGATTAATGCCTAGAAAATGCACATAATCCCCTAAATATGGTAAATGAGCCCGATTTTTTTTTCCAAATTTGAACACGTTATATCAGAGGGGTTATGTTGATCGTAGAAAAAACGGAATGACAAACTAGGAAGGAAATTTGGATTCCCGCCCCCTTAAATCTTGGTGATTTCCCCCTCGAAACCGTGAAACTTCCTTGGTGATGGTTCGATTTATGAAGGGCGTGCATGACGACATAAGCCAAACCTTCTCAAATTTTTACCAGGTCATGGTGAGGCCATACCATGGCACCATGCCAGCCATCATGTTTTTCAAACATGTATTTCATTTCTCGACAGTTGAAAACCCAATAAATGACGCGTTTGTGGTTGACTATTAATTGCCACACATTTCCGTGAAATCTCTGCCCATTCCTTGTAAAAGGCATGATAATTTACTAAATAGCACGAGCATTATTTTCTATACCGTTCTCGTGCACCTTTTCATGCACCAATTGTTTGAATTTGAATTATGTGCATTAATGCCTAGAAAATGCACATAATCTCCTAAATATGGTAAATCAACCCGAAAAAGTGCCAAATTTGAACATGCTGATTTGCAGGGTTTATGTTCATCGTAGAAAAAACTCATGGACAAATGACAAATGAAATTTGGACCCCCCCTTCAATCTCGGTGATTTACTATCGTGCATGATTCATCTCCGTCCCCTCTGTGAACCGAGTGTGTTCACCCACACATGCAAAAGGAAAAAAAAGAAAACCCTCACCCAGTTCATCCCCACCCACTTGCCGCGGACTCCTCCGCAACTCTGCACCTCATCAACTTCTATCACGGCGGCCACCCTAAGCTTGACGGCTGTCATCGGTGGGCGGAGGTCGCATTCCAAAGGGCACAGGATTTTCCCCCTACCGCTTGCCGCCACCTATCTGCACCGACTTGCACCAACATTCTAGACTCTGGTCCATTGGGGTTTTCTACGGGATTGGGCCGGGGATTTTCTCATGGAGAAGTTAATCAATTTAGTGAAATATTCACTCATCTCTTATCGCAGTCCGTCTGTTGCTATTAATCAACTGGTGGAAATTGCGGTGGATCCATTTTTCTTCTAGCTGATTCGAGGGTTTTCACTCATGTGTCCACAATGCGAGCATAAATCGGGCAAGTGTGGCCTTGGTGATGACTTCAGGGAGTACTCGGTATGTTCAATGTCACCCTACCATGGTCGGCATGGCCTAAATATGTGAGCATATACCTGCTACCTCTTGAGCTTGCGTTGGTTTTCCCTTGAAGAGGAAAGGGTGATGCAACAAAGTAGTGTAAGTATTTCCCTCAGTTTTTAGAACCAAGGTATCAATCCAGTAGGAGACAACGCACAAGTCACCGAATACTTGCACAAACAATCAAGAACCTTGCAACCAACGCGATAAAGGGGTTGTCCATCCCTTCACGGTCATTCGCAAAAGTGAGATCTGGTAGAGATAATAAAGTAAATATTTTTGGTATTTTTGTTGTATAGATTGGAAAATAAAGATTGCAAAATAATAAACGAGATTCAAAAGAGACTTTAATATAATGGAAAAGAGACTCGGGGGCCATAGGTTTCACTAGTGGCTTCTCTCAAGATAGCATGCATTACGGTGGGTGAACAAATTATTGTCGAGCAATTGATAGAAAAGCGCATAATTATGAAGACATCTAAGGCAATGATCATGAACATAGGCATCATGTCTGTGTCAAGTAGACCGAAATGATTCTGCATCTACTACTATTACTCCACACATCGACCGCTATCCAGCATGCATCTAGAGTATTAAGTTCATAAGAATGGAGTAAGGCATTAAGCAAGATGACATGATGTAGAGGGATAAAATCAAGCAATATGATATAAGCCCCATCTTTTTATCCTCGATGGCAACAATACAATACGTGCCTTGCTGCCCCTAATGTCACTGGGAAAGGACACCGCAAGATTGAACCCAAAGCTAAGCACTTCTCCCATGGCAATAAAGATCAATCTAGTAGGCCAAACTAAACCGATAATTTGAAGAGACTTGCAAAGATATCAAATCATGCACATAAGAATTCAGAGAAGAACCAAATAATATTCATAGATAATATTGTTCGTAGATCTACAATTCATCGGATCTCGACAAACACACCGCAAAAGAGTATTACATCGAATAGATCTCCAAGAAGATCGAGGAGAACTTTGTATTGAGAATCAAAGAGAGAGAAGAAGCCATCTAGCTAATAACTATGGACCCAGAGGTCTGTGGTAAACTACTCACGCTTCATCGGAGAGGTAATGGTGTTGATGTAGAAGCCCTCCATGATCGATTCCCCCTCCGGCAGATTGCCAAAAGGCCCCAAGATGGGATCTCATAGGTACATAAGGTTGCAACCGTGGAAAGTGGTTTCGTGGATCCCCCTGATGTTTCTAGGGTATAAGAGTATATATAGGCGAAAGAAGTACGTTGGTGGAGCTACAAGGGGCCCACAAGGGTGGGGGCGCGCCAACCCCCCTAGGCACGCCCTCCTGCCTCGTGGATACCTCGTTGCGTCTCTGACTTCAACTCCAAGTATTCTGGTTTGCTTTCGGTCCAAGAAAGATCATCACGAAGGTTTCATTCAGTTTGGACTCCGTTTGGTATTCCTTTTCTGCAGAACTCTAAAATAGGCAAAAAAACAGAAACTGGCACCGGGCCTCCGGTTAATAGGTTAGTCCCAAAAATGATATAAAAGAGCATATTAAGGCCCATTAAACATCCAAAACAGATAATATAATAGCATGGAACAATCAAAAATTATAGATACATTGGAGACGTATCAAGCATCCCCAAGCTTAATTCCTGCTCGTCCTCGAGTAGGTAAATGATAAAAATATTTTTTTTGATGTGGAATGCTACCTAACATATTTATCAATGTAATTTTCTTTATTGTGGCATAAATGTTCTGATCCGAAAGATTCAAGACAAAAATTTAATATTGACATAAAAATAATAATACTTCACGCATACTAACAAAGCAATCATGTCTTCTGAAAATAACATGGCCAAAGAAAGTTATCCCTACAAAATCATATAGTCTGGTTATGCTCTATCTTAATCACACAAAGTATTTAATCATGCACAACCCCGATGACAAGCAAAGCAATTGTTTCATACTTATGATGTTCTCAAACTTTTTCAATCTTCACGCAATACATGAGCGTGAACCATGTACATAGCACTATAGGTGGCATAGAATGGTGGTTGTGGAGAAGACAAAAAGGAGAATATAGTCTCACATCAACTAAGCGTATCAATGGGCTATGGAGATGTCCATCAATAGATATCAATGTGAGTGAGTAGGGATTGCCATGCAACAGATGCACTAGAACTATAAGTGTATGAAGGCTCAACAAAAGAAACTAAGTGGGTGTGCATCCAACTTGCTTGCTCACGAAGACCTAGGGCACTTTTGAGGAAGGCCATCATTGGAATATACAAGCCAAGTTCTATAATGAAAAATTCCCACTAGTATATGAAAGTGACAACATAGGAGACTCTCTATCATGAAGATCATGGTGCTACTTTGAAGCACGAGTGTGCTAAAAGGACAGTAACATTGCCCCTTCTCTCTTTTTCTCTCATTTTTTTTATTATTTGGGCCTTTTCTCCTTTTTTTATGGCCTCTTTTTTCTCTCTATTTTTTTATTTTTCATCTGGAGTCTCATCCCGACTTGTGGGGGAATCATAGTCTCCATCATCATTTCGTCACATGGGACAATGCTCTAATAATGAAGATCATCACACTTTTATTTACTTACAACTCAAGAATTACAACTCAATACTTATAACAAAATATGATTCTATGTGAATGCCTCTGGCGGTGTACCATGATGTGTAATGATTCAAGAGTGACATGTATGAAAAAATTATGGACTGTGGCTTTGCCACAAATACTATGTGAACTACATGATCATGCAAGGCAATATGACAATCATGGAGCGTGTCAGAATAAACTGAACGGTAGAAAGTTGCATGGCAATATATCTCGGAATGGCTATGGAAATGCCATAATAGGTAGGTATGGTGGCTGTTTTGAGGAAGGTATATGGTGGGTGTATGGTACCGGCGAAAGTTGCATGGTACTAGAGAGGCTAGCAATGGTGGAAGGGTGGGAGTGTGTATAATCCATGGACTCAACATTAGTCATAAAGAACTCACATACTTATTGGAAAAGTTTATTAGTTATCGAAACCAATTACTACGCGCATGCTCCTAGGGGGATAGATTGGTAGGAAAAGACCATCGCTCGTCCCCGACCACCACTCATAAGGAAGACAATCAATAAATAAATCATGTTCCAACTTCATCACATAACGGTTCACCATACGTGCATGCTACGGGAATCACAAACTTTAACACAAGTATCTCTCAAAATTCACAACTACTCTACTAGCATGACTCTAATATCACCACCTTCATATCTCAAAACAATCATAAAGAATCAAAGTTCTCATAGTATTCAACGCACTTTATATGAAAGTTTTTATTATACCCATCTTGGATGCTCATCATATTAGGACTAATATTATGACCAAAGCAAATTACCATGCTGTTCTAAAAGACTCTCAAAATAATATAAGTGAATAATGAGAGATCAATAATTTCTATAAAATAAAACCACCGCCGTGCTCTAAAAAGATATAAGTGAAGCACTAGAGCAATATTGTCTAGCTCAAAAGATATAAGTGAAGCACATAGAGCATTCTAATAAATTCCGATTCATGCGTGTCTCTCCCAAAAGGTGTGTACAGCAAGGATGATTGTGGTAAACTGAAAGCAAAGACTCAAATCATACAAGATGCTCCAAGCAAAACACATATCATGTGGTGAATAAAAATATAGCCTCAAGTAAAGTTACCGATAGACGAAGACGAAAGAGGGGATGCCTTCCGGGGCATCCCCAAGCTTAGAATTTTGGTTGTCCTTGAATTTTACCTTGGGGGTGCCTTGGGAATCCCAAAGCTTAGGCTCTTGCCACTCCTTATTCCAAAATCCATCGAATCATTACCCCAGAACATGAAAACTTCACAACACAAAACTTCAACACAAAATCTCATGAGCTCCGTTAGTATAAGAAAATAAACCACCACTTTAAGGTACTGTAATTAACTCATTATTTATTTATATTGGTCTTAAACCTACTCTATTCCAACTTCTCTATGGTTCATACCCCCCGATACTACTCATAGATTCATCAAAATAAGCAAGCAACACCCAAAAAACAGAATCTGTCAAAAACAGAACAGTCTGTAGCAATCTGTAACTTTGGAATACTTATGTAACTCTAAAACTTCTGAAATAAATTTTTGTATGTTAGGAATTTGTCTATTAATCATCCGCAAAAAGAATCAACCTAAATGCACTCTTCTGTAAAAAATGACAACTATTGTCGTGAGCGTAAAAGTTTCTGTTTTTTGCAGCAAGATCGCAAAGACTTCACCCAAGTCTTCCCAAAGGTTCTACTCGGCACAAAGACTAATTAAAACATAAAACCACATATAAAAATAAGCTAAATTAATTGTTTATTACTAAACAGGAGCAAAAACTAAAGAACAAAAATAAAATTGGGTTGCCTCCCAACAAGCGCTATCGTTTAACGCCCCTAGCTAGGCATTGAAATTTCGATGATGCTCACATGAAAGACAAGAATTGAAGCGCAAACAGAGCATCATGAAACACGTGACAAACACATCTAAGTCTAACATACTTCCTATGCATAGGCATCTTATAGGCAAACAAATTATCATAGCAAGCAAAAACTAGCATATGAAAGGAAGCGGAAAGAAACAAGAGCAATCTCAACATAACGAGAGGTAATTTAGTAACATGGAAATTTCTACAACCATATTTTCCCCTCTCATAATAATTACATGTGGCATCATAAGCAAATTCAACATAATAGCTATCACATAAAATATTTTCAACACGATCCACATGCATGCGAAGTTGACACTCTTCCAAAATAGTGGGATTAACATTAACTGAAGTCCTGACCTCTCCAAACCCACTTTTATCAAAAATTTCATAAGATTGAACATTCTCCAAATATGTGGTATCTAAAGTTGACACTCTTCCAAACCCACTTTCAATAATATTGCAAACACTGTTATCAATCTCATATTCATCATGGGGCTTAAAGAAATTTTCAAGATCATAAAAAGAATCACCCCAATCATAGCAAAACTAACATCCCCAAGCTTAGGGTTTTGCATATTACTAGCACAATCGACATTAATACAATTTATAATAACATCATTGCAATCATGCTTTTCATCGAAGAGACTATCAAGTATGGGTGCAATAGCAACAATCTCATGTTTAACATAAGGGAATATAGCAAATTCATATCCATAAATATTGGCATCATGGCCACAAGAATAGCAAGCATCATGTTCATCAAGGGGTATTTCACTGAAATCATCGGAATCATAATTATCTATAGATTCATGCATATCATTATTTTCTTCCAAAGCAGCGGTCATTCTTTCAATAAATTCTTTGACATTGACATTATGAGCATAGTTTTCATAGCAATATTTAAGTATATCAAAATTTTCAGATTCGTAGAGAGTAATATCATACTTTTCAATCAGAGAAGAAACTTCATAAGCACCCTTAAAAGCAACAAATTCTTCAATTTGTTCGATATCATAGTAACTATAAACACCCTTTGCATAGGAAGATACAATTTCATTATCATTAAACTCACATAGGTAGGGAAGGTGTTTTTTAGGGTTCTTAGAGCAACAAGTAAAATCATAAATTTCACAAATATTCCAAGCATAGCACAATAACATATTTATTTGATCCCATAAGAGTCTCCCTTTTTCAGACAAATGGTGACGCACAAAATGAGCATGCTCATCTAATGATTTTCCCTCAACTAAACTAGTTGGGGTTTCAGCACGAGCACATATAGATCGAAGATGATCCAAGTAGAACAATTTAAGTGGATCCATATCAATGGATTTTTAGCAAGCAAATATGCAAGCAAATAGAAGGCACATGGAAACACAAACAAAAAGACATACATGAAGGAGGCAAAGAAAAGGAAAAGGTTTTTGAAAATTGTTTTAGAAGTGGGGAGAGGAGAACGAGAGGCGAATGGCAAATAATGTAATGCAAGGGAGAAGTGTTTATGATGGGTACTTGGTATGGCATGACTTGGCGAAGATCTCCCCGGCAATGGCGCCAGAAATCCTTCTTGCTACCTCTTGAGCTTGCGTTGGTTTTCCCTTGAAGAGGAAAGGGTGATGCAACAAAGTAGCGTAAGTATTTCCCTCAGTTTTGAGAACCAAGGTATCAATCCAGTAGGAGACGATGCACAAGTCACTGAATACATGCACAAACAATCAAGAACCTTGCAACCAACACGATAAAGGGGTTGTCAATCCGTTCACGATCACTCGCAAAAGTGAGATCTGATAGAGATAATAAAGTAAATATTTTTGGTATTTTTGTTGTATAGGTTGGAAAGTAAAGATTGCAAAATAGTAAACGAGATTCAAAAGAGACTTTAATATAATGGAAAAGAGACCCGGGGGCCATAGGTTTCACTAGTGGCTTCTCTCGAGATAACATGCATTATGGTGGGTGAACAAATTACTGCCGAGCAATTGATAGAAAAGCGCATAATTATGAAGACATCTAAGGCAATGATCATGAACACATGCATCACGTCCGTGTCAAGTAGACCGAAATGATTCTGCATCTACTACTATTACTCCACACATCAACCGCTATCCAGCATGCATCTAGAGTATTAAGTTCATAAGAACGTAGTAAGGTATTAAGCAAGATGACATGATGTAGAGGGATAAACTCAAGCAATATGATATAAACCCCATCTTTTTATCCTCGATGGCAACAATACAATACGTGCCTTGCTGCCCCTACTGTCACTGGGAAAGGACACCGCAAGATTGAACCCAAAGCTAAGCACTTATCCCATGGCAAGAAAGATCAATCTAGTAGGCCAAACTAAACCGATAATTCAAAGAGACTTGCAAAGATATCAAATTATGCATATAAGAATTCAGAGAAGAACCAAATAATATTCATAGATAATCTTGTTCATAGATCTACAATTCATCGGATCTCAGCAAAAACACCGCAAAAGAGTATTACATCAAATGGATCACCAAGAAGATTGAGGAGAAGTTTGTATTGAGAATCAAAGAGAGAGAGAAGCCATCTAGCTAATAACTATGGACCCGAAGGTTTGTGGTAAACTACTCACGCTTCATCGGAGAGGCAATGGTGTTGATGTAGAAGCCCTCCGCGATCGATTCCCCCTTCGGCAGATCGTCGGAAAAGGCCCCAAGATGGGATCTCACGGGTACAGAAGGTTGCGGCGGTGGAAAAGTGGTTTCGTGTCTCCCCTGATGTTTCTAGGGTATAAGAGTATATATAGGCAAAAGAAGTACGTCGGTATAGCTACGAGGGGCCCACGAGGGTGGGGGCGCGCCTACCCCCTGGGCGCGCCCTCTTGCCTCGTGGATGCCTTGTTGCGTCTCTGACTTCAACTCCAAGTCTTCTAGTTTCTTTCGGTCCAAGAAAGATCATCGTGAAGGTTTCATTCCGTTTGGACTCCGTTTGGACTCCGTTTGGTATTCCTTTTGTGCAAAACTCTAAAATAGGACAAAAAACAGAAACTAGCACTGGGCCTCTGGTTAATAGGTTAGTCCCAAAAATAGTATAAAAGAGCATATTAAGGCCCATTAAACATCCAAAATAGATAATATAATAGCATGGAACAATCAAAAATTATAGATATGTTGGAGATGTATCAATACCATCTATTGCTACATTTGGATAAAAGGTACGGTGCCACGTGCAACCTAGATGTCGAAGCCGATTTCCCCCCAATATTAGGCAAATTTATGATGTATTGTTCATTTAGTTACTCTCATATTTGCATCAAATCTTTGTTACATTATCTATTTTAAATTTTATATTTTTTACTTTACTTTCAGCTATATATTGTTCTGTTCTATCAGTTACTCCCATATTTGCATCATGCCTTGTTATTTCAATATATCTAATTTAGGATCTTAATTTTCATTTCAAGCAGTACATCCCTTGCTTTGCAAGAACAGGAGTAGAAGGAAATCTTGGGCTTTAGTTTGTTGATGACTCCATGGATGTCATATTGACAATGCAAGATGGTCACTCCTATTTTGGTGCGGACCTTTGGAGAAAAATCTCTAAGTGTTATGAACTGAAAGCTGGCAATAAAATTCTAGTGCGTGCACCACAGCCTGGTCTAATTAACATGGATGTTTACTTCCCCAATGTCATCAGCCGATCAAAGTCTGATCGTGGTTAGTGTCCTTTCAACTTTCTCCATGTTGGCATATTACTAAGCAAAATCGGGGTATTTTTTCTGACTAATTGATCACTATTTAAGCAACCAATTGTCATTTCATTTTCTGACTCCGTTCCTAGGCAGTAACAAAGTCTATTTACCAATTTATGCACACTATATATTCTTCTTCCATGTTCTGAATACATAATACCCTTCCACCTTTAAGAAGGTTATGTTGGATGCATAGTTAACGATCAGTATATAACTAAGCGTACCAAATTTCACTGAAAAGACTTAAAGCATGTCACAAAAATTGTTAATAATCTGACAGAGATAGCACAACGTATGAACGCTTGATTTTGGATGGGGTTAATTACACCTGTGGTGAACACATTGAACAAGACCAATTGTGTGCCCGAAATGCTGGTACAAAGTCTTATTTTTATGTTGATGCTCATAAACTATATATATCTTCAATGATATGTTACAATTGGTTTTTATTCTACATTTCAACAAAAATTGCCTGCTGCAGATGTTCCTGAATCGATTTTCCGGCATGGTCGAATTACACTTGTGCCCGCTAATAACGCCAAAGTGATTGCAAGGTACTGCATTTCCCGCAGAAACGGAACCATTCAAATCAACAAGTTCTCGCTTGTCGTGGCAATGCATCCATATTGGAAAATTGGAGATGTTGTTCTACTCATGCTCTACCAAGGCACAGGAAGGTTCTTACTTTTCATTGACGAGATGCCAAGTCGCCGTGATCAAGCTGCTTCCAGCGGATAGTTGTGGTTGTTGGCTGATAACCCACAAGTGTAGGGGATAATTGTAGCCTATTTCGATAAGTAAGAGTGTCGAACCCAACGAGGAGCTAAAGGTAGAACAAATATTCTCTCAAGTCCTATCGACCACCGATACAACTTTACGCATGCTTAGTGTTCGCTTTACCTAAAACAAGTATGGAACTAGAAGGACTTTGTAGGTGTTGTTGGATAGGCTTGCAAGATAATAAAGAGCACGTAGATATAAACTAGGGGCTGTTTAGATAAAGAAGCGATAAAGTAAATATAGCGAGTGTGGAACAGTGGTGGTAGGAGTTGTGAAATTGTCCCTAAGCAATTGACTACTTTACTAGACCGATAGCAAGTTTTCTGTGGGAGAGGCATAAGCTAACATACTTTCTCTTCTTGGATCATATGCACTTATGATTGGAACTCTAGCAAGCATCCTCAACTACTAAATATCATTAAGGTAAAACCCAACCATAGCATTAAAGCATCAAGTCCCCTTTATCCCATATGCCACAACCCCCTTACTCGGGTTTATGCTTCTATCACTCAAGCAATCCACTATAAGCGAATCATGAACGTATTGCAATACCTTACAGTGGGAATCCCTCACGCTTGCGTGACATGGAGGGCACAATAGGACAGCAACATAACCACAAGCAAATTAAACCAATCATAGCAATTCATCAATCACCGATAGGACAACGAAAATCTACTCAGACATCATAGGATGGCAACACATCATTGGATAATAATATGAAGCATAAAGCACCATGTTCAAGTAGAGGGTACAACGGGTTGCGGGAGAGTGGACCGCTGAATATAGATGGGGGAAGGTGATGGAGATGTTGGTGAAGATGGCGGAGGTGTTGATGAAGATCGCGGTGATGATGATGGCCCCCGGCGGTGTTCCGGTGCCACCGGAATCAAGGGGGAGAGAGCCCCCCTTCTTCTTCTTCTTCTTCATTGACCTTCTCCCTAGATGGAAGGAGGGTTTCCCCTCTGGTCCTTGGCTCCCATGGCGTGGGAGGGGCGAGAGCCCTTCCGAGATTGGATCTATCTCTCTGTCTCTCTCTATTTCCGCGTTCTCACATTCTACCATTTCACTGTTTCTTTTATATCCGGAGATCCATAACTCCGATTGGGTTGAAACTTTCGCCCAGATTTTTCTCTAAAAATTGGCTTTCTTGCAGCAAAAGAATAGCAGCAACTGCCTTACGAGGGGCCCACGAGGGTCAGGGGCGCACCCCCTGCCTCGTGGCCACCTCGGGCACCGTCTCGCGTTGATTCTTCCTCCCATATTTCCCAAATATTCCAAAAATATTCTCATTCCGTTTTTATCCCATTTGGACTCTGTTTGATATGGGGTTTCTGCGAAACATAAAACATGCAACAAACATGAACTGGCACTGGGCACTGGATCAATATGTTAGTCCCAAAAATAGTATAAAAAGTTGCCAAAAGGATATGAAAGTTGAATAATATTGGCATGAAACAATCAAAAGTTATAGATACGACGGAGACGTATAAGCATCCCCAAGCTAAATTCCTGCTCGTCCTCGAGTAGGTAAATGATAAAAAATATAATTTTTGATGTGGAATGCTACCTAGCATAATCTTGATCATATATCTAATCATGGCATGAATATTAAGACATGAGTGATTCAAAGCAATAGTCTATCATTTGACATAAAAACGATAATACTTCGAGCGTACTAATAAAGCAATCATGTCTTTTAAAAACAACATGGCCAAAGCAAGCTTATCCCTACAAAATCATATAGTTTGGCCATGCTTCATTTCCGTCACACAAAATGCTCCCATCATGCACGACCCCGATGACAAGCTGAGCAATTGGTTCATACCTTTTAACGCGCCTCAACTTTTTCAACCCTCACGCAATACATGAGCAAGCCATGGATATAGCACTATAGGTGGAATAGAACATGATGGTGGAGGTTTATGTGGAGAAGACAAAAAGGGAGAAAGTCTCACATCGACGCGGCTAATCAACAGGCTATGGAGATGCCCATCAATTGATGTCAATGTGAGGAGTAGGGATTGCCATGCAACGGATGCACTAAGAGCTATAAGTGTATGAAAGCTCAAACTGAAACTAAGTGGGGGCGCATCCAACTTGCTTGCTCATGAAGACCTAGGGCATTTGAGGAAGCCCATCGTTGGAATATACAAGCCAAGTTCTATAATGAAAATTCCCACTAGTATATGAAAGTGACAATATAGGAGACTCTCTATATGAAGAACATGGTGCTACTTTGAAGCACAAGTGTGGTAAAAGGATAGTAACATTGCCCCTTTTCTTTTTTTTTCTTGCGGGCTTCTTTGGCCCCTTTTTTTATTTAGGCTTCTTTGGCCTCTCTCTCTTTTTTTATGGGGCAATGCTCTATAATGATGATCATCACACTTTTATTTACTTACAACCCAATATTACTACTCGATACTAGAACAAAGATATGACTCTATATGAATGCCTTCGGCGGTGTACCGGGATATGCAATGATATAGTGTAGCAATGGCATCAAAAAGGACAAGCCATTAAAACATCATGCTAGCTATCTTACGATCAAGCAAAGCAATATGACAATGAATGCTTAAGTCATGTATATGATGATGATGATGGAAGTTGCATGGCAATATATCTCGGAATGGCTATGGAAATGCCATGATAGGTAGGTATGGTGGCTGTTTTGAGGAAGATATAAGGATGCTTATGTGTGATAGAGCGTATCATGTCACGGGGTTTGGATGCACCGGCGAAGTTTGCACCAACTCTGAAGGTGAGAAAGCGCAATGCACGGTACCGAAGAGGCTAGCAATGATGGAAGGGTAAAAGTGTGTATAATCCATGGACTCACATTAGTCATAAAGAACTCATATACTTATTGCAAAAGTTTATTAGCCCTCGAAGCAAAGTACTACTACGCATGCCCCTAGGGGGATAGATTGGTAGGAAAAGACCATCGCTCGTCCCCGACCGCCACTCATAAGGAAGACAATCAAAGAAACACCCCATGCTTCAAATTTTTCACACAACGGTTACCATACGTGCATGCTACGGGACTTGCAAACCTCAACACAAGTGTTTCTACAATCCACAACTACCCACTAGCATGACTCTAATATCACCATCTTTATATCGCAAAACTATTGCAAGGAATCAAACATATCATATTCGGCGATCTACAAGTTTATGTAGGATTTTATGACTAACCATGTGAATGACCAATTCCTGTCATCTCTCTAAATAGATATAAGTGAAGCAAGAGAGTTTAATTCTTTCTACAAAAGATATGCCCATGCTCTAACAAGTATAAGTGAAGCAAAAGAGCATTCTACAAATGGCGGTTTTCTATGTGAAGAGAAACAGGCAATCCAAACTTCAAATGATATAAGTGAAGCGCATGAAGCATTCTATAAAGCCATACTCAAAAAGATAAAAGTGAAGTGAAATGAGCATTCTATAAATTAAATCAACCAAGGACTATCTCATACCAGCATGGTGCAAAAAATAGAAGTGAAAACTAAATGCAAAAGACGCTCCAAAACTTGCACATATCACATGAACGAAACGAATACGAAAACATACCGATACTTGTTGAAGAAAGAGGGGATGCCTTCCGGGGCATCCCCAAACTAGACGCTTGAGTCTCCTTGAATATTACTTGGGGTGCCTTGGGCATCCCCAAGCTTGAGCTCTTGCCTCTCCTCCTTTTCCTCATATCGAGACCTTCTCGATCAAACACTTCATCCACACAAAACTTCAACAGAAAACTCGGTAAGATCCGTTAGTATAATAAAGCAAATCACTACTCTAAGTACTGTTGCAAACCAAATCATATTTTGTTTTTGCATTATAGCTACTGTAATATAACTTTTCCATGGCCTAATCCATTGATAGGAATTGATAGTTTCATCAAAACAAGCAAACTATGCATCAAAAACAGAATCTGTCAAAAACAGAACAGTCTGTAGAAATATGAACATTCACCATACTTATGGTACCACAAAACTTCTAACAAAATTAGGAAAAATAAACAGTTTGTATAGAAAGACAGTTCAAAAAGAATCAGAACCGTTTGACGTTCCAGTAAAAAATGTAAAATCGCGCACTACAGACAAAGTTTCTGTCCTGCACCGTACAAACCAACAAGCATTGTAAACATCCTAAAGGCAAACCTTGGCACATTATTTTTATAATAAAATGGAATTGTACAAGTGGATAATTATTTTTTATGAAAATTTTATGTAATTAAGATTCACAAAGTTTCCATGAGCAAGAACAAAGTTCAAGGAGCTCTCCCACTTCAACAATGCTTGTCTTTCTCACTTTCACTTTCCTTTTTGAAAAGTTTTGGGTTCCCCTCTATTTATTTTTGTTTTTAAACTATCTAAAAGCACACAACAGAAATATATGACTCTCTAAAACTTCCGGGTTGTCTCCCTGGCAGTGCTTTCTTTAAAGCCATTAAGCTAGGCACATAGTGCTCAAGTAATGGATCCACCCGGATCCCAAGGTATATCAAAGCCAATTTTAATTAACAGTGATTTGTGATTTAGTAGTGAGCACAAAGTAACATATATCATGTAATGACGAAGTCTAACTCTCTTCCTATGCATTAACATGTCATAAAAGAACAATTCATGCACACCAAGTAAAGGCCAATGCATAGTATAAGTAGTTTCTTACAATTTTATCATATTGGAAACATAGAGAGGTGGTGATATAGTTCCTCTATCATAATAATTGCAAGTTTGAGCAGCAAGCACATGCATATTACATTCATCAAAATTATCATGTGCAATGGTAAAAGGCAACCCATCAATATAATCCTTAATAAGCACAAACTTCTCCGATATAGTGTAGTTTGGAGAATTCAAAAAGATAATAGGACTATCATGTGTGGGTGCAATAGCAACAATTTCATGTTTAACATAAGTAACTACAGCAAGTTCATCTCCAAAAGCATAATTCATATTGGCATCATGGCCACAAGCATAGCAAGCATCATCAAAAAGGGGTATTTCAAGAGAATCAACGGGATCATAACAATCATCATAGCAATCATCCTTCGGTAAGCACGAAGGGAAATTAAACAATGTATGAGTTGAAAAGTTACTCTCATTAGAAGGTGGGCACGGGTAGCTAATCCTCTCTTCCTCCTTTTGTTCTTCGCTCTCCTCATCATCTTTTTCATCCAATGAGCTAACAGTTTCATCAATTTCTTCTTCCATAGACTCCTGCAAAATATTAGTCTCTTCTTGGACAGCGGAGACTTTCTCAATAAATGCATCAATATCGGAATTGAATTCATAATTCTCATAGAAATATTTAAGTATAGCAAAATTTTCAGGTCTATAAACTGAATCATCAAAATCTTCAAACTCTTTAAACATAGATTCAATCTCATAAGCACCCATAAAAGCAACAAATTCTTCTATTTGTTCCACATCATAGTAATCATATATACCATTAGCATAAGAAGCTAAGGTTTTATGATCATTAAATTTGCATGAAAACGGAAGGTGTGGAGCCTTCATCCTAGAGCAACAAGTATAATCATGTCTCAAGCATAGATCCCGAGCATACCAACGCAACATATAAATTTGATCCCATAAAAGTTTCCCTTTTTGTGTCAAGCGATAATCCCTAAAGTATTCACGTTGATCCAACGTGTCTCCCATAACATAATTGAATGGGGTTTTGTCAGGATTATCAAAGTAGTACACAATTTCTTTCACATAACGAGCATTGAGGGTTTTAGGAGGTTCCCCATCTCCATGAGTAGCAAGTACACCTATTTTTTTGTATTTCGTGTTTCATATCCATAACTAAAGGTAGAGAACAACTTAGAACAGCAAATAAAAATTACTTAGCAATAAAGCAAACAAGCACACACGAAAATATTCACCCCACGCTATGACTCCCCGGCAACGGTGCCAGAAAAAGGTCTTGATAACCCACAAGTGTAGGGGATAATTGTAGCCTCTTTTGATAAGTAAGAGTGTCGAACCCAACGAGGAGCTAAAGGTAGAACAAATATTCTCTCAAGTCCTATCGACCACCGATACAACTCTACGCACGCTTAGTGTTCGCTTTACCTAAAACAAGTATGAAACTAGAAGGACTTTGTAGGTGTTGTTCGATAGGCTTGCAAGATAATAAAGAGCACGTAGATATAAACTAGGGGCTGTTTAGATAAAGAAGCAATAAAGTAAATATAGCAAGTGTGGAAAAGTGGTGGTAGGAGTTGTGAAATTGTCCCTAAGCAATTGACTACTTTACTAGACCGATAGCAAGTTTTATGTGGGAGAGGCATAAGCTAACATACTTTCTCTTCTTGGATCATATGCACTTATGATTGGAACTCTAGAAAGCATCCACAACTACTAAAGATCATTAAGGTAAAACCAAACCATAGCATTAAAGCATCAAGTCCCCTTTATCTCATACGCCACAAGCCCCTTACTCGGGTTTATGCTTTTGTCACTCAAGCAACCCACTATAAGCGAATCTTGAATGTATTGCAACACCCTACAGCGGGAATCCCTCACGCTTGCACGACATGGAGGGCACAATAGGACAGCAGCATAACCACAAGCAAATTAAACCAATCATAGCAATTCATCAATCACCGATAGGACAACGAAAATCTACTCAGACATCATAGGATGACAACACATCATTGGATAATAATATATAGCGGGTTGCGGGAGAGTGGACCGCTGAATATAGATGGGGGAAGGTGATGGAGATGTTGGTGAAGATGGCGGAGGTGTTGGTGAAGATCACGGTGATGATGATGGCCTCCGGCGGCGTTCCGGCGCCACCGAAAGCAAGGGGGAGAGAGCCCTCCTCCTCCTTCTTCTTCTTCTTCTTCTTCTTCCTTGACCTTCTCCCTAGATGGAAGAAGGGTTTCCCCTCTTGTCCTTGGCTCCCATGGCGTGGGAGGGGCGAGATCCCCTCCGAGATTGGATCCATCTCTCTGTCTCTCTCTATTTCCGTGTTCTCAGATTCTGCCCTTTCACCATTTCTTTTATATCCGGAGATCCGTAACTCCGATTGGGTTGAAACTTCACCCATATTTTTCTCCGAAAATTAGCTTTCTTGCGGAAGAAGAATAGCAGAAACCGCCTTATGAGGGGCCCACGAGGGTCAGGGCGCGCCCCCTACCTCATGGCCACCTCGGGCACCATCTCGCATTGATTCTTCCTCCCATATTTCCCAAATATTCCAAAAATATTATCCGTCCATTTTTATCCCGTTTGGACTCCATTTGATATGGGGTTTCTGCGAAACATAAAACATGCAACAAACAGGAACTAGCACTGGGCACTGGATCAATATGTTAGTCCCAAAAATAGTATAAAAAGTTGCCAAAAGTATATGAAAGTTGAATAATATTGGCATGGAACAATCAAAAATTATAGATACCACGGAGACGTATCATTGGCCCTCAGCCTCTTAAAATGTGCTAGCTGTTACTATGTTAAGTATGTAGATATGGAGCATATGGTTGTTGGCCCTCAGCCTCTTAAAATGTGATGGTTGTTACTATGTTAAGTATGTAGATATGGACCATATGGTTGTCAAAACCGTGTTACGAAGATCCTCCTTTTGTCGAATAGTGTAACCACTATATATATGTTACTCAAATGTTGTTAGCCAAGTTCTTAAATTTTCATGGAAAGTATTTGTATAGTACATAGTTCATTGAGTTTAAGCGTGTGCCCGGTAGAGCGGTAGAGTAGAGGACGTCCATGTTTTCGATGTGGCGATCAGCACCGATGTCTAGAAGACATTTACATATTAATTGACCATATTGCAAATTCACACATGTGTTATCTATCTCACACGTGTTAACATAAGGAAACATATGTGTAATTTACTAATCATTGCACACGAGTACTCGCAGACGCATCGTGTGTGATACTCCTAGCAACTGCAAGCAACTAGTTTGCATTTTTCAAAGTTTTTGTACACATAGAATTGCACACGAATTAACTGTAGTTACTGTCTGTGTTATAATTTCTCATCGCAAACAGTCCATCCGAGTGGGTTGTTTGTCGCGTATCACACACATCTTGTTTACACGAATCATTTGTGTTCTTTTGGCTCATCACAAATAGTTCATCTACGTGAATTATATGTCGCATAACACACATGTCTTGCTAAGTTGAACCATTTATGTTGTGTTCCCTAATCGAAAACAATTCGTCCGAGTGAACTGTATTGAAAGTGCAACTATCCCTCGGTGGTTTTGGTAATGATTAACACCATATAGCACATTGAACTAATGCTATTTCAAGATGAATATTTCAGGAAAGTTCAATGATTGGCATGGCATGGATTAGGAATGTGGACCCCTCAAATTGCTAAGGACAAAGGATTGGATCAAGCTCTAAAAGCTCAAGACTCTACATTTTACTTTTAGTGATCCAAGATCACATTGAGTCTATAGGAAAGCCAATACTATTAAAAGGGGATGAGGTGTTGCTTAATGGCTTGCTTGCTCAAAATGCTTAGTGATATGCTCCAAAAGCCCTCAACCAGTTTCTCATATCCACATATGTCCCAAACCAAAAGTC
Source organism: Triticum aestivum (assembly GCF_018294505.1). Taxonomy (NCBI): domain Eukaryota; kingdom Viridiplantae; phylum Streptophyta; class Magnoliopsida; order Poales; family Poaceae; genus Triticum; species Triticum aestivum. The sequence goes on along the minus strand of NC_057804.1, from coordinate 63,360,365 downwards.
AAACTCGGCCCCACCAATTTGATCCATCCGGCGCCACCGAGTTCATTTGACATAGCCACTTCAAGAAACCCTAGTCACTTTGGTCTAACCGATAGGGATCTCGGTCTCACCGAGATGGGATTGCAAACTCCCTGTTTCCCTTTATAACATTTCGGTCCAACCGAGATGAGCGATCGGTCCCACCGAGTTCGCAATGCAAACTCCCTGTTTCCTTTTTGTAACATTTTGGTCCCACCGTGATGAGCGAATCGGTCCCACCGAGTTTGGCTGACCAACTCTTTGGTTTGCTTATTACCAAAGTTGGTCCAACCGAGTTTGTGTAATCGGTCCAACCGAGATTATGTTATGCCCTAACCCTAACAAAATTGGTTCCACCGAGTTGACATGTCGGTCACACCGAAATGCCTAACAGTCACATTATGAACTAAATCGATCCGACTGAGTTTTCTGATTCGGTCCCACCGAGTTTGATAAATTGTGTGTTATGGTTAGATTTTGCGTGGAGGCTATATATACCCCTCCACCCTCTCCTCATTCGTGGGGGAAGCCATCAGAACGTGCCTACACTTCCAACATTCATTTTCTGGGAGAGAACGACATACTCATGTGTTGAGTCCAAGATATTCCAATCCAGCCATATGAATCTTGATCTCTAGCCTTCCCCAAGTTGCTTTCCACTCAAATCATCTTTCCACCAAATCCAATCCTATGAGAGAGAGTTGAGTGTTGGGGAGACTATCATTTGAAGCACAAGAGCAATGAGTTCATCAACAACACACCATGTATTACCTTTTGGAGAGTGGTGTCTCCTAGATTGGTTAGGTGTCACTTGGGAGCCTCCATCAAGATTGTGGAGTTGAACCAAGGAGTTTGTAAGGGCAAGGAGATCGCCTACTTCGTGAAGATCTACCCTAGTGAGGCAAGTCCTTCGTGGGCGATGGCCATGGTGGGATAGACAAGGTTGCTTCTTCGTGGACCCTTCGTGGGTGGAGCCCTCCATGGACTCGCGCAACCATTACCTTCGTGGGTTGAAGTCTCCATCAACGTGGATGTATGATAGCACCACCTATCGGAACCACGCCAAAAACCTCCATGTCAACATTGGGTTTGCTCCCTCCAAACTCCTCCCCTTTACTTTCATATGCAATGATTTACATTCCGCTGCTATACTCTTAGAATTGCATGTGTAGGTTGATTGTTTGACTTGTGCTAAGTTGCTAAAATCTTCCAAGAACTAAAATTGAGAAAAGGCTAGATTTTTATTTGGTCAAGTAGTCTAATCACCCCCCTTCTAGACATACTTTCGATCCTACAAGTGGTATCAGAGCTACGGTCTCCATTTGCCTTGATTTCCATAGCTTTTGGTGATCATAGCCTTGGTTTCACAACCTACGAGAGTATGGCATTTAGCGAGGGAACTTACCACCATAGAGGTCCTTACTTTGATGGTACTAATTTTGCTAGTTGGAAGCATAAGATGAAAATACATATTCTTGGACATAACCCCGCCGTTTGGGCTATTGTGTGTATTGCTTGCAAGGTGAATTCTTTGATGGGAGAGAACCGAACCGTGAAGCTACCGCGAAAGAGTTGAAGATGCTGCAATACAACACTCAAGCTTGTGATATCCTCTTCAACGGATTGTGCCCCGAAGAATTCAACAAAATTAACCGCCTTGAGAATGTAAAGGAAATTTGGGATACTTTGATTTATATGCATGAAGGTACCGACTCTGTCAAGGAATCCAAATTGGATGTGCTTCAAAGTCAACTTGACAAGTTCAAAACGAAGGATGGTGAAGGTGTCGCTGAAATGTACTCTAGGCTTGCTCTCATCACAAATGAGATTGCCGGCTTAGGAAGTGAAGAGATGACCGATAGATTCATCATCAAGAATATCCTAAGAGCCTTGGATGGAAAATATGATATCGTGTGCACATTGATCCAAATGATGCCCAATTACAAAGATCTCAAGCCAACGGAACTTATTAGAAGAATTGTTGCTCATGAGATGTCACTCAAGGATAAGGAAGAGCTTCACAACAAGTCAAGTGGTGCTTACAAAACCTCATGTGATGCTCCTACATCATCAAGTGAGAAACAAACCTTCAATGAAGAATTGAGCCTAATGGTGAAGAACTTCAACAAGTTCTACAAGAGTAGAAGCAAGGAAAGAAGTTCCAAGTCAAGGTCCTACAATGACAAAAGATTTTCGAGTCGTGAACGTAATTGCTACAATTGTGGAAGACTCGGACACTACTCCAATGAGTGTACGGCTCCCTACAAAAGGAGAGAAGATTCACCTAAAAGAAGAAGTAGAAGAGAAGAATCACCACCAAGAGAGAGAAGGAGTAGAGATGATCGCTATGAACTAAGAACCTCCCGGAGAAGAAAGGATTCGGAAAGGAAGGACAAATCATCAAAGAGCTACACAAAGTGAAGACATCAAGCTCATGTTGGTGAATGGGTATCCGACTCTGACTCCGACCATCACTCTGAGAGAAGTTATCACTCCGACTCCGAATATACTCAAGATGAAGGTGTTGCCGGTCTAGCACTTGTGTCAACCAACTCCTACGACATATTTGACTCACCAAATGAAGGAATTGGAAGATGCTTCATGGCTAAAGGCCCAAAGGTATCAGACCCCGAGTATGTTGATTTCAATAGTGATGAAGATGATTTGTTAGGTGATGATGATTTACTTGTTGACTACTCTAGTGAAGAATACTATGATGAAACATCAATTAATCATGATAATCAAGATAAAATGAATGACAATGATAAGGAGAAGATTGAGCGTCTAACTAAAGAACTAAACACTCTTAAGTTAGCTCATGAAACTACCTTGGAAGATCATCGAGAACTTTTAAAGACTCAGGAGAAGTTACGCTTTGGAAAGCTCAACCTAGAGAAAGAGCATGAGTTTTTAAAGGAATCAATGATGATCTTCGCAAGAAAAGTTCTTATTACATTGCCAAGCGTTTACTCTTGTCTACCTACATGCCACAAGTAAAATCTAGCAACAAGAGTAAGAAAGATTCTTCTTCTAATAGTAACAATAATCATGCTAAATCCAATGTTGTTGCTTCTAGTAGTTCTCTTGATTCCACTAATGATTCTCTTAGCCAATTTACACTTGAGCAAGAAAATAGCTTATAGGGAATTACAGAGGAAGGTGTTTACAAGAACCTTGCCAGAAGTAAGCAATTTGAGGAAATTGTACGCAAGCAAGGAAGGCACCGGAAGAATCAAGGTGTTGGTTTTGAACGAAAGTTCAATGCCAATGGAGTTGAGTGGGAAGAAGATCAATACCCTAAGACGAAGTTTGTTCCTCAACAAGAGAAGTATGATCCTACTTATTTCCAAGGGATACAAGCTCAAGATGATCTTCCACCAAAAGACCACAAGCAAAAAGGCAAGGATAAGCGTCAAGAGGAAATCGATGCATTTGAAGAAGCTCCTAAGGTCTTGGTCAAGTAGGTTCCCAAGACTACATCAAGTTCTACTTCATCAAGTACGACTACAACCCCAAGGATTCCCATCAAGATGATGTGGATCCCAAAGAAGAAGAACTAGAGAGTTCTTGAGGGTGACTTCACCAACACACTTCACTCACATCATTTTGGCAAGAACAAGTGCAAACAACTTCCACATCTTGCACTAGTTCAAGGAGTCACAAACCCTCTTGTTGGTAAGACAAGGGACAAGGTAACCTAATGCTTTCATGGACATCATCTTGTGTGTGCATCACTCTATGTCTATGGATATCCTTGTTTGTTCCTTGTGGGACTAACCCGTGTAGGTATTGAAAGTGCAACTCACTCCAATGGATAGCTCCGAATGATCTACATCAACATTGAGCATCCACATATTCAACACCAACATGAAGTCATCGTCGACAAAATCCAAGGTTAGTTCATCCCTCTTAGGGGGGATATCACATCTAGGGGGAGCTTTACTCTAAGACTTGAGCTAAAGCAACTCTAATGGTGTGAACACAACAATGCTTTATGTAAAAGTGGTAACCCCACTTGCGCTTAAACGATGAGTATGACCTATGATCAAATGTTCTCATTTGACTCCTAAGTCAATGTACTCATATATAGATGACCTAGTCATCGCAAATTGCTTGATAGATGCTAGAATGATTGTGCATGCTTTGCCAGATATTTCATTTGCCATTTTATTATGTGAGCATGTTGGTTGCATATTTTACTCATTCGAGGATATCCACTTGTTGTTTCGATTGTTTGGCTCTTTCTCTTTTGCCAATTGGATGGACAAGAATGCCTAAGAACCTTCTCTAGCTATCTATGCTTTTCTCATCTCAAACTCTATTCATGCTACATCACAAAGTTTGATCAAGTCAGATTCGAACCACTCTGTGTGAGGAGCACACGGAGTCCCCGATTCATCATAGACTTAAACTTCCAAAACCTCTTTGTGCAATTCGGTCTGACCGAGTCATCCATTTTGGTCAAACCGAGTTCACTGAGTTGATCTAGGTTTTCATCTCGGTGCAACCGATTTGAACACTTGGTCACACCAAGTTGCAGTAACCGCTTGCGATTCTGCAATCTCGGTGCCACTGAGTTGTTCCACTCAGTCACACCGACAGGATCGGGATATAAATACCCACGGGTGAGATTTTGGAAAATTCTTCAAAACCCCTTAGCCCGCGTGTGTCCTGCTCTGCCTCCTCGGGTCTCCGGATTGCCTCCTCGCCGCCAGCGACCTCCCACCACTGGTTTCTGTCGCTGTCGACAGAATCTGCTCCACCGTCGCCGTTGTAGCGAACACCCGCCGAACTAGGGTATGTGTTCGACCCCTTGTGTTGTCTATTTAACTCCGATTCCTAGCACGAGGACAATGCCATGATTCTTGCCACGAATGAAATTGCTTAGTTTGATTCGACAATTTTAGGGTTAGCTCTCCGCAGAACTCATCTCAGACCGGCCGAATCATAGAAATCGGTCACACCGATTTTGCTTAAGCCATTGCACATGCGCTTTTTGGTCTGACCGAAATCTGCTAATCGGTGCGACCGAGTTCAATTCTATGTGAAACCCTAGCAATCTCGGTGCCACCAAACTGTGACTCGGTCTGACCGAGTTCACTAGTTTAGGTTCCAAGTGTTGCTTCGGTATCACCGAGTTTGTCAATTCGGTAGCTCCGAGATCATTTCTGTAGAGAACTAAAACTAAGTTTTTGACTCATTTGTTTTGCAAAATCTCTATACTTTGTGATGCGCATCTACTGTACCTCATCTATAATCTATTCACAGGGTTTGCTGTCAGTTTGCCTGCCAAGATGTCTGACCAAAGTGATAGCCAGAACAAGTCTGAAGAGCAAGTGCAAATGAGTGAGGGTACTAGTACCTCAAGCAGCTATGATGAGGGCAGCAGGAGCACACCTAGTAACTTGCCCAAGGCAGCCACTAGAGCAAGGAAGAAGAGAACCTCAGGTTCTGAAGATGAGGATTATGTTGTAGCTGAGGATGAGGCCATCTTAAAGAGAAAGGTGGTGAAGAAGGAGTTTGGCACTGCTGCATCTACAAAGCCTGGCATGAACAAGAAGGCACCAGCTAGGAGAATCCCAACATCCAAGCCAAGAAAATTTTCCATAGGACAAAACATGAAATTCACAATTGAATCTGATGATGGAGAGGCAGCTGGTGATGACAAGAAGAATAAGAGGGCAAGAAACACTACTTCTAAAGTTCTTGGAAAGTCAACAAGGGTGATAGATCCATCTGATGATGAAGAGGGAGAGGAAGAGGATGCTGCACCAGCACCCAAGTCCCAAAAAGCTTATGGGAGATGCAATCAAGTCAGGGGTTGCTCCTGAGCCCAAATCTGCTCCCAAAGCTGCTGCTCCAGCCACCAAGTCTACACCCAAGAGAAGCACAAGAAACATTCCTACTGAAGAGAAGAATAAGGCCCTAGTTCCTGAAGGTGAAGAAGAAGAAGCTGAAGCCCAAGTGCTGAGAAAGCTCAAACCAAAGATCCCAGACCACAATGGCACTCATCCAGTGACAGAGGACATGAGCAGTAGGAAGGATGCAGGTCTGAGACTTTGGAGGAAAAGTGACCCATATGCTGTGAGAAGGAGAACTGATGTGGATTACAGGTTCCACACTAAGGAACAACAAGACTTTTATGAGACCATTCTGCTTGACAAGAAGCCAATTGTCTGTGACATGAGATGGGTTGATTGGACATACATTAGAGAGAATGAAGATCACTTCCCAGGTGTCTTCAAGGCTTGTGGAGTTGACAAGTTTGTTGGCCAGACGCTCACTAAGTGGAATGATGAGTTGATCATGCAATTCTAATCCACGCTCACTTCTATCCTGATGGTATGATTGTATGGATGTCAGAAGGTACAAGGTACCAATCAACTGTTGATGAATGGGCCAAGTTGATAAATTCCCCAGTAGCTCATGAGGATGACTTGGATGTGTATGCCAAGAATAAGAAAGACCACAACTCAATGGCAAGTATCACTACAAAAAAATACACTTCCGTGATGATACGTGTTTGTCACAGTAGGTCGCGTTTTTTGTCATGCATGTACATCCATGACGATTTTATGACAGAATCAAGATAGTCATACCTGTGCTGTCGTAGAAGTGTTCCATGACATTACCAAAATTATCATCACGGAACTGTCCACTTCCATGACGATAAATCGCGTGTCACAGAAGTGCTTTCATCAAGGGTGACCGACACGAGGCATCCACTGTAATGGAACGCTGTTAAGCTATCGGGTCGGGTTTTGAATCCGATAACCCATTAACAGCCCCAACCAATGGGGATTTTCCACGTGTAAAATCATCATTGGCTGGAGGAAACACGTGTCGGCTCATCGTTGGGACATATGTCATCCACTCATTGGACAGAAGGCGCCTATGATACGTCGACACGTGGCACGACCCAATAGAGGCCCATTCCTATGAAAAGGCCGGCCTGTTTGACTTGGTCAAAAGGTGGCGGGCCAGCCCATGGAAAGCCTGTTAACGGCATGTTCACATATAGCCCATTTACAGCCCACTAACCCAAGGCCCATTACGCCCTATCCGAATTAGGCCCAGTAGCGTCATCTGGGCCATCCAATATGATTCCAGCCTGTTTTCACTTCTGGCCCATGTATGGCCCATGACGTCTTTCGACCCATGTGAGGCCCTTTGTAACTCTTGGCCTATTAACGGCCCGTGGTGAAACTGGCCCGTAATGAATAGTGTATCACTTTACACCCATTAATGGCCCGTGGTGAAATTGGCCCGTAATGAACAGTGTATCACCTTAAACCCATTAATGGCCCGTTATTCCGTTGGGCCGTTTCTAGCCCATGTTATCTTTCGGCCTTCTCAGAGCCCATTTATTCTTGGGCTCATTTCCAGCATTCGTTTACTTATGACCCGTTAGTGTCATTTTCTGCTTGTGGGCCAAATTCAGCCCGTGGTTACAGTCAGCCTGTTTGTGGTCCGTTAATACGTTGGGCCGTTTTCATAGCGTCATCAAATACAGCCTATTAACGATGGCCCGTTATGGTCGGCCCATGAACAGACGATTCCAACTCTAGCCCATTTACGGCCATAATGCGGTCTGTTTGGCCCATGTTTGGCCAATCGATCATACGGCCCGTATAAGGCCCATTGACGATACGGCCCGCAGAAGGCCCATTGTTTCTACGGCCCATAGAAGGCCCACTGTTTCTATGGCCAGTAGGAGGCCCAGTGTCACTACAGTAAATATTAGCCCATAGTTATTGTAGCCTAGTTTTAAAAAATAGGTTATTGCAGCCACTAGCAAACCGCGGAAAAAGAACTGCAATGAGTACAAGCAAAGAAATAAACAAGACAACAAGGAAATAAATAAGCAAGCAACTAACGCTAGGCTATCACGGCAATTACACATATTACATCCACTGGGCATCAAAGTTCGCCACCAGTGCAAATATAGGGAACAAAGCAGCATATCATATACACTGGTTGTCAAAGTTGGCGACCAACGCAAATAAACGCCGCAGCAAAACAAATCCAGAACTGAAACCACTTCAGAAGATCTCAAGAAACAATATCCTGGGTACCCATAATGTTGGCAAGATGCTTAGCAAGCTTATTAACTTTCTCTTGTTTGGCGCTTAAATCCTCCAGCGCTTGCTGTTGCACCAGGAAATATGCATCTGAATTCTGCAGGGACTTCCTCAGTCCTTCAGCTTCCTGTTGCAGCACATCTGATCGATGTCTTTCAACTTGAAGTTGAGACTCAAGAAGACGAACTGATTTAGGCAGCGAGTTCAAAGAGCTTGTGCAATCAGTAGTGGCCAATAACTCGAACACTACATCAAGACATGACTTTTGGGTTCTCTCACTGTCGTCAAGATAGTTTTTATCAGCTTTCTTGGAGACCAACAAGGATGTCTCACTATCTTGAACCTTATCTGCATTACTTCCTTTACCATTAGATAACGCGGTAATGTTCTCCAATATTTTGTCCGCATTCTAAAAGAGAAACAAGCAGACACATCACATGTTTACCATGTTGTATATGAAACTCATTTTGGTAAATGAGTTCACTAGTAAAGTGGACAGGATAACAGCATGAAACAAACATATATCTATGTACCATGGTCACTTTATGGTCTATATCATTCTAGTTTTTGTTGCCAAATCAAGATAGAGACACAGTTCAAATAATATTTGTTCAAGACAAATCAGAACAGACAGAATATAAGTGTGGGTAACTATAGAGCAATAAAAACACTTGTAATGTGCATGACATGAGAACATAACTGATTATTCAATTGAAACTGAAATCAACATAGAGCAGGTTACAACAGCAAACCAGTTAAAGAAACAGGTTTAAAACATACCTGTTGCGCCATAGGAGTTTCAATTCCATCCTTCAAATTTGAAAATAGTTGGTATGAGTAAATACAGTAATGCAAGAGCAAAGGAGTATGAACCGTAGCTACAGAACCTGACCTGAGAACAAATCTTCTTCTCCTTTAAGCGTTGAGTTGGGATTCGGAGTGGTGGTCCTCGTGCTTTGGGCACTGCAGTTCCCTTACTAAATGCTCGTGTTTGGGTGCTCTGTGGTGGAGACGGTGTTGTGTCAACTGGAACTGGGTTACTATCTGCCGGGGTTGGGGTTAGAAGGGGTGTAGCTAGTTCTCTGTCCAACTGGGTAGGGGTACAATCTGTGAGAGTCTGGGTTATGTGTGGTGGATCTGGTCCTTGGGAAAGTACAACCGTGGTTCTATCTGCATCAACTGGTAGCACTATATTTTCTCAAGACCATGTTGTTACTCCCTTACGTACTGCCATCACGCTCTCCAATTCAAATGGCTGATAAACAAGAAAAGTAATTGAAAGTATATATATATTGTATGATAGACAGGTGCAATGGATAGTGGGGAATAAAAGAGGGCATGAAATAATTCATATTTATGTTGTCTAACCAAACAGGATAGCATGACACAATTTCACATATATGATGGCTAACTAAACAGGATAGCATGACACAATTTCACATTATGATGGCTAACTAAAAAAGATGGAAAGACATAGTTCAAAATATGAGACTATGTAAACAAGATGACATGACATAACTGTATAATGTGTTTATTAAATAGGTTGGCATGCCATAATTCACATACATTCACGGATAGAATGCCATAATTCAAAATATGATGACTGTAAACACTAAACAGGATGAGATGATATAACTATATGATGTCTTTATTAAATGGGTTGCCATGCCATAATTCAGATAGATGATGTGTATGTACTATGTAAACATGATGGCATGATATAATTCAAATATATGATTTATATAGTGTAACGCCCCGGATCCGATGCGCCAGGTGTCTTCCAGTTCCTTTACCGTTGTTGCCATGTCATTTGCTTGCGTGTTGCATTTTGCCATGTCATCATCTGCATTTCATCTGCATGTTTTTCAAAACTTGCATCCGTTCAGTTTCCCCCGGTTCTCTCCGTTGTCCGTTCTGAGCCCGACCACACTCGCACGCGCCCGTCGCCCCTCTCAGACCTTGTTTCGTGTGTGGGACAAAAACTTTCTCGGAATGGACCAAGATTTGCCGAGTGGCCTTGGTATATCACCGGTAGACCGCACGTCAAATTTTGTTCCATTTGGAGGTCGTTTGATGCCCCAGCGGTTAACCGTGTAGCCCAAAACCCCTCTCTCTTTGCAGCCCAGCCCCTCTTCACCACAGCCCATTAGCCCATCCAAACCCCCTCCATGCTCTCGGTCGTTCGATGGTGATCGTGTGGGCGAAAACCGCTCCCCATTTGGACTCTCCTAGCTCCTTCTACCTATAAAAACGTCTTCCCCTCTCCATTTGCGGATCAAACCACCCGAAACCCTAGCCTAGGTCCCTCCGTGCCGCCGAACACGTCCGCCGTCACCGGACGAAATCGCCGCCGCCCCGCAGCCACTGGCATCGCGCCACATTTCCACCATGTCGTCCCCACCGCCGCGGCCCGTCGGACCCGATTAAGGCCCGCGGGGCCCGTCCGCCGCCCGCGTGTCCCCGCGTGCGCTCGCTCCTCCAGCCGACGAGCCGCACCGCCCGGCTCGCGTCCCTGCCGCCGTCCGCCTCCTCGCCGCCTGCCGCCGACCCCCCGCCGGCGCCGCTTCACCTCGCCGCCGCCAGTCGCTGCTCGGCCGCGTCTCGGCGTTCCCGCTCGCCGTCGCCGCTCCTCCGGCCAGATCCGGCCGCGAGAGGGCCGGATCCGGCGAGTACGCGCTCCAGCGACCCCCTTCTCCCACTCCGGCCGCCGTCCCCGTCGTCTCTGCCGAGTTCTCCGACGAACCTCATTTCCCGTGCGAAGAAACCCTAGATCTGAGGTTGATTTTTCTTCAAAGTCCCGAAATTGTTGCATTATGTTGCTTTGTTCATCATGCCATAACTTCTTGTGTGCTGCTCCGATTTGTGCATATAATATATCAAAATGTTCATCATGAGGTGCTCTTCATTTTGTTCCATTGTTGCATGCTTGTTTGAGTCCATCTTGATGCCCTAATCATCGTCGCGAGAGTGCTATATGATGTAACTGATGTCTGTTAACAGAACTTGGTGATTTGTCTTTTTCATTGCATTTTGTGTGTGCATCCTATGAGCTTGATGTCTACATGAGTTTTGAGCTACATCATGCCATCTTTACAGTGGTGCAATCCATGTATTTTTGTGTTCCTTTTGGTGAGTGCGTAAATCTTGTGAAGTAGGGTATTTGTTGTTACTGATTTGCTAGGCTGAATCTGTTATATCTTGATGCTATGTAAACATGCTGCTACAAGTCATTCTATGCACAATATGGATATGTTCACTAAGTATGTATTGTTATACATGTCATGCTCTACCCATCCATTCCCTTGGTTGAATATATAGCCTGCTTTAGCTTGTTGTAATCTTGCTCTCAAATTGCTAAATAATGTTGTTGTCAGCCTGTTAACATGAAGTTCAGTTTTGCCATGTGTTTTGCTAGTGATCCTTGTGCCCTATGAACTTGCTCTTGGCATGCTTAGCTTCATAAATGTGTCTTATTACTGTTGGTCACCTTGTCGTGCCATGAAATGCTCTGTGGAGAGTGGTACAAGCTCACCAACATGCCTACTTATCGTTGTTCCTGCCATGTACTGCTATTCTGAATCTGTCATATCACCTGCCATGTTTGCATGGATCCTACCATCTTTTCTATTGATCTTTGGAATTAGTTCAATGAGGGAGTTTTGTTCTTTGTCTTTAGTGTTAGCATGCCATGCCTTTGTTTGCCATGATAAGTTCCTGTAGCATGTTTTTTGATAGCTCTAAACATTGCAACCTGATGTTATTTTTGTCATGCACAGTGATTTCTGCTAAGTCTGTGAAACTGTTATTATTTGCAATCTTGCCATGTCCTTTTAGGCATGTTCTAGTGATTTCTGAAGGTAGCTCAGTGTTCATGTTTTGTCATGCTTTACCTGTATATCATTTCCATGCCTTTTGTTTTCATGTTGAGATGCCGTAGCATATTGTTTTGATGCTTGCAAGATGCCTAGTTGTTGTTTTGGACAGATTGTTGTTATATCTTGTTTGGAGTGTATGTGTTGAACCGTTGCTCCGTCTTGAGTGTGCTTTATATGAAACTTGCTTAGAATTGCATGTAGTTTCATCTTATCTTGTTGCATCCTTGTTTTGGAATGTGTTTGTTTGATGTTTGAATGCATTTTGCATCAATGCCATGTTTAACTTGTTTTGCTCGTATCTTCTGGGCCGTAGCTCCGAATTAAATGAACTTTATATGTAACTTGACTAGATTTTCGTGTAGATCATCTTGGTGCATCTTAACTTGCTATTTAACAACTTGAACATAAGGTTTATTCAGATCTGGACCAACTTCTAAATTTACATATGGGGTCTTTCCAGAATTGTTATATGTTGTTTCCGGCCTCATTTAAACTTGCTTTGATGTGTTGCTCTTGTATGCATCATGTCTTGCTATGAGTAGCTTCATGTAGCCCTTGTCATGCATCATACTTGGTTGAGAATCATGCCATGTCTATGTGTTGTGTGTTTACCTTGTTGTTTGCTTCTTTCCGGTTGTGCTCCTTCTCGTTAGTTCATGTTTCGTTGCGATCGTGAGGATTTGTTCGTCTACGCTTGGTTCGTCTTCATGGCTTCATCTTCTTCATGGACTCGTTCTTCTTCCTAGTGGGATTTCAGGCAAGATGACCGTTACTCTGGACCTCACTACCATCATTGCTATGCTAGTTGCTTCGTTCTATCGCTATGCTGCGCTACCTATCACTTATTCTTCAAGCCTCCCAAATTGCCATGTCAGCCTCTAACCTTTTTACCCTTCCTAGCAAACCGTTGCTTGGCTATGTTACCGCTTTGCTCAGCCCCTCTTATAGCATTTTTAGTTGCAGGTGAAGTTGAAGATTGCTCCATGATGGACAGGGTTATGTTGGGATATCACAATATCTCTTATTTAATTAATGCATTTATATACTTGGTAAAGGGTGGAAGGCTCCGCCTTATGCCTGGTGTTTTGTTCCACTGTTGCCGCCCTAATTTCCGTCATATCGGTGTTATGTTCCTTGATTTTGCGTTCCTTACGCGGTTGGGTGATTTATGGGACCCCCTTGACAGTTCGCTTTGAATAAAACTCCTCCAGCAAGGCCCAACCTTGGTTTTACCATTTGCCTACCTAAGCATTTTTCCCTTGGGTTTCCGGAGCCCGAGGGTCATCTTTATTTACCCCCCCCGGGCTAGTTCTCCTTCGAGTGCTGATCCAAACCGAGCGATGTCCGACGCCCCCTGGGCAACTAGGGTCTATGCCAACCCAACGTCTTGCTCATCCGGTGTGCCCTGAGAACAAGATATGTGCAGCTCCTATCGGGATTTGTCGGCACATCGGGCGGCTTTGCTGGTCTTGTTTTACCATTATCGAAATTTCTTGTAAACCGGGATTCCGAGACTGATCGGGTCTTCCTGGGAGAAGGAATATCCTTCGTTGACCGTGAGAGCTTGTGATGGGCTAAGTTGGGACACCCCTGCAGGGTATAAACTTTCGAGAGCCGTGCCCGTGGTTATGTGGTAGATGGGAATTTGTTAACGTCCAGTTGTAGATAACTTGACACCAGATCCGAATTAAAATGCATCAACCGCGTGTGTAGCCGTGATGGTATCTTTTCAGCAGAGTCTGGGAAGTGAACACGGTTTTGGGTTATGTTTGACGTATGTATGAGTTCAGGATCACTTCTTGATCATTGCTAGCTTCACGACCGTTCCGTTGCCTCTCTTCTCGCTCTTATTTGCGTATGTTAGCCACCATACTTGCTTAGTCGCTGCTACAACCTCACCACTTTACCCCTTCCTTACCCATTGAGCTTTGCCAGTCTTGATACTCATGGTAATGGGATTGCTGAGTCCTCGTGGCTCACAAATTACTACAACAACAGTTGCAGGTACAGGTTATGCGATGATCATGACGCGAGAGCGATGTTATTTGTTTTGGAGTTCTTCTTCTGCTTCTTCTTTGATCAAGGGATAGGTTCCACGTCGGCAGCCTGGGCTAGCAGGGTGGATGTCGTTTGAGCTTCTGTTTGTGTTTCATCTGTAGTCGGATGTTGATATTGTGTATGATGTATTGTTGTATTCGTGTGGCATTGTATGCCTCTTGTATGTATCCCCATCTATTATGTAATTTTGATGTAATGATATCCACCTTGCAAAAGCGTATCAATATGTAGTTCTATCCTTGGTGGGACCTTCGAGTCTCTTTAGGATAGTATCACATATTGGGCATGACATATAGTAAGCAAGTAAGCAGATGGAAATCCATATATGATGTAAAAACTCAACAATGCAAGACAACATGCATGACATGGGTGATATAACCCTGCCAAGTTTGAGCATAGACCTCAGGGGGGAAATAGGACTGGTCATCAGTCTCTGAATCCTCCTCTGAGGAGCTCTTTGTAACCAGCAAGATGTCTGCTTCAGCGGGTAGCATTGTCTGCTCTGAATACCTTGTTTTCACTCCAGATACTTCCATCACCGCTTGAAATGGCTGATGCACAGGAAGAGTAGTTGAATATACAAACATTGTCGACAAATGGAACACGTAATACAAAAATATTATAGCATGATATAATTCACATACATGATGATTGTCTAAACAGCATGGCATTGCATAATTCACATATATAATGCCTTTGCAACAAGATAGCATTGTATAATTCACATATATAATGTCTTGCAACAAGATGGCAATGCATAATTCTCATATATGGTAATTAGACACTGAACAGGTGGCATTCACACAAAGCATGTCTAAACTAATCAAATGACATAGCAATGCGAGACACCATACGCATGATATGAGCAACATAACCCTGCCAAGTTAGAGCATACACCTCGGGGGGGGGGGATAAGACTGGTCATCTGTCTCTGAATCCTCCTCTGAGGAGCTATCTGTAACCAGCGAGATATGCGCTTCGTCAGATAGCATAGTCTGCTCTCAAGACTTTGTTTTCACTCCAGAATTTGCCATCACTGTGTCAAATGGCTGATGCACACGAAGAGCAGTTGAATGTACTAACATTGTTGACAAATGTAATATGTAACGAAAAAAAAGGATGGCCTGATATAATTTACATATAAGATGACTGGCTAAGCAGAATGGCATTGCAAAATTCACATATATGATGCCTGGCTAAACAAGATGGCGTTGCATAATTCACATAACAATGAATAAACTAAACAGATGGCATTCGCACAAAGGATGTCTAAACTAAGCAGATGACATATTTGATGTATAAAGTAAGCAATGCAAGCCACCATATGCATGATATAACAAACATCAGCATGCCAAGTTAGAGCGAAGACCTCAGGGGCTAAATAGGAGTTGTCTTCTCCTTCTGAATCCCCCTCAGAACAGATATCTTCCTCTCGATTACAATCCGAAATGCGTGGAGGGGGGCTGCCTTTGCGCCTACCATGGAGCGACGTCTACATGAAATTTTATTGCCACACAAGGCTCGTCTCTTTTGCTCTACATGTTCAGTTCCATCCTTTACAATAACTATCATGCATAGGAATAAAACATAGTGAGATTATGTAAGGAGTGCATGCAGAAAACCAAAGTGATGGTAGCAACCTGTGGATAGACCCAAAACCAATAATAGCAGGCAGATAATGGCTTCAGTTAAAAAATATAGATAATGGCTTCTTTACTGTTTGTTTCCCACCCAACATGAAACTCATAGTAGACACCGAAGATTAACCAGATAGTAGATAGATACTATTGATAGCGGCCCCGACATGTACCCCACAACCATTTAAAAACTCAAGTTTGACCATTAGTTTGGAGCTGACTCAGAGTCTAATCGGTGAACAGGACGATAAAGTAGCATGTAATATTAAGCGATGCATAATGTAAGCAGACACGAAAGAGTGCGACCTCTCTTGCGGACCCGTGTAGTCCTCGAGGTCATCTGCTCGGTTGATGATGGTAATGCAGTTTTCATGGCTACCGGCGGCGGGGAAGAAGATATGAGGCGGCAAAAGACAGCCTAGAGGCCGGATCCCTGTTGTGCTGGACCCTTCTGTCGTTGGAGCAGCTGAGCTGGGGTGGACGACGGCGCAGCAGGAGCGGGACAAACCACGCAAGGTTTTCTTTGACAACTATCTGTAAGAGAAGTAGTTCTGTAAGGGCTCATTTGAATTGGAGGATTCCAACAATGCAGGGATAGGAAATAGACAGGAATAGGATAGGAATGCACGTGCAAAACAGAGAATTTAAGAACACATGATTTCTGCCAATCTGGGTGTTTGATTCACAACAATTGGAAGATCAAATGATGCAAAGAAGCATGGTGAGATTAAGTCAAATCGCAAGAAAATGTACGGTTATAATGCTATTATGCTACTATCTCTTAGTCTTGTGCTTCATGAATAGGAATTTGAAAAGGAGGACAAGTGAAAATTAAAATTCCTACGTTTTTTCTTTCAAGGAGACACTAAAGGAACAAATCCGTGTGCTCAGTGGACAATATATATAACATGTAGAGTAAAAAAGAGATGCAACAAGTGTACAACCTCTTTGGCAAAGCCATATCGATCTCAGGGTGATTAGGTTGGCCGGTGAGGATGCTCCGGCTGACTTTGCTGTCGGAGGAGGGGAAGAAGATCTTAGGCGTCTGGAGATGGAGCCCGAGGTACTGCTCCGCTGTGATGGAGGGTTCGTCGTTGGAGCAGCTCCGGTGAGTTGTACGAGCCGAGGCCGAAGCAGGACAAGAGAGACAATGAACAACCTTAACCTGAGTGGAATTCTAATAGCATCTCCAATACATGACGTAAAATACATAACCACAAAGTGCTAGATGTAAAATACATTAGCCGCTCATCTCTGAACTTAACTGTCGAAACTGAATTAACTGTCGAAATTGAACTTAACTGTCGAAACTGAACTTAACTGTCGAAACTGAATTTTGCTATCGAAACTAAATTTTGCTGTCGAAACTGAACGCACTAGCAAGGTGAGGCTACATGTCGGTCGACTGACTTTTTCATCTCTGGTCAGTCGATTTTGCAGTCGTTGGATGCGAAATCAAGGGCCTGCGGTTCATCTTCAACCTCCACCCCCCTGAGCCGCCAGCCACCACTGGCCAAACAGCAGCCCCCCGCCGCCCGCAGCCGGCGGTGCGCCGCCCCGCCCGCCCCGAAAACACTCTCCACCGCCGGTCCGCCGTCGCCCCGGCCATCCCTCTAGGCCCCCCCCCGTGCCGAGCTTTTTCTTCAGCGATCCCCACGCCACCGTCCCTCCACCGCCGACGACCACCGCCCCCACCCTAAACCCTAAGATAGATAGTGGGGTACCTCTCCGGCGAGCCCCCCTACCCGCTACGGTTGGATCTTCCTTCACCCCGGCGAGCCCACCCCTTGAAAATCGATTGACCCAAAAGTCGATTCAGCCGAGGTGTTGCTGTGGACGACATCGTCGGGGAAGAGGCTCCGGCTAGGTGGCGGATGGAGCAGGGTGTGGGGTTTCATCGCGGGTTTTCGCAGCCTCAGTGTACGAATGGGTGGGCAGATGGGATGGCAGTGGGGAACCATGGCTTAGGGACGCGCTAGTCCGAAATGTGGGGTAAGTTACGAAAGTATCCCCATCGATTTGAGGCAGTTCTTTCGGTTCAGGGGTACCACGGGCATTTCGCATGTCGGGATTTCATAGGAGGTGGGAGTTTTCGCGCGCGTTGTAATTTCGGAATAGCAAGGCGCAGGTTGAGATGGAGGGAGTTGTCGGAGCACAACAAGACAAAGATATCTAAAATATTTCGGGCTAACAAGGCGCGGGTTGAAATTTCCGGACAAGCCTAACGTGTACTATACCAAATCAATGTGAACTACAAATATCATTCAAAACTTTGAATTCATCTTATGTTCAATTAGAATATTTGGCTATGTGTATAATGCATGCAACCTACTACTCAAATGAACGTTTTAGTGCATTCCAAACGTATATACTACCGCTTCAATATGAACTAAATTTGAATTTGTTTCTCTATTTGAATAAGATCTACAGTAATGATTGTTGTGAAGTCAACACATTTGAATTTGTTTCTCTGTTTTAATAAGATCTACAATCATCATTATTGTCAAGTTAAACCATCATTTGTGTATTATCTTCACAGCACACCACATGATTAGTCTCGAGTTACATATGAACTATGTGTACTATATGAACTCGAACTTGATTTTTTGAATCCACTTTATTTTGATTTCAAATCACATTACATTTCTAGCTCTAGCTAGATCTTCATAACCTAAACCATGTCTCATATGTATAATGTGTTTATCACATTATGTATGGTGCCCCTGTCGGGGATATACCTCGCGGTATGACCCGGCCGGAGTCATAATCCGGCTGGGATTTGGTAAACTGGGGCGGTGTTAAACCGGCAGACAGTTAAGACAGATGGCTAAGGTTGACAATGTTAAACCGGCAGACAATGTTAAACTGACAGACGTTAAGAAGCCTAGGAAGGGAAGTCAAAATAGTTTAAGTCTTAGTCCGAGATGGACTCTACATGTAACCCGCCCCTTCAACTTATATAAGCAGGGTCAGGGCTCCCCAAAAGAGGGGCAAGCAAGAAACAATCTCTAGGGCTAGACACAACTAGAGGAGATCCGGTTTACGGCGACTCCCTGGTGATGATAATGAGATCTAGCCTCAAACAGCATGTAGGGTTTTTACCGGATGATGTTTCCCGGGGCCTGAAGCTGTCTAAACCCTTGTCTTGTGTTGCGTCTCTCGATTCCGCTCAACCCCTCTCAAGCTACCACATAGATACGTTGGCCTCGCGACTAAGTCCTCACACTAAGGACATCTGACGTGTTAATTCCATGACAGTTGGCGCCCACCGTGGGGCCCTCGCACGGTGGTGTTAAGTTCTTGGAGGGCGCTATTCCGGGGATCAAAAAGTTTGACGAAAGGTTCCGACTGCCTCGACGAAAGGTTCTGTCTGAATCGCCAAAAAGTTCCGACTACCTTGACGAAAGGTTCTGTCTGAATCGCCAAAAAGTTCCGACTGCCTCAACGAAAGGTTCTGTCTGAATCGCCAAAAAGTTCCGACTGCCTCGACGAAAGGTTCCGTCTGAATCGCCAAAAAGTTCCAACCGCCTCGACGAAAGGTTCCATCTGAATCGCCAAAAGGTTCCGACCGCCTCGACGAAAGGTTCCATGAATCACCCAAAGGTTCCGGTTTGCAATCCGAGTCACCAAAAGGTTCCGGCCGAATCACCAAAAGGTTCCGTCCAAGTTGCCAAAGGGTTCCGACATAGGATACGGAAAAACTCCGGCTCAAAAAAAAAGTTCCGGATTATCAAAAAGTTCCGGCCGGGTTATAAAGAAGTTCTGGTCGGGTTATCAAAAAGTTCCGGCCGGATTATCAAGAAGTTCCGGTTCAAAAGTTCTGGATTATCAAAAAAAAGTTTCGGCCGGACTATCAAAAAGTTCTGGATTATCAAAAAGCCAGGCCGGGTTATCAAGAAGTTCCGGCCGAGTTATCAAAAAGTTTCGGCCGGATTATCAAGAAGTTTCGATTCAAAAGTTCTGGATTATCAAAAAAAAGTTTTGGCCGAACTTTCAAAAAAGTTCCGGATTATCAAAAAGTCCAGGCCGAGTTATCAAGAAGTTCCGGCCGGGTTATCAAAAAGTTCCGGCCGGATTATCAAGAAGTTCCGGTTCAAAAGTTCTGGATTATCAAAAAAAAGTTCCGGCCGGACTATCAAAAAGTTCCGGATTATCAAGAAGTTCCGGCCGGGTTATCAAAAAGTTCCAGCCGGATTATCAAAAAGTTCCAACCAGATTATCAAGAAGTTCCGGTTCAAAAGTTCTACATTATCAAAAAAAGTTCCGGCCGGACTATCAAAAACTTCTGTATTATCAAAAAGTTTCGGCCGGGTTATCAAGAAGTTCCGGCCGGATTATCAAGAAGTTCTGGTTCAAAAGTTTTGGATTATCAAAAAATTCCGGCCGGACTATCAAAAAGTTCCGGATTACCAAAAATTTCCGGATCATCTGGAATTCAGGTGATATCCATCCAGTATATTTTTATATTATATATTGCTTTCTTTAAAAGAGCAATTACTCCAGCTTGCAGGGTTGTCTAATGCAGGACCATAAACCGCCATATTGGTGCAAATTTAAAGGCCGTCAGAAAATTTCCGGCTTAAAAAGAAGGATTCCGGTTTAATATCCGGCTAAAGGGAAGTCAAAATAGTTTAAGTCTTAGTCCGAGATGGACTCTACATGTAACTCACCCCTTCAACTTATATAAGGAGGGGCAGGGCTCCCCAAAAGAGGGGCAAGCAAGAAACAATCTCTAGGGCTAGACATAACTAGAGGAGAGTCGGTTTACGGTGACTCCCTGGTGATGACAATGAGATCTAGCCTCAAACAGCATGTAGGGTTTTTACTGGATGATGTTTCCCGGGGCCGAAGCTGTCTAAACCCTTGTCTTGTGTTGCGTCTCTTGATTCCGCTCAACCCCTCTCAAGCTACCACATACATGCGTTGGCCTCGCGACTAAGTCCACACATTAAGGACATCTGACGTGTTAATTCCACGACAGCCCCGCCCCCTACGCCTACAAGTATTTAGATGTGAGTTACAAACACCACACATTACCACAAATTCAAATAAAATGTGAGAATGTTCGATATATAGTATTGTTTAGATTGTTGGATATTTAGTTGTAAGCTGCAAACGCCACACATTATCACAAATTCAAATAAAATGTGAGATTGTTTGATGTATAGTATGGTTTAGATTGTTCGGCATTTAGCTGTGACTTGCAAACGCCATGCATTATCACATTATGGTATAACATGTGCACAGCACGTGTATCACCGCTATATTCACGCATGCAATGTTTAAAACACTATGATCTCCTATTCAAATATATGAATCTGCTTTCATATCAAATTATGATCTTTGTTAGTCTCTTACACCCACACACAATCCTTTAATCTTTGTAGCTACCACTAACTTTCTCTCGTGCATGCACACGCCCTCCTCGCCATCCCCATCCCTCGGCATTCTATCCACCGGGCTCATTCATTTTTTTCTTTAGGTCGTTCTCCCAGAGTCTCCACAACTCCTTTCCGACACACACCGATCGATAAACCTCTCCAGCGATGCCTGCCTACAACATACACACACACACACCTTCAATCTCCTTCTTTATGTGTCCTTGCCTCGTGTCCCTCATACAGTCACACACACGTGTAAACTCTCGCCCCTCTTTTCATCGATCTCACAACCGCACACTGCTCCCCCTATCTAGCTAGTAGTTGGGCCTCTCGCACCACCTCCTAGCTCCATTCTCTCTGTCTATCCGTCTCGCTGGGCCTTATTTGCCTCTAACAAATGGACGTACACCGACCGATCTCTCGCTATACATATAGCTAGCTAGGTCCTTATTACTCGTTTTACCCACGCGTCGATCAATCTACCTCATTAGTTGTGTCTCTCCCTTCCTCCGACAAACAACAATATATCTAACGATCTAGTTAGGTTTGCTTACCAAACACATGGTTCCCCTTCATCATCCATGGATGCGTCCCGACAGATCTATCACACACAGGCACACACAGAAACACATCCCCACTCTTATTGATAACATTGCAGTTCCACCCTCAGTTTGTCTAGTAGGCCTCTCTCACCATCTCCGAGAAGCAACTCCATCACCCATCCAGCACTCTACCCCTCTCCCTCCCTCTCTCTCTCTCTCCTCTCTCTCTCTCTCTGTCCCATCATATTGCCCGTCCTTTAGTTATGTATGGATGTCGACCGATATCCCTCAAGACATAGCTGGGTCTCTCCTTCTCAACACATATACGAGTCGTTCTACCTATATAGTTAGGCCTCTGCCTACCCCTCCCCCCACCCCCTCCCCCCCACACATAGCGATACATCGAGCGCTCTAGTCATGTCTCCCTGCCACACACAAACTTGACATGTGCCCTCTAACGTTCCGGTAGGCCAGTCACCCTATATCTTTGACTTGCACACACACACACAATTTCGATGGCTCTCTTCATCGATCTCGCACCCACCCACTTGATCCTCTCTTCGATTCTATCGATAGCTATGACCCCTCCCTCTCTTCTCGTGGATTGCCTGACCCTCTATGTATGATATGGATAGGCCTCCATTTCACACACATTGCATACAAAATTTTGTTTGAGATGTCATCGACACATATTCCCACAAATAATTCATGAAATCAACCCCCCACCCCCACCCCAAAACAAAAAACACTCACGAACGCGGTTTGTATCTCTCACACACATCCACGTAGGTGGGGGACATGCACGAAGAGAATAGGTGCATGCACGGCGCACGTACTCCCGTCTCTTTCCCAACCACACCCGCGCGGGTACATGGTGGAGCTCATTTCTATACGAAAAAGGCAGCCCACGTGGTAATTTGGCACGTGTACTGGTTGTCCACTTGGTGGAGGGAGGACCGTCTACCACGGGTGAACAAACAAATTGCGACTTGACGCGTTATGTTAAATTAAAAAAAGAGACAAACCATGTGGGGCCTACCTTAGAGGCAAGGCTCTATACACTGGAGTACTTTTGATGTGTCCCGTCAACTCGCAAAACGAGGAGAAGCTTGCTTAGTACACCGTCTCCACCGCCCACGGGCGTGGTGGCTCGCATGATGAGGTCAAGCTTGCTCCGCCTTACGCCCGCTCCCTCGCCCATGCGCGCGGTGGCTCGCAGGACGAGGATAAAAATTTACTACTCCCTCCGTTTACTCCTCGTCCCTACTACCTTGGTTATAGAGATTATATCATATTGCTTGGAATACATATGTCCTTTAGTAGATTTCAATATGAACTACTAGTACATACTCCAAACACTGATGTATATAGACGTATTTTAGAGTGTAGATTCACTCATTTTGCTCAGTATGTAGCACTCTCCCTCGCCCCTCGACCCTCGCCCACATGGTGGACATTTTAGAGTGCAGAAATACATACTCTCCCTCGCCCCTCGACCAATCGCAAGGTTAATATTTTGGAGATGCCAAGCGCAAGGTTATAGGAGAACGAGTAGTAGGTGCCGCGTCATTTATAAATAAAGTTATTTTTCTTCAGTGGCACATACGCAATATGATAGGTTCATATGGAGAGAAAAGGAAACCGCTCCACTATATACATAGTCAGGACGGGCCATCCTACACGGTTGCTTGCTGGGGTTTCTCTCTTCACACTCTCTCGCACAAAGTGATTGTGGCCACATCTCTAACATCCCGGCGGATCACGTCCGCTTGGGGAAGGGGTGGATGCTTAGTGTAGATGCGGTGGCCGTCGCCGACGGCAAAAACCCACTGTCGACACGTCCCGATCAGGGGTCCCCGCTGTTCTCTCTCACAAAGTCGGTGAGGTTGCCTTCATCCCTTGCTCACTGCCGCGACGTGGGCAGTTACCGCCTCCCGCCTCCCTCCTCAAGGTTGAGCTACGTCCCTCAGGTACAACTCCCTTTACAGCCGGCTTGCACCACTGCTCCAGCTGCCCACATCACTCCTTGTGGATATTTCTCTACTTCTTTGCCCCGCACATACCTCTACTAGCTTCTACATACTGTATTTGTGATGAGTTTATGTCTCATCAACTAGTCCCAGTAATCTTATTCTAATCATGCTTCTTCAATTTCTTTGCCACAGGGATGCTCATCTCGATTTTGGTGAAACTGCACAAAATGATCCGATGGTCAAAAGGTTGCAAACTTCATTTATTAGAAAGCTCGAACTTTTCTAGCAAATTGAAGCCTGGTCAGGGTTCACGGTTCAAGGGCCAGGGACTGCATGGATCATTTTTTTCTTTAGCTGCCTTTGTTCCAAAATAAGTGTCAACTTTAGTAGTAGTACAACTTTGTACTAAAGTTTGCACAAAGATTGAGACACTTATTTTGGAACAAAGGGAGTACATATTTGCTATGATCTGTCAATCATTGAGATGCAATAGCATGCATGTTAGTCTCCTTTGTATTTGATGAAATGTTGCAACGGGCAACCTTGGACGCAAGATACATGTAACAGAAGCTGGAAGCTTCATAGCATTGTACAAATTTATCTCGCTGATAAATTACAGTATGTACTATACTAGTACTTCCTCCGTTCCTAAATATAAGTCTTTGTAGAGATTTCACCATGAACCACATGCGGATGTATATAGATGCATTTTAAGTGTAGATTCATTCACTTTGTTCCGTATGTAGTTCACCTAGTAGAATCTCTACAAAGACTTATGTACTAGTAATAGCTAGCCCCCACTACTAGGAATTCTCTATTCTCTCCTTGAGCCACATCATCAAAATTAATGTAGCCGTTAGATGAACTAAATCAGTCCATAATAGCCGTCTGATCTAGGCGTTGAGAGGCTCCGCACTAAGCCACATGCAAACATGCAGAAATACCATGGCATGCATGTGAGTGGGTTTTAAATCACATCAACATATCTGCATGCAAGCATGCACCGGTAGCATGCATGTAAGTGAGCTTTTAAGTCCCATTAACATGTCAAAAAGAAAAATATAATCCCATTATGCAGTAGGAGTTGGCTGATCATTTTTCCTTATGTGGGATGATCTAAATGATGATGGGAGTTTATTTAGTTTGGCTACCACATTTGTCATGCGGCTATAGAGTTTTTTTAGTTCTATGAAATCGATAATTTTGCGCAGAGAGATATACGGCTGTTCCGCGGCAACGCGCAGGGACTCATCTAGTAATATTTAGGAACGGAGGGAGTACTATGTAAAGAGTTAGGTGTCGCACGGTGATAGTGTGAGGTGGGCCATGTAATCACTGAGCCTGCGTGTTTTCACTGCTCTTGCACTCCTCCGCTGTAAGAATGGAGAAAATTGTAATCTAGTAGTAGTACCTCCTTTTGCCGAAAGCGTGGGACATCCAACAGTCCTACCACCTCAGTAATAAAGACCAATGAGCCGTCTAATCACATAGACCCATCAGTAAGTTGGACAGATGAAGCAACCATCACTCTTGCACCAGTGAGAGGTCGCGTCCGCTCTACCCGGGCATGAATGCGGCACCGATTCTTTGGAGCGGTGCTGACCGTTTCGGGCGGGAAGCGCGCGCAGGCGATGGAGGGGCTTTGGGTGGGCCAGGCTGGTCAGGAGCGGGCGTGGCAGCTGTCCGCATGTCCCTACCGGACACGCCCGGAAACGAGAGGATGCACCGACTCTCGCGGCTAAAATTGTACACTACACACCATCTCTCTGTAGGAGTAGGTCAATCTATCGCTCTCTCTAACACACACACACATGATGTTAAACACACACACGCACACGCACGCACCTTGGTCCTGTTGCACCTTCTAACGTGACTTATTACACCTAGACGGAGGGAGTAGTAAGTATACGAGATACGGTGGCACACTGACTTAAGTCGAATACAAGTGCCCAAAATTTGTGTGCATGTTATAATAAGGATTCACTTAAAATAGTACGTGAGGGAACAGAGGGATCAATTGGACAGTGTTCCCAAGAAGTAGGAGATGTGTGAGGTAAGATACACCGCTGGCGCTTTTAATTTTTCTTATTAGTTTGTTTGTTTCACCCTCTAACTGGTGGGACCCAACGTACTACATGGAGAGAGGTAAGGTGACTAAGGCTGCATTATTTCTGCACCACTGTGGATAGTCTTACCACCAAAGCCACATGACATGATTATGATTGAAATCCCAATGACTCCCACACACACAAAAAACACGACATGTTTGTCACACGAATGCAGGAATGTATAAAAGGTTATTTTCCTCTCGTTGAACATAACGGGAGAGTTGTGTAACTGGTTAGCCTATTCGCTCATCAAACTTGAGGTCTCGGGTTCGTTAACTACACTTGAGCATAATTTGTGCCAGGAGGATTCTTTGACTGGTCAAAATGGATGGATACGGAGCTATACGATCTCATAGTGACCGTATAATCACATCATCACGTATAAGCTGCAGCCTCGGCACTTGTTTTCTAGGGTTTGCCCGCTTCACACTCTCTCTCTAGTATTTATATACATGTTGGAGCCTCAGCGCTTGTAGTTGCTCTCTTCACACTCTCTCGCCCTCTCCAGATCTAAACAAGACTTTGTTGGCCTCTTTCTCCCTCACTGCTGCTCAAAGAGCCGACAGGATCCGTCCGCCGGGAAGGGAAGGAGGCTTAACGGTGTCACCGTCGGCGAGGGAGGGAATCCACTACCGACGCAGTTGTTCACTTTCACCCAGCAGCGGCGCGGGAGGGCCTCCGACCCCTTCTTCTTCACCGCCGTCCCGTCGCCCACCGAACCACGCCCCAAGAACCTTAAGGTATAATTTACTTACTCCATATGCATTGCTCTAGCTGCATGTATACCATGAATCTGGGACATGGTTCAAAGAGGAAAGGAGTGGGGGAAAGTAGTGGGAAAAGTTGTATATAGCATGAATCTAGGAAGTGGTTCAAAGAGGAAATGAAGGGGGAAAGTTGTATAGCATGAATCTAGGACGTGGTTCAAAGAGGAAAGGAATGGGGGAAAGTAGTGGGGAAAGTTGTATTGCATAAATCTAGGACGTGGTTCAAAGAGGAAAGGAAGGGGCAAAAGTACTAGTTCAAAAAGGAAAGGAAGGGATAAGGCTGTAGAGTTTGAGCACGACTAGATTTGCTGCGCTCACATAGGGAAAGGTGTCTAAAGATAACAAAACTGGGACCAACACAAATATGCTCCTTTGTTGTTTGTTCTTTGTTGCAACAGACTGTGCATGACCACAGTACATCGGTAGATGCACATGGTGCTGGTGCGTCCACTGTCCCGTGCAACTCATTAGTTGTTGTTAATCTAAGGCCCTATTTGGTTAAAAATTCCCTAGTCCCTACCTGCTTTGTTCTAGGGACTAAACATGGACTAGAGGTTATCAAATGACATGCTAAAAGACCATGTTACCCCTAGTAATGAACTAATAGAGACAAGGTGCTTTGCGTGGCAGGGGCAACTGTTGGAAAAAGTCCCAAAAAGACTCCCTCGGGGTCTTCTTTCTTTAGCCCCAAATGCCCACTTTTAGTCCCTAAAAGTCCCTCCTGTTTGGTTTAGATGGGACTGACACGGAGTTTTTTTAGTCCATACACCAAAATGTCCCTATAAACAAACACCCTCTAATAATGCCGCTGGAAAATTGATGCAATGCCATAGTTAAAAGCAAATTACATGTTTAACGAATTTTATTGTTAATATAATCTCTATTTTCATATTAATCAATGCCACCGTTTTAGAAATGCTACTGTCTTGCTTTCTTTCCCATTTAGATAAGGTAGATGCTTCTTTTTGTTGGCTTCTGTGTCATCCACCGTTATTGACCACTAATTGTTTCCTTTGCACCTCTGTGCAAATAGGGTTATCTACTTCACCTCGTTGCCATTGTGACCTTTTGTTGCACTGCACAAAACACTTTTGTTTTAAGAGTGTGTTGTGCAGTTCAACCAAAATGTCACACCGACAATGTTGCTTGGTTGCTTGATCTAAGTGGAACCACACAAGAGGAGATCTTACTTCCTATCCATGTTGGCAAATTTGGTTCAGATCTTCTTCTTGTGAGTTGTTTGAATTCCGCATCATGAGAGGTCAGTACTAGCCTTCTTTCACATGATTCTGCAGTGTGCTTTCATATGCTGTGCTACTTGTATGATAATGTTGCTTGATTTTAGTGAACTGCACAAATGGAGACAAGACTTCCAATCTGTATGTGCACCGTAATATCCCATTGAGGTAAGATAAGGATATTTCACAACTGTTGGCCTGTATTTTGCCACTTTCATCAAAAAATTAAGTTTAGTACTATACTTGTGCTCCCTAATTGACATGTCAAATCTTACATTAAAGGCGAAGCTTGTCTGTTATTGAACCAAGTGATGAAGGGGAAGAACAAGCGGAAGAAAAACAAAAATCAACTCCCGGTGCTGTAATGAAGCACTGGAACTGTGATGACACAAGTAATGATATAGTTTTGCATCTTAATTTATTGCTATGGCTGGAACGAGCAATTGTTTTGCCACTGATTTGATGCCACTCTTAATGTAATACGTAATTATCTCTACTTGTGCAAACAGGGATGTTCTTTGAAGATACCATATATTTTAGTGGAACTGCACAAGAAGATGTTGGAAACATTAAACTAATCGAGGAGTATATAGTAAGCATGGCCACCACCGTAGATAGCAACAGATGGTTCCGGAGAAGTGCTTGATCTGTATGCTCTACAAAATAAGCCTCCTGACAAAGGTTGGTACTCGCCCACTGATTTCATCCATATGAATGAGCTTTGTCATCTCTATTGGTGTTATGCTACTGTTTAGATACTGTCATGAAAAAGTGGTATTGTCCTTGAGAAGTGCTTCATTTGTGTTGTTTTAAATATTTCCTTTCCTTTTTTTCAAGCAAACAGGGATGCTAGCATTTAGTAGTCCTCTTGTCTTTGCACAACAGGATCATCGTCCTCTGAAGAAGAATATGGAGTACGTGAAGTGACTAGTTCCGATTATGCCAGGATGAAGAAGCCATGTCTATCTTCTCATCAGAAGGAGCAGTTGAAGGATGGTTACATTACTCCCCACAAGACCAAACTAACTTCAGCTCAGAAGGACTGACAAATCTCCATTTTTTTGCTGTGATGCGCGAGTACAATGTTGTTCTAGGATTCTTTCTGGTGAGTTCCATTTTTCTAAAAGTGTGCTCTACATGGACCATGTAGGTGCCCGTTGAAACTGTCAATTCATAGTACAGTTTGCTTTATACTAATCACTTTTTTTGTATTTGTGCAAACAGGGGTGCTCATCTTGATTTCAATGGGAACTGAACAAAATGTTCATGAATACATCGAATCATTCATTTCCACCACAAGAAAGGAGGTGTCGATAAGTTCAAGGTGTTGCAACATATAAGGGCGAAATAATACAAGCTACGCGCGAATTTGGTTGATTTTGGTGGAACTGCACAAAAAGAACAGCTGGTTTATTTAGCATGAGGTGCCATGTCAATGTCCGAACTGATGGCAAACCCTGCCCATTCCACAATCATAGGCATTTGATATTTTGGAATGGGACAACCTTGTCAAATTTTGCTCATTGATTTTAGCAAGACATGCGTTTGATATTTTCGAATGGGACGCCCTTTGCTGTCAGCTGCGTCGATCAATTTTTTTCTTTATTCTTTAGTTGTGAAGTAAATATTGCCTCTGACATGTGAGTCGGTGAGATGTATAATCATCGATTGTTTTGAATGTTCTCGATGAATTGCCAGCCCTGTGTGTTTGATTGCAATGTACAGAAACGCTAAAAAGCTGCTCAATTTCTTTGTACTCCTTCTGTTCCTTTTTACTTCACACATTGTGAAAGTGCGTACTTTTTTGTATAAGATTGGTCAAAGTAGAGATACTTTGACTGCAGACAAAACTTGTATGCAGACTAGAAAGGACCGGAGGGAGTGTTGGGGAACGTAGTAATTTCAAAAAAATTCCTACGCACACGCAAGATTATGGTGATGGCATAGCAACGAGAGGGGAGAGTGTTCGTCCACGTATCCTCGTAGACCGTAAGCGTAAGCGTTATGACAACGCGGTTGATGTAGTCGTACGTCTTCACGATCCGACCGATCCAAGCACCGAACGTACGGCACCTCCGAGTTCAGCACACGTTCAGCTCGATGATGATCCCTGGGCTCCGATCCAGCAAAGCTTCGGGGATGAGTTCCGTCAGCACGACGGCGTGGTGACGATGATGATGTTCTACCGGCGCAGGGCTTCGCCTAAACTCCGCGACGATATGACCGAGGTGGAATATGGTGGAGGGGGGCACCGCACACGGCTAAGGAACAATCCCTAGATCAACTTGTGTGTCCTGGGGTGCCCCCTGCCCCCGTATATAAAGGAGGGAGGGGGAGGCCGGCCGGCCCTTGTGGGCGCGCCAAGGAGGAGGAGTCCTCCTCCTAGTAGGAGTAGGACTCCCCCTTTCCTACTCCTACTAGGAGGGGAAAGGAAGGGGGAGAGAGGGGAAGGAAAGAGGGGGGCGCCGCCCCCCCTCCTAGTCCAATTCGGACCAGAGGGAGAGGGGGCGTGCGGCCCACCCTGGCCGCCCCTCTCTGTTTCCAGCAAGGCCCATGTGGCCCATTATCTCTCCCGGGGGGGTTCCGGTAACCCTCCGGCACTCCGGTTTTCTCCGAAAACGTCTGGAACACTTCCGGTGTCCGAATATAGTCGTCCAATATATCAATCTTTATGTCTCGACCATTTCGAGACTCCTCGTCATGTCCGTGATCACATCCGGGACTCCAAACAAACTTCGGTACATCAAAACTTATAAACTCATAACAAAACTGTCATCGTAACGTTAAGCGTGCGGACCCTACGGGTTCGAGAACTATGTAGACATGACCTAGAACCATTCTCGGTCAATAACCAATAGCAGGACCTAGATGCCCATATTGGTTCCTACATATTCTACGAATATCTTTATCGGTCAAACCGCATAACAACATACGTTGTTCCCTTTGTCATCGGTATGTTACTTGCCCGAGATTTGATCATCGGTATCCAATACCTAGTTCAATCTCGTTACCGGCAAGTCTCTTTACTCGTTCTGTAACACATCATCTTATAACTAACTCATTAGTTACAATGCTTGCAAGGCTTAGGTGATGAGTATTACCGAGAGGGCCCAGAGATACCTCTCCGACAATCGGAGTGACAAAACCTAATCTCGAATTATGCCAACCCAACATGTACCTTCGGAAACACCTGTAGAGCACCTTTATAATCACCCAGTTACGTTGTGATGTTTGGTAGCACACAAAGTGTTCTTCCGGTAAATGGGAGTTGCACAATCTCATAGTTGCAGGAACTTTGTATAAGTCATGAAGAAAGCAATAGCAATATACTAAACGATCAAGTGCTAGGCTAACGGAATGGGTCATGTAAATCACATCATTATCCTAATGATGTGATCCCATTAATCAAATGACAACACATGTCTATGGTTAGGAAACATAACCATCTTTGATTAATGAGCTAGTCAAGTAGAGGCATACTAGTGACTTTATGTTTGTCTATGTATTCACACATGTATCATGTTTCCGGTTAATACAATTCTAGCATGAATAATAAACATTTATCAAGATATGAGGAAATAAATAATAACTTTATTATTGCCTCTAGGGCAGATTTCCTTCAGGGAGTACATGTGAAACTACTGCAAACGAGGTGATCACCCTGGGAATAATGCTAGTACATTTTGTTTTGCATGTTCATCCAATGCCAGTGATATAGGAATTCGAACTAATCGAAATAAATTCATTCATACACGGTCGGATTTCATATAAACATGCCGGATTTCATTACATTTCATACATTCTTGAACTAAAAAGGGATGCGCTGGAGGTATAATTAATTAACCGAAGCTATGCACCTGTGTCCCGCTGAGCCGAACAGAAGCTTCAGTGACTTAACTACAGGTGTAGTTTCGTAACTGACATGTGGCCTGTTGGGCCCACGTGTCAGTCAGCCAACTGCACCAGCAGTTAAATAGAAGCAGCGTTCTTCTCAAGCGCAGCTCTCCGACTCCACGTCGCTGCCAAGAAGCTAACCGGCCATCAATGGTCAACCCACCTAGCTTGGCTTCAACCGGAGGGTAGCAACGGTGGCCTTACTTGGACCCGAGCGGTGGTGACCTACCGTGTTCTACTCTTCCTCGTTTTCTGTGTGGTGCGACCTCGTTGGCAGCGGGGCAGGGCCTCGGCGGAGTCGGCGATGTCCTCTGTCTCGTTGCCGGCAGGCGGCGCCTCGGCGGAGCGGTGGAAATCCTCCCCCATGTTGCCGGCAGGGTGGGACCTCGGCTGAGTCGGTGATGTCCTCTGCCTCGTTGTTGGCGGGGTGGGGCCTCGACGGAGCCGGCGGTGTCCTCTGCCTTGTTGTTGGCGCCGCGGGGCCTCGGCAGAGCAGGGCCTCGTCGACGCCAGCGGAGTGGGGACTCGTCGGAGCCGGCATTGTCCTCTGCCTCGTCCTTAGTCTCGCCAAACAGCACCTCGCCCGCTTCATCGCCCTCTTTGCTAGCCTCTTTGTAGGCGGCCACAGCCTCCGCCACCCACATGCGGTACCGCCAGCGCTCGAGGCGGCCCTTGCGGGCGGAGCGGTACGAGTCGAGCAGCGCCTCCTTCTCCGTCCGCTCCGCGGCGATCTGCTCCTCCGCCTGCAGGTGCTCCTGGAGGAGATGGTGGTTGTAGGCGGCGTCGGCCTGCGCCTCCCAGAACTGCTCCTCACACATCTACCTCACCGTGTCCATAGATTGGGCATGGGCCTCGCCGATGGTCATGGTGCAATGCACCGGCGAGGATGGCGCGGAGGAGGGGGTTGGTGCCGGATCATCAACTACCATGTTCTCCATTGGGACGTCGTCGTCCTCCGGCTGCCTGCCGGTCGGCAGCAATGGCTTCCATCTCGTTGTGGTCCATCGTCCGCCCGTCCCCAAGAGCGCTGGAGCGCGAGGAAGCCATGATGGGCAGTAGTGGTGCGGACAGGAGAAAGGGAACGGATGAGGATGACTGCGGCTATGGCCGGCGCAGCAGTTTATATAGCAATGGTGGGCGACGGAGGGACGGACGTGTGGAGCCGGAGTAGCCGCCTCGGCAACCACGTATTATTAATGTGGGCGGCAAATGGATAGACGGACGGCACTTGTGTCGTTTGAAGGTGGAGCAATCGCCTGCACCAGGAAGCAGGGCAGACGGCGCTGACTGTTTCGGGCGGAAAGCGCGCGCGGGCGAGGAGATGACTTTACTTGGAGAGGACGACAATGGGGACCCACCAGGGCCATAGCCTCACGTACGCAAGTGCCTCCTTATTATATATATATATATATATAACTATAATTTATTTTGCTTCCTACTGGTTCCTGACATCATGGTCCCACACTGTCGGGGATATACCCCGCGGTGTAAACCGGCCGAAAGTTAACCCGGCCGGACTTGGCGGTTTATTTGAGACCCCGCTGACGCTTGGCGGTTCACCGGTGACCCGTTTGGACCTGGCAGTTCACGACTCATTGGTAATCCGGCAGGCGGGTGCGAGGAGCGACAAGTCCTGGTGGCCAACGGGCGGTTCATGAAGGCCGGTTCATACTATGGTGGGCCGGTTTAAGAGGAAAGGCATAAGGAATATTTTTCTTACAAGGAGTTAAGACCTGGACTTGTATCCGGTTTGTATTAGAGATAGACTAGTCCTAATCCTAATAGGACTCCACATGTAACCCGCCCCTTCAACATATATAAGGAGGGGCAGGGCTCCCCAAGGAGGGACAAGCTACAAGCAAGAAGAAACAATCTTAGGGCTAGACACAAAGAGGAGAGCCGGTTTACGGCGACTCCCTCGTGATGATAATGAGACCTAGCCTCAAACAGCATGTAGGGTTTTTACCGGATGATGTTTCCCGGGGCCTGAAGCTGTCTAAATCCCTGTCTTGTGTTGCGTATCTTGATTCCGCTCAACCCCTCTCAAGCTACCAGATAGATGCGTTGGCCTCGCGACTAAGTCCTTACATTAGGACATCTGCCGTGACAAATCCACGACAGTTGGCGCCCACCGTGGGGCTTGCGCACGGTGGTGTTGAGTTCTTGGAGGGATCTTTCTAAGGATGGAGAAGTTCATAATTTTCAGATGAGAAGAGCAGGATTGCGTCTATGTGCACCGTCAAATGCGGCCAGGCAATCCGTCGTGGCCGTATCACTTTCCGTTGCATCGCCGCAAAAAGCCAAGTGCAAAGGAGGTTTCATCAGTACGGATCAAGATCATCAAAATACTGCTATTTCTGTCTGATTCGCCGAGTAGCTGCTGTCGCAAGCGGGAGTTGCCGAGACGATTGCCTGAAGCCGGATCGGTTTGTCTTTTGTCAAATCTGGTTGCTATATGCATGCAAGGAATCTTCCCGGAAGTTAACTCAAGAATTAAATAAAGGAAGAAGGTGCTACGCAGTGTTAGCACGTGAAGATCAGGGAAAAAAGTGACTCTGCATCCGGGCAGGTCATGGCAGGGACTCTCGGTCAAACCGCTACAGTACTTCTAGTACTTTGTCACGTGAAAGCCAACATCAATTATTTCCTTTTTTGGAAGAGGGCTAATACTACTTGAGTACTAGTACTAGATCAAGACGTGTTCTGTCTTTAATGACTACATCCATCCGAATCGGAAGGAGGCAAGTGCTACTACAGGATCATCCTCATGGTAAAAAAAATCAAAACAACCACGATCCGGAGTGGATGGGGTCGTGGGCGTGGATTCGTTTCACTGCCGCTGCGGCCATTGCAGCGCCTCGACCCGCCCAGTTGGCCTTGGCCGTCCACCCGCCGCTTCACCTCTTCGCGGGGCCGCCGCGCCGTTCCAAGCCGTCGGTGCGTTTTTTATCGTTGTTGTAACCACGGCCCGCGGACCTGCCTCCACAAGCCGCCGCAGCAACATTGTTCCGAGTCGCTGCACGTCCGTTGTGGGCTGCCTCTACTTCATCATCCACGGTTTCACCTCGGGCCGTTTTCACTGCTGTGGTGCACCGTTTCCGTCGTTGCCTTGGGCGAGCGATTAACTCGGTGTTTGTAAGACTCCATCTGTCATCCAGACGAACCAGGTGATATCAATCTATTTTTCTTAACACATTGTTTTTATCAAAGAACAATTACTCTGGCCTATATCTTTTTATACAGGACAAGTGCTCACTATAGAAGTGATGCCCTACTGCGGACGGCGCGCGCTAGCTGTTCTACACCAGCATCTGCGTATATCACACTGATAAATCGGAACACAAACCGCCGCCCCGTAGTCTGGTTTACAACACCGCGGCCGGACCATCCGTCTATTCGTCTGGCCGACTCGGCCGTGATTAATTTTAGCATCACTGTGGTGATGATCAATTCCATGGCGGATAATTTCTGGCCTAACACATCAGGTGATATCCATCTAAAATATATTTTATTAGTGCATATTATTTTTGTCAAAGAACAGTTTATCTTTGCCTTGGTCTGCAATATTATATGCAGGACAATTATTCATTATAAACGTGGTTTATACCATGGGTACGAAGCACGCGCTGGCAACGTCCTGCCCGGTGTTCGTCCGTACCACATTACACGGTGAATGGACGCGTGCAAGACGCCGCCCTTACGGCCCGGTTTACATTAGCTTGCCGGGACCGTGCCTGCGTTTGACTCGCCCGTCCGAACCGGTTTACAACACCGTGGCCGGTTCATCTGCCCAAGCCACCTCTAATACTGTGGATGTCTCTACCGTCCATTTATTACGGCCTGGTCTACATCAACATACCAGGCCGCACCTGTCTGCATGAGCAAGTCACAGCTTGGGTAGCCCGGTTTTCTTTCAAAATGGAGGCAAATTATCATATACTATCAACCACCGCCCGCACTGGATGGCTCAATGGGCAGGCGCACAAGTCGCCGCCACTACAGTTTGGTTAACTTCAAATCACCAGTTGGAAGGAACCATTGGCCGAGTCGCTGACACGTCTCATATGGGATCATTTATAACCCACCGCAGTCACCTCAACCTTCTGTGGATTCACATCGTGCTATCAACACCAATGATATACAAGTTATGCTGGTTTATATCACGTCAAACATGGAGAATCTCAAGCCAACTCCTCGAGTCACCTTTGAGACTCGGGGGCTACGATGACATAACTCAGCAAATCTTGCCAGTTTCAACAAAGTTAAAAACCCCAGGACGATGGAGGGAAAGATAACCCGGTCCCGGAGGCTACTGTTATATTGATGAAAATTTAAAGGAGGTCAGAAAATTTCCGGCTTAGAAAATATATAACAGTTACAAAATCCCGGCTCAATGAAGAAGTTCCGGGTCATCAGAAAGGATTCCGGTTTAAAATCCGGTTAAAGGGAAGTCAGTCTCACTGAAGCTTTCAAATATCCGGGTTACAATCCGGTTCAAGGGAAATATGTTCTCTCACAAAGCTCGGAAGCTCTCAAATCCGGTTTAAGAATTTCCGGTTCAAAAAGGAATTAACTTCTCGCAAGTTCGAGTTGAAAGGCCATCAGAAAATTTCCGGCTGAAAATGAAGATTCCGGTTTACAATCCGGTTCAAGGGAAAGATGTCTCCCACAAAGCTTTGAGGCTCTCAATATCCGGTTCCAAATTCCGGTTCAAGAAGGATTTATCTCTTGCAAAAAGTTAAAGGGTGCCAAAGAGGACCTGCTGCCATGATGCGCAGTTCAAACATGGGTATCATGCCTTATTGGCTTATCATATTATTGATCACTTGGGGGCTTGGTCATGTCTGAACCATAGTCACACCTCTTGATCAGCGCAATGCCACAATATCACTTGGGGGCTTGGTCGTGTCCGAACCAATGCAACACCTTTTGATAGGCGAAAGCCACCAGATCACTTGGGGACATGATCAAGTCTGAACCAGTCACACCTCTTGATCGGCCTAAGGCCATAGAGTCACTTGGGGGCTTGGTCGAACCCGAACCATTGCCACGCCACTTGATCGGCATAATGCCGCAGTTTCAGTTGGGGACCTGGCTGACTTGAACCATAGCTACACCTTATTGGGAGCTTGGTCGTGTCCGACCATGGTAACACCATCTGATCGGCGCAGTAAAGCCTCTTTTTGCAAACGGTTTTATTATTGCCTTTGCTTCCATATTTTTTCATAACTGTTATTTGATTTTTGTTGCGTTTTTTAAACCGACATTGTTAATCCGGTTCAAACTGTCAATTACAAATTGGCGGAACACGGTTAAATCCTAATCCGGAGACTATCTGCCCGGTTTGATTTTACGTTACCATCTTATTATGGAGTAAACCGGTGTTCATTAACCCGGCTTGACTCTCAATTACAAATTGTCAGTACATGATCAAATCATAATCCGGAGACTATCCGCCCGGTTTGGTTTGACGACGAGTCGCCAGTATTATATATGGTTAAACCGGTGTTTATCACAACCCGGTACGGTTTTATCATAAACCGGCACAATGTGAAAGGAGATATCATTACTCAAGATTGGGGTTATCACTCTTACTACAAAAAGTTGGTAAACCAATGATGTGATTCAACGTCACAGGTATGATATATTTCATTGATTATTCTTAAGTGCAGCCTTGGTTATAAACCTGGGTTATATGTTGGGCATTATGACCCGTCCGGTGGTAAGCCGCCAGGACACTTTAAACTTATTGTATGCAGAGACAGGTTGAATAAAGCATGATGATAAATTATCCAGTGTTTATTAAACCGTCCTGGCTTTAAGACGATAAGTCGCCAGTATATGATGAGCAATTATCCGGTGTTTGTTAACCCGGCCTGGCTTTGGACTATAAGTCGCCAGTACATATTTGGATTGCGCCATTGGAATCATGCACTTATAAATCATTGGGTTATATTATTCAAATAGCCAAACTTGGCTGAATTTTCATTATGATATTGAATGAATAAGGTTTTTCATACCAGATTATGTTATCTTTAATAGCCAACACGGCTAGATTTTTATTATGGTTATCAATGACCAATATTATAATTGAGGTTTTCAAAGTTGCTTTTAGCGCAATGGTTATCATATGATTAATGGATATGATTTATTCTACAATTGAAGGAATAGTCCCGAGTCGCTGCAGGCTTACGACCCGGCACTTGGGGGCTACATTATTCAAATTGAGATTACATCAAATATGCAAGTCTCATATCGCTGCAAGCATGCACGATGACACTTGGGGGCTAATGCAAAGTCATTTTTATTGGCCTTATTGAAGACCCGACTCATTACATCATAATGAGATGGCCCTTGGGGGCTACCAATTGCTCCTGTCGATAGTTGAAGGTACAAAGCTTTTTATTCATTATATTGAAGGGTCCACTGCTAAGTTGGTAAAAGCACAAGGCTCTTAACCTTGTGGACGTGGATTCAAGTCCCATGATGGGGGTTACATCATATGATGTTATTTTCATTGAAGCATATATTAAGTCCCAGCTCAATATTATCTTACTGAGCCGGCCCTTGGGGGCTACACATTATTGCTCAAATCTACATGATTATACCTACAAAGTCCCTGCTCATTATTGCATAATGACCCGGCTCTTGGGGGCTACACTGGTTGAAGTTTTTATGAGTATAAGACAATTACAAGTCCCAGGTTGCTGCAAGCATGACAACCCGGCACTTGGGGGCTACATAGTATGGAGTATTCAGTTTTTACTAGTCACTGGGATGAACAACATGGATTTCTTTAAAAGTGGCAGTATTTATATTGAAGCAAAGTCTTAAGCCACCACTTTGTTCTGCTTAAAGACTTGGGGGCTACAGGTATTATATTATTATCGAAGAAATATTTTCAAATTCTCTGATTGAGCAAACTAGGTTGAACCGGCGTCACCAATCATTATGACCCTGTGGCTGCAACCCGACAGTCTTTGGCAATGATAAAACTGGCAAGTTCTGCATTTTCAAACCGGTTGAATATCAGATGAGTATTTCAAGACCAATATTTCTTAAACCGGCGCTTTGGAAGCCGACTCAAGTGGATTATTCTTCACAATATTTTTTCTATAAGAAGCCAACATCAGCAATTTGGGTATGAAGCTGGTTATTGACCCGGATTTTCTAGAAGGAGGAAATGACAAAGGACTTAGGAACGATCAGGTGTCGGTCTACAAGAATTCTTAACCCGGAGCACAATTTGCCAAATTTGTTCTGGTGTTTATTTTGCAGCATAAGTTTACCATGGATAAATCCAAGCTAAACTTGGGGGCTAATGTCGGGGATATACCCCGCGGTGTAAATCGGCCGGAAGTTAACCCGGCCAGACTTGGAGGTTTATTTGAGACCCCGCTGACGCTTGGCGGTTCACCGGCGACCCGTTTGGACCTGGCGGTTCACGACTCATTGGTAATCCGGCAGGCGGGTGCGAGGAGCGACAAGACCTGGTGGCCCAACGGGCGGTTCATGAAGGCCGGTTCATACTATGGTGGGCCGGTTTAAGAGGAAAGGCATAAGGAATATTTGTCTTACAAGGAGTTAAGACCTGGACTTGTATCCGGTTTGTATTAGAGATAGACTAGTCCTAATCCTAATAGGACTCCACATGTAACCCGCCCCTTCAACATATATAAGGAGGGGCAGGGCTCCCCAAGGAGGGACAAGCTACAAGCAAGAAGAAACAATCTTAGGGCTAGACACAAAGAGGAGAGCCGGTTTACGGCGACTCCCTCGTGATGATAATGAGACCTAGCCTCAAACAGCATGTAGGGTTTTTACCGGATGATGTTTCCTGGGGCCTGAAGCTGTCTAAATCCCTGTCTTGTGTTGCGTCTCTCGATTCCGCTCAACCCCTCTCAAGCTACCAGATAGATGCGTTGGCCTCGCGACTAAGTCCTTACATTAGGACATCTGACGTGACAAATCCACGACACACACCATAGTCAATAAACGAGAGAATTGCACATGAAGCGGCCAACAGCTAGGACCAAGCAGCTCGAGCAGTATTTGTGTTTTTGAGGTGTGAGCACTGCAGAGTTTTTTTATGTTTAGGCCAGATATTAATTTTTCTCCTCTAAACAACAACAAAAACATCGCTGCAGGTATTAACTGGGCGGGCTGTGGCCTGTCTAGCCCAGGCCAGATATCCAGCCCAGATATTAATTTTTTTCAAGCTAAAAATGGCTAGTCCAGCTATACTTTTTTTAGGAATACCCAGGCAAGGTCAAGTTGGTATTCTCCGCCCCGCTGGGCTGCAAATCTTTTCTAGGAGGGATGCATTAGGCTTAACAAGAAAATGGCTTTAAGAAATAATAAATGAGATGTAATTATAAAAACTGGGCAGTAACTATAAAAAATGCACCAGACACGTAATTACTTTATAAAATATTATTTTTGGATATTGAAAATTTTAATTTCATTAATTGTTGCGAGCGCAATGTTTCGTTGGATTTTTACGTAATATAAATTTATATTGAAATTGTATTTAATCTGACTAGAAATTTTGGGATAAAAATATTTTGGATCCCATCAAAATGTGGGAAATTTTATTGAATTCTGTTTTGAACGGTTGGTTGAAATGGGCTGTACTTTTAACAAACTGTAAATGGGCTGTAGTAAATTCCATTAGAATTCAAAAATGGGCTGCACATTCTTACAAATCTGAAATGGGCTATAAGTTCTCTGCCACACACTTCTGGCCTTACTAAGTTGACGCGTCCCCTAAAAACAGAGTTGACGCGTATGCAAGGCTTTGTCAACTTATAGCCAACACACGGTTCTAGCAGCAGTGGTCGTTGGATGTCCATCCAACGGATGCCGTGCTTCTTCTTCAATCTCGGATATTCTAGCTTCACCCGCCCAAAAAATGATTCCTCCGCGTGACATCTGGGGCACCCCGTTTCGGAAGCTGACCTGTGGGCCTACTAAGTTGACGTACCAAGGGCTTTGTCAACTTAGTCAATATAAACGATTCTAGCTGCAGTGACCGTACGATGTCCATCCAACGGCCGTCGTGCTTCTTCAACCTCTGGTCTTCTTGCTCCAGCCGCCCAAAGCAGCCGGTCGTGCCGCCTACTCCTGCCTCCCGTGGCTGGCTGTGCTGCTGCGGAGGCCTCATCGCCCCCTACTACTCCCACCGCTGGTCAGGCCATCCCTCCACTCACCCACACCCCCTGTTATTCTGCGGCGACGGCAACGCAGCCGAACCAGTGAACCCTCGTACTCCTCTCCGTGTGTGCATCCACCGCCGCGTCTTCCCTGGCTCTGCGTCGTCCCCTTCCTAGGCCTCGCCGTCGTCCACCGCCATGGTGCTCTCGGTGCGGCGTGGTCAACGTGGTCAAGGAATGACTTCCATCGGACATGGACTGTACGTGGAGATGCTGACAGCTGGGTCCACGGTAGCCACAAGAAAGTGCCTCCTTATTACGCGCAAAATAATTATTCATCCACCTGACAGCGGGGACCCACCGGACGGGCCACCGTATTTCGCGAAAAAAATGATTCGCCCCCTGACGGCTGGGACCCACCAGCTACATCTTCGCACGCAAGGAAGTGCGTCCGAAAAAAAACGATTTTCCCCCTGACTGTTGGGACCCACCAGCTACATCTTCGCACGCAAGGAAGTGCGTCCGAAAAAAACGATTCGCCCCCCTGACTGCTGGGACCCACCGCTACACCTTCGCACGCAAGGAAGTGCGTCCGGGCAAAAAAACGATTCGCCCCCATGACTGCTGGGACCCAGCAGCTACACCTTCGCACGCAAGGAAGTGCGTCCGGGCAAAAAAACACAAAACGATTCGCCTCCCGACTGCTGGGACCCACCAGCTACATCTTTGCACACAAGGAATTGCATGACAGTCGGGACCCACCTTGTCGAAGCATACATAGCGTTGTCATTCTAGTCGCGCGTGTACGTACATATATACTAGTCGATGTAGAGGCGCGCACGTGTCGTAGTAGAGGTGCGCACGTAGCATGTACACGTACGTACAGCGGCCAAGGTGCAAGAAAGACAATACGGCCACGTATGTGTACATACGGGCGGGCTCTCGAACGCCTACTCGCGCATACGTACGGCCAGGGCTCGTGTACATGGCTGGGTCGGAACGGAGAAACATCGTCGTCGTCGTGTTCATGGGGAGGCAACGAAATGCGTCATGTTCATAGGGAGGCAACAGAATGTGTCGTGTTCATCGGGAGGCAACGGAACTCGTGGGAGCCAACCGGCTGGGTCAGAATGGAATGCGTGGTCGTGTTCATCGGGAGGGCTTGGACGGAACAGGCGATGGAAATGAGGCCTGGCGTACTGCGGAACGGAGGAAATGACCTTGTGTTCGACCAGCCACGTTTGAAACGGTATCCTGTTCATTGGGAGGGGTCTGGCGTACTGCAAAACGGAGGAAACGAACCTCCTACGGTCGAAATGGGGGTCCTGTTGATCGGGCGGGGTGTGGCGTACCGCAAAACGGACGAAACAGACTTGTGTTGGAGCGCTACGGTCGAAACGTGGGTCCTGTTGATCGGAAGGGGTGTGGCGTACCGCAAAACGGACGAAACAGACTTGTGTTGGAGCGCTACGGTCGAAACGGGGGTCCTGTTCATTGGGAGGGGTGTGGCGTACCGCAAAAGAGGACTCCACGAGATACTGTTCATCTCCACCGTCGACCTCCTCCAGCCTCCAAGGGCTACCGTCGACCTCCTCCAGCCTCCACGGGCTCCTGTTCATCCAGCCTCCGCGCGCTACTCCACCGACTACTGTTCAACCACCCCTTCACGGGCACCCCTCCACCGTCTAATGTTCATCCAGCCGTCCACACCATGGGGTCCTGTTCATCCAGAGGAAACGCCACCGCTCACTGTTCATCCCCCCCCCCGCAACGCTCACTGTTCATCCCAGAGGCAGCATCGATCGGCTTCAGTTAGCACCAGTAGCGAAGGAATCGCTCGATCGGGTTCAGTTAATAGCCATCGATCGATCGCTCGGGTTCAGTAACGCGTAGCCTGCAGTGCAACCACTCGGGTTCAGTTAGAGCCCAATGCCCTCACTCGGGTTCAGTTAAAGCCAACGTCCCACACACATGCGCGTACGTGTACGAGAGAAACGCGCATCGCTCGGCCCCCGACCTCCCACCATAACCGGAAACTCCCCTAATTTTCCTCGCCCTCGCTTCTACCATGGTTTTTTCCATCATGGACGGCCCAAAGAATGTCATGCAGCTGCGTCTCCGGCCCGCCCAGGACGAAAAGCCCATTTTCTGTCATGATATTTTGTCATAGAAGTAGGAGCCCACCACATCTATGATGATACCGAGTTTTGTCACAATTATCATCATAGAAGTGTCATATGTATGACAGAAAAAAATTTCGTTCGGCCCAAAATGTCACGGATGTGTCTTTTTTTTGTAGTGTATGTACAAGGAAATTTCTGATGATGCCCTAGAAACTCATAAGTTGGGCTCAGTGAAGTTTCTGTTGTCTGATCTGCCTACAATCAACACCATCCTGAGGCATACTCTTTTGCCTAAGTATGGAGATCACAGGATGATTAGAGGACATTCAATCAACTTGCTGCACATTTTTTATGTCCCTTAGAAGTTCAAGGTGATGAGTCTGATTGTAGAGACAATCAAGAGGACAGCTGCAGATAGAAGAGGTCTTGTGAGTATGCTCCACAAATTCAGGTGCTCATCAACTCAAAGATGGGCATAGGCACTTATTTGTTGGACAAGGAGCACTTACCTCTCAAGCCAGATTTTGAGGATAACACAATTCTGATGGATGAGAATGATCCTTCATCGGTGCAAGCACATGAGAAGAGAGCAGAGGCAAGGGCAGAGAAAGCTACAAAGATGCCAAGTGCAGAAGAGGCATCTCATGTGTTCTTGAAGAGCAAACAAGATCAACTTGGATTTCTGATCCAATCCACCTTGAGGATTGAGAAGGGCTTGGCCACCCTGACTCAGAATCAGGAGAGTTTGGAGAGAATCATTGAGCAAAAATTATATGATCTTGATGTAAAAGTAACCGAGATTCAGTCAATAGTTGAGCAGCTCCAGGAGGAAGCAGAGGATAAGAAGGGCAAGGCAACTACAGAATCCTTTCAGTATGTGCCAAGAGGTCAGAGGTCTGCTGTAGTGTTAGTTCTAGATACACGAGCTACTACATCTGCATCAGCAGCCACAGCTTCAATGCCACCTCCAGCAGCCACTCCAGCAACTCCAGCTACATCAACTGAAGCCTTTGTTCTTGGAGTCATCACTACCCTACCTCATGGAGACCAAGCCTGAGAGATGCATAGCACTATGCATATTTGAACTTTTTGGTAACTTGTTGCCAAAGGGGGAGAAATATGTATAGATCTTAGTCTTAGAGAGAGAGAGAGTGTGTGTGTGTTGCTTTTTGTCTCTCCTACACTTTATTTGGTTGAACTTTAATGTGTGTTTGCTTGATACATTATGTCCTTCTGTGAGATACTTGGATGATCATGTGGTTGATCATATGCTACTTTAATGTGTGCTTGAATGATATTATCCCTTATATCCCTATATGATCATTCACTTTGCTTGGTGATGAGTGCATGCTTTTAATTGTTATCATTTTGAGCGCTCCACCAAGATGTATGTGACATGGAAGAGTGACCCATGATCCTAACAAATTGTGCATTTGTAGTCCAAAGCAAATTTTAAATAATGCACAAATTTAGGGGGAGCTCTTGCTTATCACATACTTCTCAAAGGGACGATGTATTTCAATCTTATTATCATTTGTCGAAGCTTTGATCCATATGTTGTCATCAATTACCAAAAAGGGGGAGATTGAAAGTGCAACTATCCCTGGGTGGTTTTGGTAATGA
Source organism: Triticum aestivum (assembly GCF_018294505.1). Classification (NCBI taxonomy): domain Eukaryota; kingdom Viridiplantae; phylum Streptophyta; class Magnoliopsida; order Poales; family Poaceae; genus Triticum; species Triticum aestivum. The sequence continues at coordinate 63,315,895 of NC_057804.1, read as the reverse complement.
TTAACAACATATAGCTCATTGAACTCATGTTATTTCAAGATGAATATTTCAGGAAAGTTCAATGATTGGCATGGCATGGATTAGGAATGTGGACCCCTCAAAATGCTATGGACAAAGGATTGGCTCAAGCTCTAAAAGCTCAAGACTCTACATTTTACTTTTAGTGATCCAAGATCACATTGAGTCTATAGGAAAGTCAATACTATTAAAAGGGGATGAGGTGTTGCTTAATGGCTTGCTTTCTCAAAATGCTTAGTGATATGCTCCAAAAGCACTCAACCACTTTCTCATATCCATATATGTCCCAAACCAAAATTCAAACTCGGCCCCACCGATTTGATCCAACCGACGCCATCGAGTTCATTTGACATAGCCACTGCCAGAAACCCTAGTCACTTCGGTCTAACCGATAGGGATCTCGGTCTCACCGAGATGGGATTTCAAACTCCCTGTTTCCCTTCGTAACATTTTGGTCCAACCGAGATGAGCGATCGGTCCCACCGAGTTCGCAATGCAAACGTAACGTTTCGGTCCCACCGAGATGAGCGAATCGGTCCCACCGAGTTTGCCTGACCAACTCTCTGGTTTTCTTATTACCGAAGTCGGTCCAACCGAGTTTGTGTAATCGGTCCAACCGAGATTACATTATGCCCTAACCCTAACAAAATCAGTTCCACCGAGTTGACATGTCGGTCCCACCGAAATGCCTAACGGTCACATTATGAACTAAATCGGTCCGACCGAGTTTTCTCATTCATTCCCACCAAGTTTAGTAAATTGTGTGTAACGGTTAGATTTTGCGTGGAGGCTATATATACCCCTCCACCGTCTCCTCATTCGTGGGGGAAGCCATCAGTACGTGCCTACACTTCCAGCATTCATTTTCTGAGAGAGAACCACCTACTCATGTGTTGAGTCCAAGATATTCCAATCCAACCACATGAATCTTGATCTCTAGCCTTCCCCAAGTTGCTTTCCACTCAAATCATCTTTCCACCAAATCCAATCCTATGAGAGAGAGTTGAGTATTGGGGAGACTATCATTTGAAGCACAAGAGCAAGGAGTTCATCAACAACACACCATGTATTACCTTTTGGAGAGTGGTGTCTCCTAGATTGGTTAGGTGTCACTTGGGAGCCTCCGTCAAGATTGTGGAGTTGAACCAAGGAGTTTATAAGGGCAAGGAGATCGCCTACTTTGTGAAGATCTACCCTAGTGAGGCAAGTCCTTCATGGGCGATGCCCGTGGTGGGATAGATAAGGTTGCTTCTTCATGGACCCTTCATGGGTGGAGCCCTCCGTGGACTCGCGCAACTGTTACCCTTCGTGGTTTGAAGTCTCCATCAACGTGGATGTACGATAGCACCACCTATCGGAACCATGACAAAAATCTCCGTGTCAACATTGCGTTTGCTCCCTCCAAACTCCTCCCCTTACCTTGATATGCAATGATTTACATTCCGCTACTATACTCTTAGAATTGCATGTGTAGGTTGATTGCTTGACTTGTGCTAAGTTGCTAAAATCTGCCAAGAACTAAAATTGAGAAAAGGCTAGATTTTTATTTGGTCAAGTAGTCTAATCACCCCCCCTCTAGACATACTTTTGATCCTACAAGGCCGTATATCACACACACCTTCATCTGGCTAACTGCTTCTGTTGCATTCCCTAATAGAAAACAGTTCATTTGAGCGAATTGTACGTCGTATATCGCACACACCTTGATATGACTGCCCATTTCTGTTGTTCTGTCTCATCGCAAACAGTTCGTATGGATTAACCGTATGCCCTGCATCGCAGACGCAACTAAAATCTGAACCGTGTTTGATGTCTCCGCCATCGCAAGCGTTTTGCATCTTTTCTGATGATTTTTTACATCACCGTTTGGGATTAATGCATCGCACACAGTTTTGTTAAAGGGTCTCTGATCGTAGTGTCACGTTAGCAGCATCCTGCAGTAGTGATGGATCAAAATAAACCCGTGGAGGGCAACCAATCATACCTGAGGATGAATTCCATGGCATCGACATCAATGGCGTAGTTGGAGAATGTGGATAATGTGTGGGCCGAAGATGTTGAAACCTCCGTCTTGGTTGTTCATAGCATTTACTCTTCTCTTTTTTCACCTTTGTTGCACATCTTGCAATGGAAGCTTGCATATCATTTTTGTTTTGAGTGCCTCCTTTGGGAATCCATGCCATGTTCTTCTTTCTCAGCTCTTGTGCACTTAGCTTTTCTAATTCCTCCCTTTCCAATATGATAAGCCGAGTGGGCACCTCAGCTGTGATTTTGTTTCGACCAATGGCAATTCTTTTTTAGCCATGTGCACTCTCAAGTTCTTTTCTTCAGATTTGACATTTTGACTCTCAACAATTGATTGATTCATCTCATTGCCTTTACTAGCCAATGTCAACATCTCAATTGGCTCTTTTTCATTTGAAACCAAATCTGAACTAGCACACTTACAACCATCTTTTTTGACTCGATATTCTTGCTTGACCACCTCTATCTTCTTTCTTGAGCTCTGGACCGATTCTTTTTTTATTGAAACGGTCTTGAACATATGACTGTCCACTAAAGGTTGGTCTTCTTGGAGCTGCATAGTATTGGTGAGATGGTTTATAATAAGATGGAGAATGTGCCCTTGTATCATACCTGTCCCATGATGGATATGGATTTACATGAGCATGGCGAGGCATCCACGGCATTGTCATTGGCGGCCAAAAATAAGGATATGAATATGTTGCACTGAAACTCTCACTTTTGCAATACTGATCCTTAGGTTTGCACCTAGGGGGTGATCTTGACGCTTTTGAATTACTTGGTGATAAGCAATTTTCTCCTCACTTATATTCTGATATTTTTCTAATAGTTGCGCGAAAGTGACTTTTGGCTTCTTAGCTTTGTGCTTACCTCGCCCTTTGCTTGCATCGATCTTTGGATTTTCTTGTTTCCCCCAGTACTTGGCATCTTCATTGCAACTTTGATGGAATTTTTGCCCTCGAGAATATTTTATTGTGCTCTTGAACAACTTCCTTATTTGAAAGCTTGATCCCAATATTTGCAGTTTTTACCTTCTCATGTTTAAATGGATCAGTTTGAAGCAGCCGATGCAAAAACCGTTTGCCATCAGGACCAATCAGAATAGAATGGTCATCTCTTGGTGTCTCGACAAATTTCAATCGTCCTTTATGAATGGTCGATTTAACTATTTGACGAAACATATTGCAATCCTCAAAATTATGTTTGAACGAATGATGCAACCTACAATACATTCGTCCTTGAATTGATGGCTTGAGATGTTGATCAAGAATTCTCATGTAATTATTTTTCAGCAACAAATCAAATATTCGATCATTCATGCTTGAATTGAAGGTAAACTTTTTATTATCTAGGCGATCTTGTTGTGAGAACGACTTTGGAGTTAAGCAAACGAATGGTTCAGATTTTTCATTACCCCATTCGGCTATGCATTGTGTTTTGCACTCTATTTCCGATGTCTTTGAAAAGGAAATTATACTATCATTGGTTTTCTCAATAGAGTATAACCTTGGCTTTAAATTTCTGAAATCAAAGTAGTTAGAACATACATTTCTCAATTGAGACCATGCGTAAGCCAAGTATGAAGCAACCAAAGCTACCTAATTAGATATGAACTTTAAATAAAGCAATGAGAAAAACTTTGGCTGCAATAATAATTCATTATCGGTCTTTATAAATGGCACAATTGGTTGACCGATATGTTCTATAACAATTTTATTGCCAACATGTAAATTACCCTTCTTCATTGGTCTTTCAAAATTACTTATAATTTTTTTTCTTAAAGAAGCATCAACAATAAAGTTGCGACCAAATCAGAAGATATATAAATCACTTGCTAGACATACCTTTTCAAACACGTTGGAAAAGCATGATGGTTGTGTTACTTGAACGATATGGTGTTCCTCTTTTGAATAGCTCCCCAACACCTTGTCGTCCTCTTTTTCTAGAACAGATTCGGCATACGTAATATTTGATTCGGTCTTTTCAATAACCGAAATAACTTTGTTATCCGAATCACCACTTTTTTGATAATTCTATCCACACCCAATGCTTTCTCTTTTTGACATAATCTAGCTTGTATTGCAGTAGAATTAATAGGTTTTCCCTCTTTTATTAACTCATGTAGAACAACATTGCATTCGTCCCAAAAAGACATCAGATTTTTCTTAATGACCCAATTTGGATAGAATTGCCCCCCGACACTTTTAGACTCTTTCAGTAATGAGATGTCGTCGAAATTCTGTAATTGTGCAGGGAAAACATTGTATGCTACGATACTAGGTGAAGACACATGTGATCCTATGTGATCCTATAGAATTTTCACTTATTCGGCTATTAGCGTGATGGTGTGAAGCCGAATTATGAATACCTATAGTTGCATATAGTGCCAAAAAATTAGTAGCATGAGATGTAGCATATGACGACTAAGGATAATTGGTCGGATAACTAGTAGTAACATGGCCAATTCCCCTATCCACCAGCATGTTTTTATTAACATATTGCAAGTTAGTTGCCGATGAATAAAAATGTGAAAAACTTTGTTCCATACTATCGGAAGTTCCTGTGTGAGGTGTTTCAACTTGATTAACCAAACCCATCATATTGTTCATCGGCATATGGATTTGTGGGGTTGCCGATGCATGGGAGTTGGAATACATATGTTGCATGCTGCTAAAATTATATGAGGTAGAAGCATGAAGATTTTTGTTGCATCGGCTCTTGCACATAATTAGATGCATAATTGATAAAGCTAGGGCTAATCGATACATTATGCTCATTAGATGATCTAGCAAAAACATATGAATTATTTGCATCTACATATGTGAATTGGATATTCATATTACCTTTGTAGATTGCAAATCCTAGATGACGATCTCTTGGTAACTAAGGGCCAGTTCTTTTGGGTGGCTTAAAAGATAAGCCGCCTCTTCCCAGCTTTTCCCATAAGCCGTTTTTTATATTCATTAGGGCTTCTAAACTAATTATGGATAACTAATTCAGAAGTTTTGGAAAAATTTAGAGGCGGCTTATTTTATAAGCTGTGAAGAGGCAGCTTATTTTTTAAGCCGCTGAAAAGAACTGGCCCTAGAACGGGTTGGAGACCGTTCAAAGCTTCGTCTCCAATGGAGTCGTTAAAAATTGTGTTCGCACACAAACACGTCATCGTGTACCCTCGACGCCGGGGGTGATGCACCGCAGCTCACGTCGAAGGATACCCGGGCGGAAGCGCGGTACGCAAACAATCCGACGGGCGCTTTTGTAGACCCGAAAACCCACACATCCGGGAGGGACCCCGTCAGGGCACGCGGCAGCTATGGGCTGCCCTAGGTCGACCTGACCACCCCTAGAGCCTCGTGCATTCGCAGCCCTCCATTGTTGAAGAACGACGAAGAACAAGAAGAAAGATACAAGGATACATGATAGATGAACACGAAAAAGTAGTAGATGTATTTGTTCGGTTGTGTGTTGTTCAACCGGCCATCACCTCTCATCTATTTATGAGGCGGCTGGACTTTTCGTACAAGAAAAGAACTCCAAATCCCGCCCAAATCTTTTCAAAATTAACCGAACTCGGATTTAAGCAAGTCTGAGACATCAGTTTGGTTTTTGACTCTCACATGCCACAAACGACCTCGGATGAAGATGCGCGCAAAAGAAAATTTAACCGTTTCAACGATACGAAAAACTTTAGTGTTGAATGTTTTTCGATTTGAGGCCATCTTGAGGACTGAATCACTCGCGCGACCTATCAGACATCACCCACATGGGTGTCTGATGCCCCCGACCAAGTTTTACTCATGATAGGTCCGCAGTGCATTTGCTCCAATTTTTTGTATATGAACTCGGAATGAGATGATTTTTATATCAAAATCGATTGTTTCAACGAGGCGAAGACAATCCGTGTATAAACTTTTCTCATATGAGGCTGTCTCTGAGGCCTAATTGGCCGAACAGTACTTTGCATACAAAATTCTAGTATTTCGAGCATAACTTCACTCCTCGAGATGAGATCGGATGGCGATGACCAAAACTTCAAAGATTTTTGTGTCGATAATACGGAACTTTTACATGTAGATAACTTTTTCATTTGAGACCGTCTTAATTAAGTCCTGTCTGTGTCAAAATCTGATGTCAACACCACCATTGTACATGCCCTAACCCAAAGCGATAGTCTTTTTTGCCACGGATATAAAGTGAGGTTGTTGGCAAAAGAAACGGAGAAGTGCATACGAGTCCGTGTGCTGCATCCTATCATTTCTGGCTCGCCCCAGTTGCGTGATAGTTTACAGGAAACTGAGCAGAGGAGAGTACCAGCTGGAGAACCAAAAGTCCAAAACAAAAGGTTAAACAAAAGAGAATGGAACCAAAAGTGCAAAGCAGACAGGGCCGTGTGGATAAGACCGAGTGCCCTCACATGCCTCCACCACCTCACCGCGAGAGCAGAGGAGTGTCGCTTTAATTAGCGCTCGTCACCCCCACCATTGCCTCGCAGCATCACAAGTGTCCCTCCCCCATCTTCTTCCTCCCCGCAACTCGCTGCTCCTCCCAGAACCGAAGCTCAGTCCCGTGGCCACGCAGGTAAAGCGGCCTCTCCCTCTCCTTCCCCCTTCCTCCGGTCCAATCAAATCCATGCGATGGGTCGGTCCGTAGTACTAGCTGCCTAGTTCATGACCGATCTGTGGAGGTATTAGTTCTGAAAGAAATGCGTGTACAGTGCGTGCTGTCATCCTGAAGCGAGCAGAAGGGTCAGATGAGTGTGCTCCCGGTGTTCTTCCTCTAGGTTTCTCCACGATCTGTTGTTTTTCACGTCATTCTGCTAGCCGGCTGCTGTTCACCTTAGATTTAGCAGAAGAAACGCTGAAAGGGGGCGGAAAGCTGTCACCGGAAAGTACGTTTCTTCTCTTTTCTGTCAAGGAACTCAGCTGCTTGATTTCTTCTGTTTGTTTTTTGGTGCGCTTGATCTGTTTCCTTTCTTAGATTTCTTATAGTTTTGTCTGTCCAGATTAGCGAGTGTTTCAGTGTGCTGTTCCTGCGTATCAATTAGTTCGTAGTTGCACAAGTATAAAAATACAAGTTGTTTTGTTGTCCGTGATCCGGTCGTTCGTTCGGTTCTTGCACCGGGAGCGAGTCCATAGCGCCGAATCGAATACCTTGGGAGTGCATAGAGTTCAGTGTTCCGGGTGAAAGTCGTCAGTTGGATTCCCTCTTCGTTGGTGATTCCTTATTTCTTTGATTGTGACATGAATAAATGCTTCTAGTTTGCTAATCTCTGAAAACGTCCTGCCAGAGACATATAAAGATGTTGTGTTAACACATCACATCAAGTAGGGTGGGTGGACATATTGATAGTGGGTTCTCTAAAGTATACATAAGTCCAAATGAAATTGATTAGTGGGCAGGACATGCTACGTGGCTATGCCGACGTGCCGGGTTCAGTTCTAACAGATGATTCAACAAAAGAAAATTTGAGGACTAATTCGACCGATTTTTCTGTGCATAAATTACTTTTCTCCGGTATTTCCTACCTCTTTACTGGCTAGTGTACAAAATGATAGATAAGCTCGGCATCCTTTTCACTGCATCAGCCCACTAGGAAGTAGGAACTAGCTCTAATTTGATATGGTGTTTCCTGTAGGATGGAGATAGGTTTGTTTGTTTATGTGAAACAGTGAGAACAGCTACATTATTGGGCAAATGCTTCCACTTATCCACTCTTTCACATTTTTTTAATTCTGTGTGTTAGTCAACTGCCATCGTGTGGTTATGAGCTAGTCTCTTTGCTTTGTCTGACAGCATCCTTAGTTTTAGGCTTTAGCCAATCCCACATATTGAAGCCATGTAGTAATTGATCACCCTTCTCCCGTGCTGTAATTTTCTTACTATGTACTTTGGTTCTGACTCCAGTCCGAGAAGGCAAATTGCCTGATCCAAAAAACTTGTGTTACAGAGACAGACGTTGGGAAAAACTTGCTTTCAGCCTTGGTTCATGTTAGTGTAAACTTCGGCAGTTGAGTTACATGTCATTACTAAAGTCCCATCTTTTTCCCCATATGTACTTCACCTCCTTTTCACATTCTATTCAGTTAATGTTTCCCTACATCATGTGCTGCCTGTTTAATAGCTCATCTTCTTGAAATAATCAGCTTATGATATTATTTACTAATCTTTTTTCCGGATTGAATTTTTCGGTCGTATAGATATATTGTTTGATCTATATTATCCATAAAAAATACTGTACTTTAAAAAACTGTCTATAACATCTTCATTCTAACTAGGAAAATACTACTCTTTCTAATATCGAAGAAGTCACAAGTCAGTTGTCCCCTTGGTTAGAAATGAAGTAATTGTTTCTTTATGTATGATTTGACGCAGAACAAAATGCAGCGAGCAATTCAAGCTATCGGATCACATGGCAGTGTGCTCAAATCTGCTGTCCTGCAACACATCAGTGTTGTGAAGCCTGCTATGCTGCCTGCTGTGTTCCCGCGCTTCATGTCAGTATCACCTGCTCAAATAGAGGAGAGTGGATTTGAGAGCAGCACTGTTGCGGACATTTTGAAGTCCAAAGGGAAGAGTGCTGATGGATCATGGCTCTGGTGCACCACTGATGACAGTGTCTATGATGCTGTCAAATCGGTATGATTTCCCTACTAGTCCAGTGGTCATATTGCTCCATAAGTAGGAAATATTTATGGTTTTGAGTGACGAAAAGAGTCTCAACAGATGACACAGCACAATGTGGGAGCTTTGGTGGTTGTTAAACCCGGGGAAGATAAATCAATTGCTGGCATCGTCACAGAGAGAGGTAAACTGGTCTATAAACTCTCTGTGATGGAAACAGACCAAATCACGTGCTAAAGAGTAAAAGTTAGATACTATTGCTAACATCCATTGTTATGTGTTTATATGTGACATGCGTTTTCTTGGTTTATGTCCTTGCCTTCTTTATTCTACATCTCTACTCTTATAAAAAATAGAGTTGGTGATGATGGTGTGCCTGCCATCCTGCAATATAGGCCGTCCGATTTATATCTGACGGATAGGAAGGAAACTATGGCAATTTTGCAAAAAGATACCCACACCCCTCTCCATATTTGCAAAAAGGCCTTCCCTCGTTCATCCTTTTCTCTCACAAGATAAACAACTCATACAAATGCATCTTGATGGCATCTTGCTAGTTATAAAGAAAAAAACGAATAACATGAAGGACTCTGAGTAAAAGCTGTATAATAAAGGTGCAAATGCTTGATAAAAGATAACAACCCTTGTTTCTTACATGCATTATAATCTGTCAGTCAAGAATCTTAGGACTGGTGAATAAATCTTAACGCATCATGCATCAAGAACCTGCAGATAGGGTGCCACAAGCCTGTATGGCCCTATCAAGTGGAACATATACATGAAAGAACATTTGATGATCCTATTCTCATGTTGAAATTGCAGCCACCAAGTTACCATGAGTTCGCAACAAAAAGGAAATCATTAAGTATTTAGGGAGAGTTCAGGTGCAAAAAGGAAGTATATGCTTTGAACCATGTATTATTGTGCCATAAATAGTTGAACTCCGATCCTGGACCTACATCTAGCATAAACGCTTTGGACCATTGTGCCATTAAATACTTGAACTCTGATCCTGTACCATAATGGTTGAACTCTGATCCTGAACCTCCAGCTAGCATAAATAATTCGCTCTTTGAAGCCAGATGAACCTTTAACGGTCGCCAACTTTGAGCCTGCCACTCAAACACTCACAGTTGCAAAGATCTTGTTCATTGATCTTCAATCTCATCAAGTCATTGACCCCTTCGCCTATAATCTCCATAAATAGTACTCCCTCCGTTCGGAATTACTTGTCGTAGAAATGGATGTATCTAGACATTTTTTAGTTCTAGATACATCCATTTCCGCGACAAGTAATTCGGAACGGAGGAAGTATCAGCCAGCATCAATGCCAACTCTGACTACCACTCTGGCAAGATAGGAGTATATGAAGATGTGCCTGAAAATAAAACCAATACTACATAGTGATCAAAAGAACAGGACAGCAACCTGACCAGCTTTGTAAACCAAGATTTACCTATGTAACAAACATTATGTTACTTGTCTTTTCAGATTATCTCCGGAAAATCATAGTGCAGGGTCGATCCTCCAAGTCAACCAAAGTTGGAGATATCATGACCGAAGAGGTACCGCTCATACAATGTTCTCATTTTTTTTAGGGGATGTTCTGATTTTCTGTCTGCCCCGTACACCCTGAATAAAATTAGTACAAAAACTCTAGTCATAAGCATGTGAAGTGGAATGACAATTATGTGAACGCGCCGAGCTTCATTGACAAAGCATCATTTTGACAGAACAAGCTGATCACGGTGAAACCTGAAACCAGAGTCCTGAAAGCAATGCAGCTGATGACAGGTAACATAACCCCGCCTGATCGAGTTCATTTGTCATTGCACACCAGATGTTCTGTAAAGCACTGAACCCTAACCATGGCACGGCGTGCAGACAAGCGTATCAGGCACATCCCGGTGATCAGCGGCACCGAGATGATGGGGATGGTCTCCATCGGCGACGTGGTGCGCGCGGTGGTCAGCGAGCACAAGGAGGAGCTGAACCGGCTCAACGCCTACATCCAGGGTGGGTACTAGGACCCCGCCGTTTTGCAGGGCGTCCCTTTGAGTGAACTCTACAATAACGACCAGGGTGATGATGACGAAATAGGCCGTGTTTCTTCGCGGACAATGGCCGTTGAACTTGAATTTGCGTGTGTGATGTTTTCCTGCTTATTTAGTGTATATTTCTGTGGCGGCACTCGCCGCCGCGCGCTTGTTTCTGGAGCGTATAGGCCATCTCAGCGGATGGTGATAGACGCAGAATAAAGCTTGGGAGTGTCCCGGAAAGGATACTTGAGTTTCACCGTGCTAATGTTTTCTTATCCGTTGTTGTCGACAGTCATTCGTTTTTCAAAAAAGAATATATTAATATCGCGAAGATACCAATTAGACCCATGCTCTGCCCCTCCATGATGTTATAAAGACATAAATAAAAAGAAAGAAACGAGAAAGGTTGGCGAGGGTCTCGCCAACTGACTCTTATCAACAACAACATACCTCCTCTGTCCCAAAATACTTGTCGGAGAAGTTGCTTGTCGGAGAAGTTGATAAAAATGGATGTATGTAAAACTAAGATATGTCTAGATACATTCATTTCTCCAACGAGTATTTCCGGGTGAAGGGAGTACATACCACCACTGAATATAGCACGTAAAATAACTTACTACCCATGCTCTGCCCCCTTCATGATGTCATAAAGACATAAATAAAAGCAAAGAAAAGAGAAAGGTTGGCGAAGGTCTTGCCAACCGACTCTTCTCAACAACAACATACATACCATCACCGAATACAACACGTAAAAAAACTACCCATGCTACGCCCCTCCATGATGTCATAAAGACATAAATAAAAAGAAAGAAAAAAGAAAGGTTGGCGAAGGTCTCACCAACCGACTTTTCTCAACAACAACACACATACCACCACCGAGTACAACACGTAAAAAAACTAGTACAACACGTAAAAGAACATAAAAGGTCTCCAAAAAGCAACGCATCTAAGAATGAAATGATACACAAACGCTGTCGTTGCCAACCAAAATCTTAGGTTTTCACCATGAAGAAAGTCCAGGAAATGATGAACAAGCGCTGCCGTTGCTGTTGGGGATACACATAATAGGTAGGCCCACGAAGGGTCGAAATATCATAAAGCATGGGGTCCAGATAAATTTCATACTATCCACTCGGACAAGCAGCATACTATCCACTTGACCAAGCATCATACCATCCACTCGACCAAGTAGCATACCATCCACTCGGATGACAGTTCGCCACTCGACCGTACGACTCACTCGAGTATACGCCGGCATCATTCTTATAGTGAAGGCTTGATAGTGGGCTGGCATTATGGCTTTCATGCCCCACTTTGTAACATAGGAGGTGAGGGGGTGGCGCACTCTATATAAGCCACCCCCCACCACTAGAATAGGGGGGCTCTTTTCTTCCACCTCTCTCTGTCTAGTCTCAGGACTCAGCTCAGGCATGGAGATTCATTCTCCGCTCTCGCATACATTGTAATCTCGGGATACATACCCAGATAAAGCAAAGCCTCTCCGGAGCACGAGACGTAGGGTTGTTATCTCCACCGTGAGAGGCCCGAACTCGCTAAAACCATCGTGTTACCCATTTGCATCTCGATAGATCATGCTCCTTTATCCTACACCTCTCTTATTGTCGGAATCGTTCCCATGACAGTTGGCACCTACCCTGGGGCATGGCGTCTATCGAGCCATGATGCTGATGGTTTCTTCATTCATCTATGTTTAATTTTATGTTCACGCTAATCATATTGTTCATCTTCGCAGTAAGTAATTGAAGCATCTCAAAGGAAGGGGAGAAGATACATCTTCACCTGACGCTGCAGGCGTGCATGATCGTTCACAAACGGATCAATTAGGAGATTTCTTTCTATGCTATCCTCTTATGATCTAAGAGCATCTCCAACAGCCACGCTAAACAAGCGATGCGCCGCAAATTTGGCCATTTTAGCGCGCGCGCAACCCGGCGGGTGGCTCCAGCGGGCGCAAAATAACTGCGCGCGCGGTATAAGGAGTTGGGCGCGCGGTCGGATTCGCTATCTCGCATGGTGTATTTGGGGCGCCCGCTTCCGCGCGCGGCACACTCGAGCGCTCGCGCCGCACTCTCTCCTCTCCACCTCCTATGCCCCGCGCGCGCCGGTGCCGGCGAATTGCACCCATGGACGCACGCGCCGGCACCCCGCTCACCCCATCCTACAGCCGCGACCCCTCCCCCGCCGTCGCCGCCGCCGGAAACCCTAGCGCGGGGAGCATTGGCCTCGCCACCGCCGGAGCTCCGCCGAGCATCGGCCTCGCGCGCAGCCTCTTCTTGCCGCCGCGGATGACCACGGCGACGGGTGGCGTCGCGCCGGCTCCGTCCCATGCCGCCGCCGCCCCCTCGAAGCTCCCCAATGCGGTGCGACCGAAGAAGGGCAAGACAACCGCGAAGAAGAACAAGGCGGCGACGGCTCCGGTAGCTCGAAGGCGAGGGGAAAGAAGCTTGCGGGGCGTTTGACGGGCGTGGCGGCTACCGAAGCACCGGCGAGCTCACTCGTTGAGCTGGCCGCCGACGCGCACAACGTGTTTAACAAAATGCCCCCAAGGTAGAAATTTTTTCCAACTTTTCTTTTCTTGTTATTTTTTCAATGCATTCATATAGATAGCTTATTTGTGTTGGGGAACGTTGCAGAAAATAAAAATTTTCTACGCTTCACCAAGATCAATCTATGGAGTCATCTAGCAACGAGAGAGAGGAGTGCATCTACATACCCTTGTAGATCGCGAGCGGAAACGTTCAAGAGAACGGGGTTGAGGGAGTCGTACTCGTCGTGATCCAAATCACCAAAAATCCTAGTGCTGAACGGACAGCACCTCCGCGTTCAACACACGTACGGTTGGGAAGACGTCTCCTCCTTCTTGATCCAGCAAGGGGGAAAGAGAGGTTGATGGAGATCCAGCAGCACAACAGCGTGGTGGTGGAAGCAGCGGCGATCTCGGCAGGGCTTCGCCAAGCTCAGCGAGACGGAGAGGTGGTACGGTGGGAGAGGGAGGCGCAGGGACTAGGGTGCGGCTGCCCTCCCTTCCCCTCTTTATATAGGGGTCCTAGGGGGTGCGCCGGCCCCTAGAGATCCCATCTCCAAGGGGGGGCGGCCTAGGGGGGGGACTGTTGGGTTTCGTAGTAATTTCAAAAAATTTCCTACGCACACGCAAGATCATGGTGATGTATAGCAACGAGAGGGGAGAGTATTGTCTACATACCCTTGTAGACCGTAAGCGGAAGCGTTAGCACAACGCGGTTGATGTAGTCGTACGTCTTCACGGCCCGACCGATCAAGCACCGAAACTACGGCACCTCCGAGTTCTAGCACACGTTCAGCTCGATGACGTCCCTCGAACTCCGATCCAGCCGAGTGTCGAGGGAGAGTTCCGTCAGCACGACGGCGTGGTGACGATCTTGATGTTCTACCGTCGCAGGGCTTCGCCTAAGCACCGCTACGATATTATCGAGGTGGACTATGGTGGAGGGGGGCACCGCACACGGCTAAGAGATCCAAGGGATCAATTGTTGTGTCTTTGGTGCTAGCCCTGCCCCTCTATTTATATGTTGAGCCCCGGGGTCGAAACTTGGAGCAAAAGCCTCCTCAAAGTCGGTTTTTCCCGAAAGGCAAGAGTCCCACTCGGACTCCAGGACCAAACGCCACAATCCTTGGCGTCTGGCCCAGACGCCATGGGCCTCGGCGTCTGGCCCAGGGCCAGATGCCAGGGTCTCCGGCGTTTGGCCCCCTGGCCTCCGCAAAACTCCTTTTTGCACCGATCTAAAGCCTCATGGGCTTGACCCCTTGGCCTAACCATATCATCCAATATATGAATCTTTACGTCTCGACCATTTCGAGACTCCTTGTCATGTCCCCGATCTCATCCGGGACTCCGAACTCCTTCGGTTCATCAAAACATGTAAACTCATAATATAACTGTCATCGTAACCTTAAGCGTGCGGACCCTACGGGTTCGAGAACAATGTAGACATGACCGAGACACGTCTCCGGTCAATAACCAATAGCGGGACCTGGATGCCCATATTGGCTCCTACATATTCTACGAAGATCTTTATCGGTCAGACCGCATAACAACATACGTTGTTCCCTTTGTCATCGGTATGTTACTTGCCCGAGATTCGATCGTCGGTATCCAATACCTAGTTCAATCTCGTTACTGGCAAGTCTCTTTACTCGTTCCGTAATACATCATCTCACAACTAACATATTAGTTGTAATGTTTGCAAGGCTTATGTGATGTGTATTACCGAGAGGGCCCAGAGATACCTCTCCGACAATCGGAGTGACAAATCCTAATCTCGAAATACGCCAACCCAACATCGACCATTGGAGACACCTGTAGTACTCCTTTATAATCACCCAGTTACGTTGTGACGTTTGGTAGTACCCAAAGTGTTCCTCCGGTAAACGGGAGCTGCATAATCTCATAGTCATAGGAACATGTATAAGTCATGAAGAAAGCAATAGCAACATACTAAACGATCGGGTGCTAAGCTAATGGAATGGGTCATGTCAATCAGATCATTCTACTAATGATGTGACCTCGTTAATCAAATAACAACTCATTGTTCATGGTTAGGAAACATAACCATCTTTGATTAACGAGCTAGTCAAGTAGAGGCATACTAGTGACACTTTGTTTGTCTATATATTCACACATGTATTATGTTTCCGGTAAATACAATTCTAGCATGAATAATAAACATTTATCATGATTATAAGGAAATAAATAATAACTTTATTATTGCCTCTAGGGCATATTTCCTTCAGTCTCCCACTTGCACTAGAGTCAATAATCTAGTTCACATCGTCATGTGATTTAACACCAATATTCATATCTGTATATGATTAACACCCATAGTTCACATCATCATGTGACCAACACCCAAAGGGTTTACTAGAGTCAATAATCTAGTTCACATCGCTATGTGATTAACACAAAGAGTACTAAGGTGTGATCATGTTTTGCTCGTGAGAGAAGCTTAGTCAACGGGTCTGTCACATTCAGAGCCGTATGTATTTTGCAAATATTCTATGTCTACAATGCTCTGTACGGAGCTACTCTAGCTAATCGCTCCCACTTTCAATATGTATCCAGATTGAGACTTAGAGTCATCTGGATCAGTGTAAAAGTTTGCACTGATGTAACTTTTACAACAAACTCTTTTATCACCTCCATAATCGAGAAACATCTCCTTAGTCCTTACTAAGGATATTCTTGACCAATGTCCAGTGATCTACTCCTAGATCACTATTGTACTCCCTTGCCAAATACAGAGCAAGGTATACAATAGGTCTGGTACAAAGCATAGCATACTTTATAGAACCTATGACTGAGGCATAGGGAATGACTTTTCATTCTCTTTCTATTTTCTGCTGTGGTCGGGATTTGAGTCTTACTCAATTTCATACCTTTGCAACACAGGCAAGAACTCTTTCTTTAACTGTTCCATTTTGAACTATTTCAAAAATCTTGCCAAGGTATGTACTCATTGAAAATCTTATCAAGTGTCTTGATCTATCTCAATAGATCTTGATGCTCAATATATAAGTAGCCTTTTACTGAGGTCTTTTTTTTAAAGAACTCCTTTAAAACACTCATTTATGCTTTGCAGAAAAATTCTACATCATTTCTGATCAACAATATGTCACTCACATATACTAATCAGAAAGGCTGTAGTGCTCCCACTCACTTTATTGTAAATACAGGCTTCATCGTAAGTCCATATAAAACTATATGCTTTGATCAACTTATCAAAGCGTATATTCCAACTCCGAGATGCTTGCACCAGTCCATAGATGGATCGCTGGAGCTTGCACATTTTGTTAGCACCTTTAGGATTGACAAAACCTTCTGGTTGCATCATATACAACTCTTCTTTAATAAATCCATTAAGGAATGCAGTTTTGACATCCATTTGCCAGATTTCATAAAATGTGGCAATTGCTAACATGATTCAGATAGACTTAAGCATCGATACGAGTGAGAAAACCTCATCGTATTCAACACCTTGAACTTGTTGAAAAACTTTTGCAACAAGTCGAGCTTGGTAGATAGTAACACTACTATCAGTGTCTGTCTTCCTCTTGAAGATCCATTTATTTAACATGGCTTTGCTGATCATCGAGCAAGTCAATCAAAGTCCATACTTTGTTGTCATACATGGATCATATCTCAGATTTTATGGCCTCAAGCCATCTCGCGGAATCTGGGCTCATCATCGCTTCCTCATAGTTCGTAGGTTCATCATGGTCTAGTAACATGACTTCCAGAACATGATTACTACACCACTCTGGTGCAGATCTTACTCTGGAAGACCTACGAGGTTCTGTAGTAACTTGATCTGAAGTTTTATGATCAATATCATTAGCTTCCTCACTAATTGGTGTATTTGTCACAGGAACTGATTTCTGTGATGAACTACTTTCCAATAAGGGAGCAGGTACAGTTACCTCATCAAGTTCTACTTTCCTCCCACTCACTTCTTTCGAGAGAAACTCCTTCTCCAGAAAGGATCCATTTTTAGCAACGAATATCTTGCCTCCGGATCTGTGATAGAAGGTGTACCCAACAATTTCCTTTGGGTATTCTATGAAAACGCACTTCTCCGATTT
Source organism: Triticum aestivum (assembly GCF_018294505.1). Classification (NCBI taxonomy): domain Eukaryota; kingdom Viridiplantae; phylum Streptophyta; class Magnoliopsida; order Poales; family Poaceae; genus Triticum; species Triticum aestivum. The sequence continues at coordinate 63,298,556 of NC_057804.1, read as the reverse complement.
GGGTTCGAGCTTATCAGGATGAAACTTTTTCACATAAGCATCGCAGCCCCAAACTTTAAGAAACGACAACTTGGGTTTCTTGCTAAACCACAGTTCATATAGTGTCGTCTCAACGGATTTAGATGGTGCCCTTTTAACGTGAATGCAGCTGTCTCTAATGCATAACCTCAAAACGAAAATGGTAAATCAATAAGAGACATCATAGATCGCACCATATCCAATAAAGTGCGGTTACGACGTTCGGACACACCATAACATTGTGGTGTTCCAGGTGGCGTGAGCTATGAAACTATTCCGCATTGTTTTAATTGAAGACCAAACTCGTAACACAAATATTCGTCTCCGTGATTAGATCGCAGAAACTTTATTTTTCTTGTTACGATGATTTTTCCACTTCACTCTGAAATTCTTTGAACCTTTCAATTATTTCAGACTTATGTTTCATCAAGTAGATATCCCCATATCTGCTCAAATCATCTTGTGAAGGTCAGAAAATAATGATACCTGCTGTAAGCCTTTCATCGGACCACATACATCGGTATGTATGATTTCCAACAAATCTGTTGCTTGCTTCATTGTTCCGGAGAACGGCATTTTAGTCATCTTGCCCATAAGGCATGGTTCGCAAGCATCAAGTGATTCATAATCAAGTGATTCCAAAATCCCATCAGCATGGAGTTTCTTCATGCGCTTTACACCAATATGACCTAAACGGCAGTGCCATAAATAAGTTGCACTATCATCATTAACTTTACATCTTTTGGTTTCAATATTATGAATATGTGTATCACTAAGATCGAGATCCAATGAACTATTTTCATTGGGTGTGTAACCATATAAAGTTTTATTCATGTAAACAGAACAACAATTTATTCTTTTACTTAAATGAATAACCGTATTACAATAAACATGATCAAATCATATTCATGCTCAACGCAAACACCAAATAACACTTATTTAGTTTCAACACTAATCCCGAAATTATAGGGAGTGTGCGATGATGATCATATCAATCTTGGAACCACTTCCAACACACATCGTCACTTCACCCTTAACTAGTCTCTGTTTATTCTGCAACTCCCGTTTCGAGTTACTAATCTTAGCAACTGAACTAGTATCAAATACTTAGGGTTTGCTATAAACACTAGTAAAGTACACATCAATAACATGTATATCAAATATACTTATGTTCACTTTGCCATCCTTCTTATCCGCCAATCACTTGGGGTGATTCCATTTCCGGTGACCAGTCCCTTTGCAGTAGAAGCACTTAGTCTCAGGCTTAGGACCAGACTTGGGCTTCTTTACTTGAGCAGCAACTTGCTTGCCGTTCTTCTTGAAGTTCCCCTTCTTCCCTTTGCCCTTTTCTTGAAACTAGTGGTCTTATCAACCATCAACACTTGATGTTTTTCTTGATTTCTACCTTCATTGATTTCATCATCACGAAGAGCTTGGGAGTTGTTTCCGTTATCCCTTGCATATTATAGTTCATCACGAAGTTCTACTAACTTGGTGATGGTGACTAGAGAATTCTGTCAATCACTATCTTATCTGGAAGATTAACTCCCACTTGATTCAAGCGATTGTAGTACCCAGACAATCTGAGCACATGCTCACTAGTTGAGCGATTCTCCTCCATCTTTTAGCTATAGAACTTGTTGGAGACTTCATATCTCACAACTCGGGTATTTGCTTGAAATATTAACTTCAACTCCTGGAACATTTCATATGGTCCATGACGTTCAAAACGTCTTTGAAGTCCCGATTCTAAGCCGTTAAGCATGGTGCACTTAAACTATCAAGTAGTCATCATATTGAGCTAGCTAAACATTCATAATGTTTGCATCTGCTCCTGCAATAGGTCTGTCACCTAGCGGTGCATCAAGGACATAATTCTTCTGTGCAGCAATGAGGATAATCCTCAGATCACGGATCCAATCCGCATCATTGCTACTAACATCTTTCAACACAATTTTCTCTAGGAACATATCAAAATAAACACAGGGAAGCAACAACGCGAGCTATTGATCTATAATTTGCAAAATACTACCAGGACTAAGTTCATGATAAATTTAAGTTCAATTAATCATATTACTTAAGAACTCCCACTTAGACAGACATCCCTCTAATCCTCTAAGTGATCACGTGATCCAAATCAACTAAACCATGTCCGATCATCACGTGAGATGGAGTAGTTTCAATGGTGAACATCACTATGTTGATCATATCTACTATATGATTCACGCTCGACCTTTCGGTCTCCGTGTTCCAAGGCCATATCTGCATATGCTAGGCTCGTCAAGTTTAACCTGAGTATTCTGCGTGCGCAACTATTTTGCACCCGTTGTATTTGAACGTAGAGCCTATCACACCCGATCATCACGTGGTGTCTCAGCACGAAGAACTTTCGCAACGGTGCATACTCAGGGAGAACACTTCTTGATAATTTAGTGAGAGATCATCTTATAATGCTACCGTCAATCAAAGCAAGATAAGATGCATAAAAAGATAAACATCACATGCAATCAATATAAGTGATATGATATGGCCATCATCATCTTGTGCTTGTGATCTCCATCTCCAAAGCACCGTCATGATCACCATCGTCACCGGCGCGACACCTTGATCTCCATCGTAGCATCGTTGTCGTCTCGCCAATCTTCTCGCCAATCTTATGCTTCCACGATTATCACTACCGTTTAGTAATAAAGTAAAGCATTACATCGCGATTGCATTGCATACAATAAAGCGACAACCATATGGCTCCTGCCAGTTGCCGATAACTTGGTTACAAAACATGATCATCTCATACAATAAAATTCAGCATCATGCCTTGACGATATCACATCACAACATGCCCTGCAAAAACAAGTTAGACGTCCTCTACTTTGTTGTTGCATGTTTTACGTGGCTGCTACGGGGTTAAGTAAGAACCAATCTCACCTACGCATCAAAACCACAACGATAGTTTGTCAAATAGACTCCGTTTTAACCTTCGCAAGGACCGGGCGTAGCCACACTCGGTTCAACTAAAGTTGGAGAGACAGATGCCCGCAAGCCATCTATGTGCAAAGCACGTCGAGGGAACCGGTCTCGCGTAAGCGTACGCGTAAGGTTGGTCCGGGTCGTCTCGTCCAACAATACCGCCGAACCAAAGTATGACATGCTGGTAGGCAGTATGACTTGTATCGTCCACAACTCACTTGTGTTCTACTCGTGCATATAACATCAACATAAATAACCTAGGCTCGGATGCCACTGTTGGGTTTCGTAGTAATTTCAAAAAAATTCCTACGCACACGCAAGATCATGGTGATGTATAGCAACGAGAGGGGAGAGTATTGTTTACATACCCTTGTAGACCGTAAGCGGAAGCGTTAGCACAACGCGGTTGATGTAGTCGTACGTCTTCACGGCCCGACCGATCAAGCACCGAAACTACGGCACCTCCGAGTTCTAGCACATGTTCAGCTCGATGACGTCCCTCGAACTCCGATCCAGCCGAGTGTCGAGGGAGAGTTCCGTCAGCACGACGGCGTGGTGACGATCTTGATGTTCTACCGTCGCAGGGCTTCGCCTAAGCACCGCTACGATATTATCGAGGTGGACTATGGTGGAGGGGGGCACCGCACACGGCTAAGAGATCCAAGGGATCAATTGTTGTGTCTTTGGTGCTAGCCCTGCCCCTCTATTTATATGTTGAGCCCCGGGGTCGAAACTTGGAGCAAAAGCCTCCTCAAAGTCGGTTTTTCCCGAAAGGCAAGAGTCCCACTCGGACTCCAGGACCAAACGCCACAATCCTTGGCGTCTGGCCCAGACGCCATGGGCCTCGGCGTCTGGCCCAGGGCCAGACGCCAGGGTCTCCGGCGTTTGGCCCGCTGGCCTCCGCAAAACTCCTTTTGCACCGACCTAAAGCCTCATGGGCTTGACCCCTTGGCCTAACCATATCATCCAATATATGAATCTTTACGTCTCGACCATTTCGAGACTCCTCGTCATGTCCCCGATCTCATCCGGGACTCCGAACTCCTTCAGTACATCAAAACATGTAAACTCATAATATAACTGTCATCGTAACCTTAAGCGTGCGGACCCTACGGGTTCGAGAACAATGTAGACATGACCGAGACACGTCTCCGGTCAATAACCAATAGCGGGACCTGGATGCCCATATTGGCTCCTACATATTCTACGAAGATCTTTATCGGTCAGACCGCATAACAACATACGTTGTTCCCTTTGTCATCGGTATGTTACTTGCCCGAGATTCGATCGTCGGTATCCAATACCTAGTTCAATCTCGTTACCGGCAAGTCTCTTTACTCGTTCCGTAATACATCATCTCACAACTAACATATTAGTTGTAATGCTTGCAAGGCTTATGTGATGTGTATTACCGAGAGGGCCCAGAGATACCTCTCCGACAATCGGAGTGACAAATCCTAATCTCGAAATACGCCAACCCAACATCGACCATTGGAGACACCTGTAGTGCTCCTTTATAATCACCCAGTTACGTTGTGACGTTTGGTAGTACCCAAAGTGTTCCTCCGGTAAACGGGAGTTGCATAATCTCATAGTCATAGGAACATGTATAAGTCATGAAGAAAGCAATAGCAACATACTAAACGATCGGGTGCTAAGCTAATGGAATGGGTCATGTCAATCAGATCATTCTACTAATGATGTGACCTCGTTAATCAAATAACAACTCATTGTTCATGGTTAGGAAACATAACCATCTTTGATTAACGAGCTAGTCAAGTAGAGGCATACTAGTGACACTTTTGTTTGTCTATGTATTCACACATGTATTATGTTTCCGGTAAATACAATTCTAGCATGAATAATAAACATTTATCATGATTATGAGGAAATAAATAATAACTTTATTATTGCCTCTAGGGCATATTTCCTTCACAAACATAGGCTTCCAATATATCAATCTTTACGTCTCGACCATTTCGAGACTCCTCGTCATGTCCGTGATCACATCTGGGACTCCGAACAACCTTCGGTACATCAAAATGCATAAACTCATAATGTAACTGTCATCGTAACCTTAAGCGTGCGGACCCTACGGGTTCGAGAACAATGTAGACATGACCGAGACATGTCTCTGGTCAATAACCAATAGCGGGACCTGGATGCCCATATTGGCTCCTACATATTCTACGAAGATCTTTATCGGTCAGACCGCATAACAACATACGTTGTTCCCTTTGTCATCGGTATGTTACTTGCCCGAGATTCGATCGTCGGTATCCAATACCTAGTTCAATCTCGTTACCGGCAAGTCTCTTTACTCGTTCCGTAATACATCATCTCACAACTAACATATTAGTTGTAATGCTTGCAATGCTTATGTGATGTGTATTACCGAGAGGGCCCAGAGATACCTCTCCGACAATCGGAGTGACAAATCCTAATCTCGAAATACGCCAACCCAACATCGACCATTGGAGACACCTGTAGTACTCCTTTATAATCACCCAGTTACGTTGTGACGTTTGGTAGTACCCAAAGTGTTCCTCCGGTAAACGGGAGTTGCATAATCTCATAGTCATAGGAACATGTATAAGTCATGAAGAAAGCAATAGCAACATACTAAACGATCGGGTGCTAAGCTAATGGAATGGGTCATGTCAATCAGATCATTCTACTAATGATGTGACCTCGTTAATCAAATAACAACTCATTGTTCATGGTTAGGAAACATAACCATCTTTGATTAACGAGCTAGTCAAGTAGAGGCATACTAGTGACACTTTGTTTGTCTATATATTCACACATGTATTATGTTTCCGGTAAATACAATTCTAGCATGAATAATAAACATTTATCATGATTATAAGGAAATAAATAATAACTTTATTATTGCCTCTAGGGCATATTTCCTTCAGGGACTTGCCCCCCAAGTCAAGTGGGGCGCCCCCCCACCCCTAGGGTTTCCAACCCTAGGCGCAGGGGAGGCCCAGGGGGGCGCACCAGCCCACCAGGGGCTGGTTCCCTCCCCTCTTCAGCCCATGTGGCCCTCCGGGATAGGTGGCCCCACCCGGTGGACCCCCGAGACCCTTCCGGTGGTCCCGGTACGATACCGGTGAACCCCAAAACTTTCTCGGTGGCAGAAACTGGACTTCCTATATACAATTCTTCACCTCCGGACCATTCTGGAACTCCTCGTGATGTCCGGGATCTCATCCGGGACTCCAACAACTTTCGGGTTGCCGCATACTAATAGCTCTACAACCCTAGCATCACCGAACCTTAAGTGTGTAGACCCTACGGGTTCGGGAATCACATAGACATGACCGATACAGCTCTTCGGCCAATAACCAACAGCGGGATCTGGATACCCATGTTGGCTCCCACATATTCCACGATGATCTCATCGGATGAACCACGATGTCGAGGATTCAAGCAATCTCGTATACAATTCCCTTTGTCAATCGGTACGTTACTTGCCCGAGATTCGGTCGTCGGTATCCCAATACCTCGTTCAATCTCGTTACCGGCAAGTCACTTTACTCGTACCGTAATGCATGATCCCGTGACCAAACACTTGGTCACATTGAGCTCATTATGATGATGCATTACTGAGTGGGCCCAGAGATACCTCTCCGTCATACGGAGTGACAAATCCCAGTCTCGATCCATGTCAACCCAATAGATACTTTCGGGGATACCCGTAGTATACCTTTATAGTCACCCATTTACGTTGTGACATTTGGTACAGCCAAAGCACTCCTACGGTATCCGGGAGTTACATGATCTCATGGTCTAAGGAAAAGATACTTGACATTGGAAAAGCTCTAGCAAACGAACTACACGATTTGTGCTATGCTTAGGATTGGGTCTTGTCCATCACATCATTCTCCTAATGACGTGATCCTGCTATCAATGACATCCAATGTCCATAGTCAGGAAACCATGACTATCTGTTGATCAACGAGCTAGTCAACTAGAGGCTCACTAGGGACATGTTGTGGTCTATGTATTCACACATGTATTACGATTTCTGGATAACACAATTATAGCATGAATAATAGACAATTATCATGAACAAGGAAATATAATAATTATCCTTTTATTATTGCCTCTAGGGCATATTACCAACAATTTGCATTGTTCAAAAAACTTTGTAGTCTCAACGATGATGCATACATGTCAACTATGGGTATTGGCTCCAACAATTCGCATTGGTCTCAAACCAATGACATCCATTTCAAAGACTATGAGTTCGAGGTGGACGAGGAGGGTGAGGGCATTGTCAACGCGCCGAAAGGAAGAGCGGGCAATTACACCAACACCGATGACATCTTACTATGCATTACTTGGTTGCAAGTGTCGAGGGATCCATCCGTTGGAGGTGATCAAAGTAGAGATGCTTATTGGGGGCGGATGAAAGAACACTTTGATGCTCACAACGTGAGTGGAATTGACCGCTCCGAGAGATAACCTCCGGCTGCCATGGGAGGCATGCGTGGCTTTGGAGAACCCCTCCCCCTCCCCCGACGCTATGTCTGCCATGGGAGGCATGAATTTTGCTTCTCTCATGGGAGGCATGGGTGCACCTCCGGCCGCCATGGACGGAATGTCTTTCAATGTGCCTCATCACACACATTCCCATGAAGATGCCGTTGAAGATCTTGCCAACACCATCGGAGCTTCACGTGATGTGGTGCGTGATGAGGAGAGGGAGGAAGATTCATCTTCGGAGGCGGAAGAATCGTCTTTGGAAGATGAGGACGAAGACGAGGAAGAGGATTGATGTGTCTTTCATTTGTGTCTTGAACTTGGTTTGCATTTTAAACTTGGTTGGATGAACTTGTGGGCAAGTTTTTGAACTTGTGGGCATGAACTTTTATTCATCAACTTGTTTGTGTGAAATTTTATATGCCATGTTCATTGCATTTTGAAATTTTCAAATTCATTTTGTGTCCAAAATGTCATATATGCAACGAGTCGCGCGTGCTGCATTTTTTGCGCGCTGCTAGAATGGCGCGCACACTACATTATAGCGCGGCTGTTGGAGCCAGCGCTGGCGGCCGCACTAAACTAGCCGAAGCGCGCGCAGCAAACTAGTTTTTTGCGCGCGGCACGAAGCGCGGCTGTTGGAGATGCTCTAACAATCGTCTTGGATCTAAACAAGTCCGTTGTTGTCTTCCTTTACGAGCAGGCACCCATCAGGTTCAACAACTAAATCTTGCGATGAATATATCAGACGAGAGACGAGGACGGGAATATGGCACTGACGCGCTGCGCCAAGGGTTGTAGCCATTGTCCTCACTCACAACCGACAGCGCGCCGACCTGCTCCTCCTGCTTCCTCCTCTCCATTGAGCTCGGCCTGCCCGTCAGCCGGCTGCTACGACCACAGGCGCTCGGCGAGCGCGACGGCCCGCGCCACCCGCTTCATCTTCTCGCTCAGCTCGCCCATCAACCGGCTGCAGCGAACGCAGGTGCTCGGCAGTCCCTCTGGCGGCATGGGTGCTCAGATGTGGTCGAGGTGACGTGGGCGTAGGCTTGGCGCTGCAACGGCCATCTCGTCTCTACGACGGCCTGACATGGCGCGTTGCAGCGGCGTCCCCAGTGGCGGCGGCAACCCCAGCGGTCGATTCACGGACCTGACGTGACACCAACGCCGGGGCTGTCCACGTCAACAAGATGGGAGCCGCCGGGTCGACTCGGCAGTCGGCACCACCTTGAGCTCCGCCCGCCCATAGACTCTCGGGAGAACGCCATCCCGCACTCGGACTTGTCACGGGCCGCCTCACCTTGCGCTGTGTCCGAGTCAAAGCCGCCGTCGCCGGCGTTACCAACCAGCGAGCTCTACGCCCCTCCACTCTCCTAATCTTCGTCTAGTCCACTCCACCGCCTCGCGCGTCGCCACCCGGTTGATCACCTCATCACCACTCGGCCGCCCCCCGCGTCGCCACTTGGTTGGTCACCTCGTCACCACTCGGCCGTCCCGCGTGTCGCCACTTGGTTGGTCACCTCATCATCACTTGGCTGCCCCGCGCGTCGCCACTCGGTTGGTCATCTCATCACTACTCGGCCGCCCCACGCGTCGCCACTTGGTTGGTCACCTCATTACCACTCAGCCGCTCTGCGCGTCGCCACTAAGTTGGTCACCTAATCACCATTCGGCCGCCCCACGTGTCGCCTCTCGGTTGGTCACCTCATCATCACTCGACCGCCTAACGCGTCGCCATCGGTTGGAAACCTCATCACCACTCGGCCGCCCCGTGCGTCGCCATCAGTTGGTCACCTCATCACCACTCGGCCACTCGCACGCCTTCAGACTACTAAGTTATTCTAGCACTACATTCTACTATTTCCGCGTTCCTGAGTATCCCGTAATTCACAAATCATGTTCACTCGGAGGCCACACCACCTAGTGCGCCTCTACGCTCGGTTGCTTATTTTCACATACTTGCTTAGTACTGACTCCTGAGTCCAACTTCCATTTTAACGCATACGTCATTCACGAACACCATGTGTTCTTCATTTCAAGTTTGCATCAGTCCTCGGGGGCTGCAACTCAGTCGGAACACCACACTTCCGTTTTATTTGAGCTAGCACTCCAAACATGTCCGGTTGGATCATTCACTCCGTCAAGTTCGATCAATTTCTTTGCTCTTCTAGACTCTTGTTGGTTCTGAACCTGCAAGCCCCTTGCACACCCAGCGGGTGTTTATGGGTATCACTTACACAAATCTTTTCAGCACACATCAAATTTCCTCGAGAAATCATTACGTTGGCTTGTGCTATTTTTCTTACACAAGTTACGCGATCACTCGACGGCCCTATGCGCCAACTTTATCGCTACTCGGACTCAGTCACCGTACCAGTCCTAGCGCACCACAACACCAGCCAAACACATAGACTTCATCGTCTCGTTGGGCATGAGACAGGTAAATCTCTTTTATAATCAAACTGCAGACTTCACTCCTTTGCAAGTTTGCCTCTTTTGAGCATCACTCGGAAGCTCCTCCTCACCTTTACCCGAGTCTGACTCAATGAATTACAATTTATCCATTCAAAACTATATTAATTGTGTTCCGAAAGGACCGCGGTCGAAGCCTATAGTATGCTCGGGGGCTACGCCACATTCGGGGGCTACGCCGCACTCGGGGGCTACATCTCATTCGGAATGACACCCTCCTAAGTGGCCGAGTATTTCATCACCAGTCAGATCTTTCACTTCAAACAAATGCATCCGACCCGCCACTTTTGACAAGTTACATACTCACTCACACGCTCTGCGTGCCATCTTCGTTCCTACTCAGTCTCAGTTGTTGCGCCAGTCTTGTTGCGTCACATGCACACTACATCGACCACGTCGTTACATTAGCTTCGAAAGCATCCGACTGACTCCTCTGAGGACAGTTTTCACCACCGGGCCATCCTAGCATCGCCACGCGGTGAGACACGTCCTCACCACTCGGTCGCCCCGTGCATCGCCATTCGGTTAGTCACCTTTGCACCACTCGGCCGCTCCGTGCGTTGCCACTCCATGGGACACGTCTTCACTTTGACCACCTCGCGCGTCGTCCCTCGGCCATCCCGCGCGGCGCCACTCGGTTGTGCACGTATTCTCCACTCGGCCACCCTGCGCGTCGCCACTCGGCTGTGCACATCATCACCCCTCGGCCGCCCTGCGTGTTGCCACTCCGTTAGTTACACCTTCACCCCTCGGCCGCCCGCACGTCGCCATCGGTTGGACATGTCTTCACCACTACACCTTCACCCATCATATCACACTGTGTAGCAAGCTTACCTCTTACGAGCATCACTCGGGGGCTGCGCACAGCCGTGGGCCATGCCGCACTCACGGGTTATGCCCATTTGATCAACCTGTTGATCACATCAGTAATATTTTTTCTGACCATACATGCTCGGTCCGCCGAAGACCTATAACGGTAGCACCGTCCACTCGGACGATCGCCCAAATCATTACTTGGAGTCATCTTCAAGACAGCAAAAGGGTGAAAACGACCCTCCTCTATGGATACACTTGGCCCTTATTCTAGGCTCCAAGGCGTCAGTTTCGCAAACTTGGACTCGGAGATGGCATGTGCTAGTGTTCCCCTGGGATAATAAGTGGCCTCTCTCCGAAGAGTTAGCCCACACACTAGTCTCGCCACTTAGGTTTCATGGCACGTCCAGGTCAGACCACTAGTCTATCTCTTCCGGGAGACATACAAGTGCCACCAAGTTTTTCCTTGCAGTCAGCATACCCCGATCAGTCGGGAAGCACGTCCACTCGGACAAATACCCCTTTCATGCAAAAGGGTGAAAACGAACCTCCTCTATAGATACAATGTACTCGTACAAATACCCCTTTCATGCAAAAGCTAACGGTCAATGTAAGAAGTACTACTAGAATGATTACTCCCTTGAGTGTCGAGCTTTTTTCTACAGTCGGCAGTTTTAAGGCCAAATTCATTCATCATGCCGAGTGCACAAAGATTCACTTGATTGATCCAGTTCCAGGTTGAATTTATTTATAGTGCCAAGTGCATGAAGATCAGTCCGACTGACCCAGCTCCAGGCTCAGCTTATTTACCATGCTAAGCACTTGAAGATCCATCCGATTGACTCAATTTCATACAAATATATTTACCATGCCGACTGCATGGAGGTTTACCAGGAGACTTAAACCCTCTGCAAGACTCATCCAGTCTGACAGAGGCTCGGGGACTACACCTAGTGGGTGCACTCGGCGTGCCCCCACTAGAAGTGAACTCGGAAAGAAACATTTTGCTTGATGCAAGACCAGCTCCAGTTCACTCGACCTCTGAGTCAGAGAAGAACAAGTTCGATCAGTACCATCTAAGAAGATTTTCCCTCTCAGACCCCCGCCGACTGCCCGCAGTCGGCGGCGGTCTCGGGGACTACACCCAGTGGGTGCACTCAGCGTGCCCCCACTGGAGTAATCTCCACTCGGTATGGCCTCACCAGTTTGAGTGAGGAACAACAAACAAACAAGTTCTAAGGCTCCTGTCGGCCACAAAAAAATTGCTATAAGGTGAGTTTAACGCTCCTCCGTGGACCTATTTTGAGCCTTCTTCTAGGACTCAAAGCGTGAAACTCATAAGTTGGATCTCAAACCGACTCGTATTGATGTTCCTCCGGGATAAGAATGACATCTCTCCGAGATAGCAATCCATGTGACAATCTTGTTGCCCAGATTTAATGACACACCCATACTCTGATCACGAGTTAACCTCTTCCGAGAGATGAACAAATGTCACCAAGTTGCTCCTCGCGGGCACTTACCCCAGATCAGTCGGGAAGCACAGTGCCGGAATCCACTGAGATTTTGTTCAAACCTTGGTTGCGTGAAAGCATGATGACATGTACCGAGTATTTCCGTAATCACTCGGACCAAATTGTGTCTTTCACAAACTCGTTCTGCAAAATCGCAATCGATTCGGGGGCTAATGTTGGGGATACACATAACAGGTAGGCCCACGAAGGGTCGAAATATCATAAAGCATGGGGTCCAGATAAATTTCATACTATCCACTCGGACAAGCAGCATACTATCCACTCGACCAAGCAGCATATCATCCACTCGACCAAGCAGCATACCATCCACTCGGATGACAGTTCACCACTCGACCGTACGACTCACTCGGGTATACGAAGACTAGCAGGCAGCAAAGCCGTCGACATCATTCTCATAGTGAAGGCTTGGTAGTGGGCTGACATTATGGCTTTCATGCCTCACTTTGTAACATAGGAGGTGAGGGGGTGGCGCACTCTATATAAGACACCCCCACCACTAGAATAGGGGGGGTCTTTTCTTCCACCTCTCTCTCTCTCTCTAGTCTCAGGACTCAGCTCGGGCATGGAGATCCGTTCTCCTCTCTCGCATACATTGTAATCTCCGGACACATATCCAGATAAAGCAAAGCCTCTCCTGAGCATGAGACGTAGGGTTGTTATCTCCACCGTGAGAGGCCCGAACTCGCTAAAACCACTGTGTTACCCATTTGCATCTCGATAGATCATGCTCCTTTGTCCTATCCCTCTCTTATTATCGGAATCGTTCCCACGACAGTTGCCCAATCCAAGATCTTAGGTTTTCACCATGAAGAAAGTCCGCGATCTCAAAACAATTCATTCATCAAGGCAACCGTCAGGCACAACCAATGAAGATCAGATCTTAGGTTTTCACCCTGAAAGTCACGACTCAGCACCCGAGGAGTGCCACCAAAAATGAAATCGCCACTGTTGCCGCCCCCACTTATCACTGCTGCTCGCAAGAGTTATCTGACACCTGGCTGACTCCATCGTCACCAAGGCTTCGTCCGTCTAATTGATTCTCCGATTCCAGCCACCATGACCTTCTCCATCGCTTTCTTCACCATGAAAATTGAGAAGCCGGCGTGTCCCAAGGTGTCATCAACCAACAGAGCTTCGCGCCACACCCTTAGTACCTCTTAGGCTGATATGGACGTGCACGAGCGGAATCCAATTGATCCAGATATCATGAGCAAGATCCCCGGCGGCCATTCCGAAACACGTCAATGGCTAGATCGAGGGGGACTGATCATGCAGGGCATTGCCGTGATGAAGAAGAGTACAAGGACCGCCAACTTAATCATCACGGCAGCAGGCCCCCACGCCGCCCCGATCCAGCCTGCCGGCACCACCATGGTGCCTAGCAGCCGGCGTTGCCAGGCACCACCACGCCAGCCTGCTGTCACGTCCCAGAGTCGTCGATCTGTCCAAGCCCATCTGGGCCGCACGAGATCGGTGCTCACGTCCGCAGCAACAGGGGTGCCCCCGCCGCGGAGCAGCCACACATCCACGCGGTCGGTTAAATGTGTCGCTTCATTAGATTTGATATGTCATGCAAGGTAAGTAAAAGTTGTATTGTAGTTCTTATGGCAGTCGGGAAAAGTTTGTAGCAAGAAGCACATCTTGAAAGTCTTTGCCAAAAAAGAAAGTACATCTTGCACTTTAGGCATATCGCAAGACTTTCGTAAATTCATTTCTAATGACGGTAAAAAAATCTTTTTTGTTTTGGATCTTTCGTGATTAAGGATGGCTCGTAGATTCATTTCTAGAAGAACAAGTGGCTAGGCAATGTCGGTCTACGTAAGCAATATCCAGCCTTCTATCGTATTATACATGATGAGGATGATACGCTTGCGGTAGGTGCTCAGTTCATCCCGTCCGAGTATATCATTCGGGATGGATTTGACCGTAGTTTAAATATTATGTTATACAATGTAGTTTAAATTTCATGTTATGCAATGTGTGTTTGAATGAACTAGTTTTAATCTTTGTTTAGTTTCAATCTTTGCTTGAACGAAACTGTGTGAAAAATGAAAGTTAGATTTAAGAGCTTAGTAAGGAACCACATTATTTTAGTGAATCAAATATAAAAAGTTGACCACCTGATGTATGTGTGGTAAGCAATCCAAACTAGTCAAAGAAAGAAGGTTTAAGAAGACTTTTGAGAGTAAATTTTGAAGGATCGACTAGAGAGATGGCTTCAACCAGTCTCAGTCGGGGAAATATCTGGTGCACCGGTGCTTGTGGTGCTACCGATGCACCGGACACCCAAGCGTGTTCTATGTTTTAAATTCTAGAAAAAAGTATAGCGCATCGGCACAACGTCGGTCTATATTGTCACAAAACTTCAAATCGAAGTTCAAACCATTGCACGAGATACAAAATTAATAAATTTGGCATCAATGTGTTAATGGGCCAAATATAAAGACCAACTTATGTTGTGTACTATTCAGTGCCGACTTTGTGATTTTTATACCTCGAGCAATGTTTCAAATTTTAGGACATGGACTGATGTAGCGTGAATGTGCTAAATTTTTCTATTTTTTTAAACATTTTAAATGCACTATGCGCTTCAGGTGCACCAGTAGCACCACAAGCAGCTGTGCATTAGATAACTTCCCTCGACCAGTCCTCTCACGCACTATAGGAGCAAAAGTACCATGGAGCTGGCTACTACTCTGAGCGTGTTTGGTTGCCTGCATGGTGGCTGGTAGACTGCATATGGAGGGGATTTTTTTATTTTATCCGGTGTTTGGTTGCTTGGCTCGCATCAGTTTCCTGCATCATACGGTGTTTAAAGCACTCTAGGGTCAGGCTGAGGAGGAACGCCCAAATTAGCGGTTTTCACTCATACAGGCTAAGGCAAACCATGAGGCAAGAAAGATTCTCTTATTTTTCGTGCCAGGTTGCATTCTCCTCTTACAGCGCACACAGGAGGGAAGTCACCGCTACCAAGCGTGCGAGCCCTGCATGCAGGCAAACCAACCTTGCTCAGCCTGGCTCGCTTTCCTCATAGAGCGTGCCTCAATGGTTGCAGGCAACCAAAAGCGCCCTCCGCGAGGATGCGCCCGCAGCCCACCAAGGCTGCAGCACGACCGGACGAACTCAAACCTGGCCGCCAGTCCGTTGCTGACCAGCGCCATGCCGCCGTAGCTGATCGAGCCAAAGGCCGTGGTCCAATCTGTTTCCACGTTCAATAACTACCCGACCTTCTGCACAAATGTGAGCGTGTTTTCGCCCCAAGACAGAGTTACAGAACGCGACGAAAATACTCCACCTGATCCTTTTTATTCTGCGTACAACTTTTTACTGTTTTTCCCGATGATACCCCGAGCGTTTTCTTCTATAGAAGATGGCTACAACTACAAGCCAGACAACCCAAAAAGCTATCCATGAATAGGGACATGAGATGAGCAGATAAGCGCTGCATTTTTAATCTACCGATGCAGAGACCAAGAAGAGATAATTGGAGACACCGTCTGGTGGAAAAGCTTTCTACTCCAACCAATTTTCACAAGTCGTCTTCACCCACCATCCATAGCAGGAGACTGGTAGAAATAATTTGCTCCCGAATTGACTGTTTGTTTGTCGCAAACGAGCAAATGAG